>NW_028324170.1:1230942-1538678 GCF_054372755.1 Phalangium opilio
ATCAAATTAGCAAATACGTTCCCTTGTAAATTACACGGAATTTTTGAACCTCGCAAAGTGTAATTACTTAGAAGCAAGCGTTTTGTTGAGTTGGTTTAGGCCTTGGTCAAAATTTTACCGCCAAAAAAAACACAAGTATTAGCATGCTTAAAATTACAATAAAAACTTACAGGGATGTCCTGAAACTTGGATATCCTTTCCCGCGAAGACTGGAGTACACGCACAAATAGTTATTCAAACTTAAAACACGGTACTTTCAATTAAAATTGAACACGTGGATGAAACATCCGTACTTGACAGTTGAGTAACGCGACTTGAAGTAGTAGAACTGTAGCAGGCGATTACTTTCTAGCTGCTGCTGGAAATAAGCAAAACCAAAAATATTTTAAATCATAAAAACCGTTAACAAGTACTGTAATTATAGTTAACTAATATTTTTAATTAGTATTACGATTATAGTAAGCCTGATTTTCGGAGAAATTAGAAATTTTCCCAATATTTCTAAGAAATAAGGTTCCATAATATAAAAGAGGAAATTTTAAAAGACCAAAGTATAAAGCATTTACACAAAGAGTACTAACACGGAAAACAATACTGGAGTAGAAGGAAGTTCATTATTTGTTCTGTTCTTATGACATTTATCATTTCCCACGAGTACCTTACACATCAGCTTTACAAATATAGGCCCAACAATGATAGAATAGTCAAAACCGTTCTAGGTAAACTGCAAAAAGACCGATGTCCTCGGTTTGTTCCCTACGCAATCAACCTATTACAAACCTAAAGCTCTTAACGAGGATTACAGCCGTTGAACCAAAGCTGAACCCTAGACTGTATATAGAGATATATCACAGCTAGGAAAAGCATGGGCAGCCCTGGATGGTGGGCTCTCTGGTGTTAGCGGCGTTTGACACGGGAATCGGGGTAACGAATGGTTTAATCTACTTGGCAAGTACGATACAATCTCTTTCAATTAACTCGGAGCTTTCATGGGTTTCAAAAAAGCAAGCAGCTTCGATCTCTTCCCAACTCCATTAAAACCTTATCGAGTTGCTCCGTCGTTCCCTCCTGAGGACGCCAGAATTTCTCTCCCGTTTTCCACTCCACTACTCTATAGAGAACTTACTGTGGAAGAACGTTACACCCAATGAGATAGACATATATATATTCTATCTCATTGGTTACACCACCCTCGGCTTTCTTGTATGGCAACCCTGTTAGGTTCAATGCTACCAAGGGGCTAATCACTAGTGGGGGCAACCCTATAGTTATTAAATTACTCCTTCTGGTAATCTATATCCATATAAGTAAAATTTGCTGACTGAACCCTAAATTCCCTTACCTAGGAAGCTAAAACTTGTGTTATAGAAACGTCTAGTTATTCTTATCCGTTTAAGTATAGTGAAATGCTCTAAATGCTATCGGTAATCCGGTACCATGGGGAAAAAGTAGAGAACATCCCCTCGGTTCAATCTCAAAGAGTCACAAGAGGGACGAAAAAGGGTTCGATATGATACTGAAAAGTGTAGGGAATCGGTTTGTCGATAAGAGTTTCGCCTGTATTTCCCGCAGAGATGGACGACCGTTCCTTGACTTCACCACTTCTCACGTATACATCGTCCCTTCCCTCTTACTTACGAAACTCACAGACAAAATAACAATCAGACCAATCAATGTCTATGAGCCCTATAATAGGGACGCCACACTCGACAGTCGACACTCACCGTATCATGGTCTTACCGTTTTCCTATCATATCATAACTTGTCGTCTCACACGCGTGTTCGGCAAAAACGTACTCTTCCCTAAACTTAATCGTAATTCGCACTACTGAGTCTCCACTCACGATTAAATGTTTATCATTACCCAATGTAATATTTTGTCTATGAGCAGCTTCTGGCACAGTTATCGGTTAGGGAAAGATTCAATGATCTTCATCGCCAAAATCTAAAACGGTACGGAAGGAATTCCTGGCAATTTCATTTACGTCCGTGGTTTTTTCAACGGATAAACGATATATTATAGAAGACGATTTTTTCAAATAAAATGCTATTGGAAACCAACCACGAACGACCACCAATAAAAACAACCAATTTGGGATGTCACTCAATAAAAAAGTTCCGCTAGTTATTCAATAAGAATGGTTCACCTGAGAAATTGTTCCCAATTGTCTAGGCCTATAGCCGCACACTCGATAAAGACTACTTTATGAGTTTTAACATCGTCATCGTGTATCGCTGCGCCTTACCGAAGTGCGTGAAAAAACTTAGGTCTTTATTCCGGAAGAAAAGACTTTCCTGGAAAAGTGTAGAAAACTGCAAGTGCTTCTGGAAGAGTTCATTTGAAGAACCGTAACGGGGGAAGTGAAGGAGTTTGGAGACCGTTCCTTCGACGTGAGGGCCAAACTTGTCATAGAAAGACCCCTCCAGGGAGTCATTCAACACGCCCAAGCTAGGCATACACGGAACTCTGTACGCCTTGGCGCTAAGGTGTGTGTTTCCAACTGATAAGCACATAGCTTTGTATGGCAAAAGCTCAGTTGTACCGTTTTCCTTTTCGAGGCTATGCCTTCGGAGAAAGACTCGAACAAGAGACTGTTTATTGATATGGGACTAGAATAATGTCAGCAATGACCGTAAGTCTCCAACAAAGAACGTGTTGAGTACGAAACTTCTAAATCAGGCTCAAATTCTGTTCAAGGTGGGTTCCAGATTTTAGTCCCGTCAATATGCAAAGTCCCTATGCTATGCCCAGTTTCAAATATCCGTGTACCCGTAATATATATTGTATACAACCTGTTCAGGAATTTTGACTATACAGGGTGGGACAGACAAAAACAAATTTTGAGGCGCTGTATCACGCGTCATAGCTTTAAACACAGCGTCATACTTGGCGTCATGGGTCTAGACGAATGGCGGGTCACGCAAAACTAAGTGTTCCTCTGACCCGTTCCACTCTGTGTATATTACATCCTTGGTTCTAGGTTGACGTCGAAAGCGCAGGAACACACCTAACCTCAAGAAGCGCGCACTATACAGTATACATGCATAAACTTTCTAGTTCACAAAACAACCCTTTCCCTCCAAACCTACTACGTTTTCGGAGAGGGGAAATTCTTTGGAAAACATTCTCTAGTGTTTCTTTCTCATACTTGGCTGTCTATTGGGCCAGAAGACTGAAGCCTCGAGTGTGTTTCTCGTTCGGTCGATCAGCTGCGAAGGTTTATTTTGTTTTACATCTGTTAGATATTTTGTCTTCTTGAACTTACACGTCAAGTAACTTGGATTTTTATTTTGGAACATACTATACCCTACTAGGAAATCATTGAAACATTTACAAAGTTTTTGAGTGCGACGACAAAAAAAGCGATCCAGAGGATATTTTTCGTATCTTCTACTTGAGATAAGTTAAAAGATGTGTATCGAACCGTACTTTTCGTAGCATATGCCAACGACAAAAGAACTTTGCTCACAAACATCTGACAGAAATACAGGTAGTGTTAGGTATTTAGTCCATATAAGCATAAGTTTAAAATATATGTTCCATAAGTATGACACAACCTATACTTCGTAATGCTAGAGACTTACAGCTCGAGCTAGTTCGAGAACGACAAGTGAGAATTGACTACACTCGGCAGTCCATCTTCTTATTAGTCTATACTAAGCCTTTGACAGCGCCTCACCAGGTGACTTCGCTTTACCCTGAATCTATGATCTCCCTCACTTCATGACAAGCTCCAGTTTGTAACCAATGACAAACTTATGGTGAACGTATCGTTTGAACATATAAGTAAAAGTTCAGCCCAAACCCTAAACGCAAATTATATTTAATTGTTAGTACTCGGTATATCTAAGTACTTAAAACATATATATATATAGGTTTACCCTTTCATTCAATAAACTAAAATTAAAAGCCTTTCTGATTTAAGAGGTATCATTAGCAATTAAACTTATCCTCAAATAGAGCGATCTGAAATCGTATATACTAAGTTCGTTGAAATCGACAAACTTCCCTGGCACATATATCTTTGAGCGCGATATATCTGGTCCCGATAATTAAAGCAATATATAAAGCTTTCCCGATGCGAATAAGCAATTTACAATTTACTTCTAAACTCTCCTATAGTTTTCGAAGCGAAAACTTTAGGTTCTAGGATAATTCAGTCGCCGCTCTAAATAACTGATTATAAATGTACAAAACTTTATCGAAACTCTAATATAAATAACAGGTTGTAAAGAACCAACTTCCAAACTAAAATAAGGTTATACTTTAAAAAAACTGAACTGTGTTTAAAATACGGTATAGTCGAAATACGCCCTAAAAATTAATGCTTATTTTAAAGTTAATATTAAACTAATAATAAATAAAGCTAGGTATAAAATTATTGCAAGCAGAAAGTGCAAAGGTGAATCAATTAAAGCCTTCAGTAGTAAGGGTCGTAGTTCACGACATAGTAGTCTCGAAATGGTTTACTCTATCTTCTTGGGTCGAGCAATAAGGTTTAAATTTTATTTACCCTACATAGGCACGATTCGAAAACTTCGTCAGGTACTCTAGGCTTCCTTTTCTTGTTAAAGCAATTCGCAATTGCATTTTCCGTAAGGATGGGAGAGGCGCGTGGGGTTGGTTGGCAAGAAGAGGAATTTGCGGAGACGGCACGCGGTATAGTACACGACAAACATTCCAAAGGCTGTTTCCACCGATTTTCGCCTCGGTCTAGTTTTAATCTTGTTAAGTTCTTTAGCACCGAACCAAACCCCTTGTGTATTTTGTAAGGAAAACAGATGTAAATGAAAGCACCCATGAAATAACCGTTACTGTCATTTCATTTTACATAAATATTGTATTGGTATGATGAAACGCAAATAATCTTCATTATAAACCATACTAAGAAAAAGGACCCGGTGAGAGTTGTTGACCTCCAGCTCATTTTTTGTTTGTTATTCAATCAGGTGATTTACTTATGTTCATGTGTTCTAGTTGTAGTTTTTGGTCATACTAATCAAGAGAGACCAATATTTTACCCGAGGATGTTAATTTCAACAGATAGGCGTCATTTATTTCTAGTTTGTGAGTTACAGGCGGCATCACACTTTGCAAACAAAAATGCTCGGAACCAGATGTTAATGATTTTGATTAAGACCGACCTTTTGCCTCTCTCGTTTTTGCTTTTACGGTTCTATGGTCTAAACTCGAATCAACGCCAATTTTTCCAAAACTATACTAATAATCCAACAGCCGTTAGATGGTTCACCTACCATGGCCTAATTATGTTAGGGACATAACCCTATACTTCGTAAGTATGGGTCTCTCATAGGGCATATCAGTTCTTCAATCTGAGAATGTTTTTGAGCATTTATCTAGCAGAAGTGTACTATTAAATGAGTAGAAGTGTGCGTAGTGTAAAGCTAATTACTCCACATGCACATATCCTTGTTTTAGGGGGCAAATCAATGTTTTGGAACCCATATCTCTTTAAATAAATGTTGTAGACCTCATGTTCTTGGAGACTTTCCATTCAGTTTGAACCAAAGAACACACTCCCTTTGATTTATGGCATATTTATCATAAACACCCTGTATTGTTACCAAAATGCAAGCAAAGCATACTGTCCATCAATACCTAGTCCATGTTACTTACGAAAGGGAAAATTTTCTAATTTAGAAGTTTGACAAGCGAGGAAGCAAATAGATAAATCTTCGTATGCAACCGAAATTATTAATACGTAGAAAGGTAAGGCGAAAGAATATGCAAAGTTAAGTCCCATAAGAAAGAAAGTAGTGTCGAGTAGGTTTAGTTGTACATTAATATACTAAACGAAGTAAGACTGCGGGACTCGATACAAGCAAATTTGTGAATATTAATGAAGGTAAGGCGCAAGGATTTGCAATGTAAAATGGCATTAGAATGAAAGTAGCGCTGTACAAATGTACGTGAATGAACATCAGTGTACTAAAGGAAGGAATATTGCGGGAGTCGAAAAACGCAATTAACTTCGTGTTAGAAAGTTTACAAGGAAATTAACTGACGTTGCTTTATATTATTTTTAATTATGGATGTCTTGTTGCTTTTAGGATTTTAACAGAGGGTAATATTTATTTTTATTTGTTTTGTAGTTTATTATGTCAGTTATAAAATTAGAAATATTCCTTGCGTAACATATAGGACGTGTTTGATATTTAGTGTCTGTAATTTAGTAATTTATATTTTACCATGATAAATTTACAAAACATTTTTGTTACCATTGTTACTTGAGCTAATTTAATTTAATTTCGAACTCTGACCTTTTCATTATACCTTTAATATAGTAGAAGGTAATACCTATAAATTCCCGTTAAATATTACTGGAAGGGACAAAATCAATATATATTGGGCAGCAGCCGCTGAAATCATTAATCAAAATCTCTTACATCAAAATCATCTGAGATCTGTTCGAAGCATTCACCGACGGCGTGACGATGAACTCTCAATTAAACAATTAAGATTCGTAACTAATTATACTCTTTAACCAATCAAACGTATTTGTTCGCTAATTATTTACTCTTGAATTTCTGTCATAAAGCTTGAATTGCTAAGCAGTTAAAATTATTATAATATTATGAAGAGATATCATTAATAATGTCGGATGAAAATTAATTTTCACTTTTGGTATAGTAATTAGTCAGAGGAATGCTGGGAAATTTCGAGGCATGCCCTATATTAATTGCGGAATGTTACCATCTGTAGGCAATTTAAAATTTGCTTCTAATAAGTTAATTTTGACTGATAATCAACGTACAGTCAAAATTGCTTTACCCAGCTAGAAAGCTGAACACTAGTAATTTTGCAATAACGTTAGTTTATTCTTAAGTATGTAGTTACGCACTAAGAAATATTTCTTCCCAATCCGTTATAACCATCTTGAAATTATGAAATGGCGGATATCCAGAAACGTCAGAATTGTGAGGCATGACGGATAGTAAGTTTTTAAGGCCGGCCCACAAAAACCCGCATAGAAATTAAACAAAGGATATTATTCCAATTAGCTGTATGTGTTCCTGACGAAAGTAAAATTTTAAACCACATTTCTTTATTTATTCATGAAAGCAATCGCAAACCAGTAAGTTTATTAGCCATTTATTTAACCATTAAACTGTTTGTGCTATTTTTTTGCAAAACAAAAAGCTTATATAGTTGAAAAAATATCCATCTATTTGAAATTCGACGGTAAGTAGGGCTGCTTTTAAACTGAGTCCGTTCCAAGGGGCCCAAAAAAAAGATTTCTATATAATCAATAAAGAATTTTCTATCAAAAACGCGTTCAGGCGTCAACGAAAATGCGAAAGATTTTTGGAGAAAGAAACATGTCTTAAAAATAAAGAATATATATATTTGATAAGCTGGACCCATGGTTCCTTGAACAAAATGGTTAAGGGAAAGACCTACTCCCTATATGTTACACTTTTAAGGTTGTCAGAGCCTCACAGGTCAATCTGGAAAGGTCAGGGAATTGTAGAAATGAACCTAAAATATCAGGGAAATGCTGGGGAATTTGATTTCTGAATAGGAAATGTTTTTGCAACGTTGAACAATACAAAGTTTTAAACAATAAATGTTTTTAAATAATTTCCAAATTAAGTATTGACTTGTTTATAATAAATAATATTCTTAAATATACTCTTATCAATGACAAATTTCCTATTAGGTCATCGAATTAAACACAGGAAAATCTTGCAGTTTGGAATTTGAATTTGAAAATTATTTGAAATTGTGATGGAAACCAAACTATTACGATTATTATTATTATGAATTGAAAATGTGCTAACAAGTGTTGCCTGCCAGTTATTTGTGTGAGTTCAATTCCATCGCAATAAAAACACTCTAAAATTTAAAAGCTTGTAGTTTTCTGTTCGATTCAGTGATCATTACAGTTCCAAACCTATAAGATACTCCAATAACAAATTAGTAGCAACCCTGAAGGGCATGCGGTTAAAGTTAAAAGAAGTAATGAGAAAATTTCTCTAACCCTTATCAATATTAAGAGTTCCTAAACCATTTAAGTCGAGTAACTATGGTAATATCCGCTCATCCTCGATGGTATAAAGGAAACGGGGAAAATATTGATCAAATTTATGCCTATATATATGAAATTATTGGGAAAACAGTGAGTATAGATCGACGCCCCATTTTCCACATCGAAAACTTGAATAACAAATCAGTCAAGGGGGGATCTTGAATCTTCATCCTCCGGGAATTCCAAAACCAAATCACTTGAACTCAAATTTCAAGAAATTTAAAAATCTCGACTCATTAACTTCCATTCGATCGGATTGAAATCGTATTTCGTTAAAATTATAAGAAATCCCCTTTTTTATATAGAAATAAATCAAATATCATTCTAGGAAAATATTGTTTGGCCACATTAGTTTAAAATTAACGTAGCTGCGAAACAAGTTTTGCTTCCTTGGTAAAACAATTTGAGTTTGGCCTGGGCGCTCATTATGAGTAATTATATGTACAGGGTGTTTCTGATAAGTCTGGTATTCATAAATTAAGGGGGGATGTTCTTTAGGAAATCAATTTTGAGCCGAAAATGTAACTTCTATCTCCATTTTGCACTAAGAGACGCTGTTTTCGAGTTAAGATTGGATGGAGTATTTTATGGATGACCCCTTAAACTTAATTAAGAAACTGAAAGAGAATGAGTTCTAATTTAATTAAGGGGTCAACCCTAAAACACTCTTAAGATCATAACTCGAAAGCAGTGGAGATAGAAATTACATTTTCGACTCAAAATCGTTCACCCAAAGAACATCCCCCTTAATTTATGGATGCAGACTTATCAGAAACACCCTGTATAAAAAGAATAGAAAATAATCTAAAATAAATGAAAAGATATTTATATTTTCTCGTATAGTACACTAGTTCTTCTTGATTGAAATGGAATTGGAATCCAGCAGCAGCAAATTCCACTTTCATTTCCTCTAAATGCAACCGGAAATGAAACCGCGGAAGCATATTAAAAAAGAAGAGTCTTATCCCTTATAGTAGACACAATTTGATTACTCGATTCCGTTCCGTTTCCGTCATTTGCCCTGCCTTCTTTTCCGGAATTATATGACAATTTTATACCGGATGAACATGCAAATTTTTTCCCAACCCCCCTTCTCCCAAATCTCCCATAAAAAGACTCTTGTCGCAAAGGGGGATGGGGACATTTTGAGTTTGAATGGAAGAAAAATTGTCGTAACTCGGAATTTTTAATATTTGATGTATAAATCTCATTATCACTCCCATAAAATTACTTAATGTTAGTAAATTTGCAGGGAAAACATTATAGTTTCTTTGTAAATAATTTTACCCAGCACAAAAATTAGTAGCAAGTCAGCAAACACCGGGTTACTACGCTGAGCAGAGCACAAGGCCTAGTAGGCCTAGTACAAATTAACTATAAACGTTCGGCTAAAATTATTTACACAATTTTTAAGCGCAACTCAAAAGGAATTTCAGTTAAAACATTTTGATTCTATTCGGAGGTTATTTTATTTTTACAATTTATCTATCAAATAATTTTATCGTTTTATATTTGATTTTTGCGTCTTTTTTTTTTTTCTTTCTTTGCAGCTCCCAATGGACCTCCGCAAGAAATTCGAGTGACGGCTACGAGTTCCAAATCTTTGCAAGTTTCTTGGAAGGTAAATATAATTCTACACTATATCGATTTTTTACTCTCTTATTTCGTTCCATTCCTGAATGCAATTTCTTTCCCTTATTTTTCTTATTTTTTTTTCTTTTCGCTTATCTTTATGTTTCTCCAATCTTTTCGACTCCCTTTTTTTGCTGTTTAATATAAAACTTGAAAACAGTCGGGCCGGAAATAGCAAAAAGCATTTTAATAAAAGGCGAAACGATGAACCTACATTTTGGAGAAGAGAGAGAGAGAGAGAGAGAGAGAGAGAGAGAGAGAGAGAGAGAGAGAGAGGGAGATGGAGAGGAAATCTCTTTTACCTCTCTACCCCCTTCAACGGCAACGATGTTTCTCCCCCAAACATCCTCGGTGTACGATACAGGTGCCCTCTGTGTCTTAATAACGAAGCTAGTACTCACACAAATACACGCAAACCGACGCTTTTTATTCTGATTATCAAGATTCTCACGAGAGGGCAGTTTGTAGTTAGATTTAGAGGGAGCTCTGTACTGATTCCCCTTGCAACATGATAAGCGATAACCAAGTCCCCTCGCCCTCTTTTCTCGCGTTATGGGAGTTCAGAATTACTGTTGTCGGTCTAAAAACGAGTACAAATCATCTCCTTTTCAACTTCTCCCTGGTTAGCCTAGAGGTCATTCATAAAGCTAAATAGTTACGGTGGTCTAGAATATGACGTTCTTAACAGTCTTAATGGCTTGGGGTTTGGCTGCATCCCAACCTTGATTAGAACTCAACCAAACCACTTTTAATGAACCATCCCCTAGTGTTACTGATATAAACAAAGGATTAGATTGTTTCAAATTCTGTAACGATTTGTGACTATCATAAAGTACAAACAAACATACAAAGAAAACGAACCTTTTTCTGAGATCTATAACACATTTGTGGTATCTATAGAACTGATTTGAATTAAGGAACGGCGAGAATACTATTACTATTTTTCCTTAGTTGTAATATTAAATTCCTATTTCCTTAGTGTTTGAGTTTCCTTAAATAAACTTACTTCTTAATGATTTAAAAAGAAAATTACTTCTCTTTAGCGAGAGGGGGAAAAGTCTAAGGGTCCATTTCAAATCCTCATTAACGCCTCGGCCCTTAAACTAACTCGCATTACAAATTCAACCTAGGTCTTTTAACAGCTGAAATATATAGAAGCAAATGAGACAATGTTAAAACATTCGCCGGCCCATTTTCACCCAAAATCCCTCGAGTTTCCCTGCCAATTTTCGCCTATTTTTCAAAATTCCCTGCTCATTTAAACGCATTTTTAAAGCTCCAGTCTTTCCCTGATCTGTTTTTACAAGCGGGGCTGTAGTTCGATCCTATGTATTTCTCGTTACTTTAATTTTAGAAGTCGGTTCCGAATCTAAATTCAACAGCAGTTTTAATCGACGTTTCCCGGTTTTAATTTTGTTGATTTAGCCTCCCTCTCAAAAGGACTGGCAGGGAACGGTGCAGGGATATTACGTGGGAGTAAAGCCATTCGCGGGCACCGAACCTTTCAGCTACAAAACGGTCGAAGTACGGGACACGGGTACGCAGGAATGCGAAATAAACAACTTGGAACGGCACACCAAATACATCGTGGTCGTTCAAGCCTTCAACGCCAAAGGGGCTGGACCGACATCCGCAGAAATCCTCGAGGAAACCTTGGAGTTTGGTAAGAGACAACAAATGCCACTTAAGTTAAAAGCTCGTAAACCCTCGTGTCATTGCGAACCCAGTCTTCCCCTATATGTAGTCCGTCAGCTAAGGATTACTAAACCAGACGCGAGTAATATATTTCCTAAGGAAGTATAGTATTGTTATATTCTTGCGAGATTGCAGTTTGCGGGAAATCTGGTGGCACTGGCCACGTGATAAGTTTACTCCCATTTCTCCCCTTATTGGAGCTAATAATTACGATTTCCAGTCTGAAAAGCTGTTACAATACGTACCCTCCCCAACTTCATTTACTCCTACACGTAAAAGGTCCCAGCCCACGGACTAAATACGGTACCGGGGGTTATCCCGTAAAAACGGATAAAAATATTTGTTGGTGTTGGTCAGCTCCCGAGTGACGCCAACTTTGATATAAATTATTAATGTACCCTTTTCTGTCCGAAAAAGAACTTAGTATCATTCGTGAGCGTCTCGTTAATGGAGTCAAAGGCTCCTTTATTTACCGAGAGGGTAACAAGTGCATTCAAAAATTCTTAAGCCTTGTTTTAAATGGCGAAGTTTCGCGCTTTTTTATATTTTTCACGTGACATTTTTATCAGTAAATGTAGATCGTAATTTGGGCTTCAATTTGATTCCAAAAACATCTAAATCGGTACAGAATTAAGGAAGATATGAATATTTTTAAATTGTCGTACACTGAAGTATTGCGGGCAAATGTTTTACAGGGACCCGTAGAAAATACATTATCAGTTTTACCCCTGGAGGTTCGGCACTTGAAATTTCGCCACCAGATTTTCTAAAGGGTGTATTTTTTAAATACGGCAGTCAATAAACCTGTAAAACTAGCGTACTTAAACAAAAATAATTGTAATGCATCCCCTCGGTATTTTTTGAAATAAGTCTCTCAA
Source organism: Phalangium opilio (assembly GCF_054372755.1). Classification (NCBI taxonomy): domain Eukaryota; kingdom Metazoa; phylum Arthropoda; class Arachnida; order Opiliones; family Phalangiidae; genus Phalangium; species Phalangium opilio. The sequence continues at coordinate 1,243,199 of NW_028324170.1, forward strand.
CCGTTCCATTTCTCCTTTCGCAAATGCCTCGATTAGTCGGTTCTTCGCGTACATACATATATATAAAACCGTCGAGCGAAAAAACGCATTCAACCCAAAAGAAAATGACTATCCGTAGTTTCATCAGCTGGAAAAAAATTACAGGGATGAAGAAGGAGTTCCTAGATACTTCAAGAGTGTTTTTTCTTTTTTCTTTTTTCTTAACCAAACCACCACTAGCACTTAAAATAAGTCTCATTTCTTCACAAACACTCAAAAGAAGTGAGGTATTTTTAAAGGCATTTTCAAAGATTGGGATAGATCTTTAGAAATGTCTATATCATAGCATAGCCCTATTATAATATTAATAAGTATACAGGGTGTTTCTAATAAGTCTGCCAGAATTAATGGGGGATGTTGTTTGGGCCATTTTGAGTCGAAAATGTAACTTCTATCTCCATTTTGACGCCCGGGTCACTGTTTTCAATTTAATAGTAGAGTTTCTTACGGATGACCCCTTACATTTAATTAAGAAACTTAAAGATAATTATAATTTAATTAAGGGGTTATCCCTAAAGAATTCAAGTCATAACTCGAAAACACTGCCCAGGCCGACAAAGTATCATAGAACTCAAAATCGCCCAATTAATTATACCAGACTTATTGGAAACACCCTGCATAATTGGAAGGATATTTGCACGCGTACAGCCAGAGTTTGTCGTGGGATCAAATTTTACGTCACAGTACGGCGTACACGTTTTTTTCAGTAATATATCATGTCACTTTTGTTCCTGATTTCATCAATGATCTCTACTAGATTTATTAGGAAAATAAATAATGTGGGTTGAATTGTCTTTCCTTTCTAGATCCGCCTAAAGCGCCACGCCTTTCTGTCGTGTCAACAACCTCAACTTCGATTCATGTCAAGTGGGACAATCTCGAAGAGGACGGAGAGCCAGTTGGAGGTAAAATTTGTCAGTTACTCTTTAAATGTCCTTTCAAAATAGTTTCATAGTATCCATTCAATAAAATATATAACAAATCTTAATTTCACGTCAAGTTTTTGCATTTCATAGGACTTAATTTTGAACAATGTTTACTGTACGACCATTATTTATTTTTATGTTAAACAAGGTCAATAGATTAGACTCCTAGAGACAGTGAGTCAATAATTATTTTAAGTCAATAAAAGAGTTAATGAACGAGTACCAACTACGTGCTACAGATTTATTCAGTTATTTTGTTTATGAACCCGTTTTTTGGTTATTTTCAAATCTCACGACACAGCTAGCGTCTGGGAAACACTGATACACCCTGAAACCCTTTCTTTGAACCAGTCTCGAAATGCACGAATACACGTACTGAGACGGTTCAAAGGAAAGGACTAAACACTAGTTGGGTATCTTAACTCAATTAGCAAAGAGGGTAACAACTTATTTCCATGAAAGACTCGAATCCCTCTTGGATCTAATTACTAATTTTCACGATTGAGTCAGTAACACTGTACACGATTCTTTCCCCTTTATCTCTCTTCACCCATCTTTGACCGTCTAGGTTACATCTTATTTCACAAGACGGAAGATTCGGAATGGGACGAAGTGACCATCCCCGCTGAGAGGTCTTCTTTCTACGCTCAAAATTTGCAATGCGGTAAAAGGTACCAACTGTATATCGTGGCTTTTAACTCGGCCGGTAGGGGTCAACCTAGCGAAGTCGTCACCGCCAAAACCGACGGCAATGGTAAGGATTGATTTTTTTTAAAACGCGGTCGAGCGTTGTTAACAGCATGGAGGTAACTTTAAAAGGAGACGAAATGGCATGCTCGGCTCTATCCCGTTAAATTTTAGAAAACTTGGGTTGGTTTACCCATAGAGTAGGGGCAGCCTCAGCCTGAACTTTAATACAGAAATTTAATTACTTACATGTAATCGATTTACGTAATGTTATGCACTGAACGCATTTCTATTTAATGCAGTTCAAAGTATCAGAGCTGCTAGACTAAGAAGTTCGATTTTAAATATGATACCAAAATAAAACAGATTAATGTGATATTTGCGCATTGAACACATTGTATCCATTAATATTCTAAAACGGGAAGTTACAGGGATGCCAGGCTAAGAATTCTTAAAAGCCATAAAAAGCAAAACAAGGGTTGCTTGTCCAATCAATATTCATGGAAATATATATTTAGTCTTTGTCAACAGCTACCATTTTCCTTCTCCGTTAGTTATTTACGTCCCCTACCCGAAATTTCGTCTTGAGTCCCGATTAAGTTTAATCAATATTCATGTTTAAGTTGTTCTAAATTCATAATTCATTGGGGTTTATTTTTGTCTCGATCCATAATAGTTCCTCTGGCTCCTGACAAATCAGATCTGTTATCCAGTAACTCGAGCGCCGTGACCCTTCATCTGACCTCGTGGGAGAGTTCAACTTGTCCCATCACCTTTTTCGTGGTGCAGTACAAGCCCCGTGACCAAAGAGAATGGATACTACTATCCAATAATATATTACCCGCTCAAAAATTCGTAGTGATAGGTGACCTGAGCCATGCCACGTGGTACGCTCTCTTGATGACTGCTCATAACGACGCTGGTTCGACCGAAGCGGAGTATCTTTTTGCAACATTAACTCTAGCGGGAGGTACGTTTATTAATATTCAACATAACTTAGTTTTAAATTACAATAAAACGTAGAGGTTTATCGTAAAGCTCTCGATAATACGTGTTTCTGATAAGTCTGCCATAAATTAATGGGGAATGTTCTTCGGGCAATTTTGAGTTGAAATTGTTCTATGTATGATATTTTGCTGTCCGGGTCACTGTTTTCGAGTTAATATTGGATTCTTTTACAGAAACACCCTGCATTATAAGTCTAAAACCGTTAAAAATTGATTGTCTATAGTCATTTTATTTAAAGCTCGATTCAGAAAATTTTTAATGTTTTTAGTGTCGTTGGTCCTTTGATTGAAACCCAATTCTTGAGATCGCACGCCTTTTAAAGCACGTTCTTGATTTATTAAATCTCTATTTAAACTTTGTCGAAATCACCTTCGAAACTTTAACACGCGACTATACAAAAGCCTAGTTTATCCATCTTCCGTAATTTACAAAGTAATTAACATTGTATATATTAGATCGGAGGCCGGCCTTCCCTGCACGTCCATTAATGGTTAATTGCCTGCATTATAAAATAACGAATATATATATTTTGCAAAAGTTTAAAGTTTCCTAAAATCGGTTTTGGGGAACTTTAACGTTCGTTGAATGATTTATAAGCCTCATCAATTTCTTACATAATTTAATGTGTTGGTTACTTGGTGTTTAATAGCACGTAAACATAATAAATTCAGACCTAAGTTGAAACTAAGGAAAGCGAAGTTACCGCAAAGGCAGCTGGGAAAAGACACGAGTAATTCCAGAACTTATATACAGATCGTAAATTGTTTAATTGCTATTTTCTGTCTAATAACTTTTGATTCTGATAAGTCTGACATAAATTAAGGGGGATGTTCTTTGGGCGATTTTGAGTCAAAAATGAAAATTTGATTTTGCCACATGGGTCACTGTTTTCGAGTTATGATTTGTTTGAGTGTTTTAGGGATTAAATTAGAAATCCTTGTCTTAAATAAATTTAAGGGGCTATCCGTAAAATATGACCGTTTTCAATTTCATTTAACAGGGACCGTCCCTCCTTTGGCAATGTCTCCAGATCCAGGAAGAGAATTGGCCCAACAGTTAAAGATTATAATCCCCATCGTCTGCACCACAGTTATTCTTGTTCTAATCGTCACCGTTTCTTGCGTCATTCTCATCAAGAGACGCAATCACACCTACGCCGACGCTAACAATTACCAGCAAGGTAAATCTTACAAAAACCAAAAAACACTCGATTTTTACTGCTGTGATTAGCGTTTTCGTAAATAACCAGGGAAAATGGTAAATTACAATTACCCTGACTAATTACCGTTTACATTACCATGGTAAATTGCCGTTTAAATTACCCTGACTAATTAACGTGAACATTACTATGACAAATTACCGTGTACAATACCATGGTAAATTGCGATTTTTTTCTCCCCAATCAAACAGGTGATGACGTCAGAGACCAAGAGGTTAGTAAGAACTTGGACACTGTTCCGATGACCGTATGGGAGAAACATCCACGGACAACGGCGGATGGTCGAATATTAACCCAGAGCAGGGAAGAACTATATTACCCGTCGCCTTACGCCACGGGTCGACTTTCAATGTACTCCGAGTACGAGGCGACACGTGATGGTGTCCCAGTTGGTGACGGCAGAGTTACGGTAGCGGATAATCCGTTAAGTTGGAAGGCCCAGAACGCGCTTGGTCATCAACATACAACACACGAGAGAATAGAACACATGTATGACGTTCCATTTTTAAGACGCCAACACCACGTGCCTTCAGAAACAAGTGAGGTGTCTAGCGGGTTCATTTTTATTTGTCGTCTGTCAAACTTAGGGGCTTGGGAACCGACTACTTTCCAATAATTAGCGGCGAAGGGACCCAGAATGTAGCTATACGTCTTAAAAGGACTATAAAAAAGGAATCTGCCGGTGCATGGGTAAGAATTATTTTAAATACGTAAGAGGTACCACGTGACCGAGGAGAGGCGTGGCGTTATTTTGAAAACTACCACCTCGGGGTCTTTTACTTATATTGATTGAGCGCGTTCACTGACACCAGCCGAACTGACCACCCATTCCAGATAACAATAAATATGGTCACTTGTCATTTTAACTATACCAAAGTGGAAAGAATTCCATCAAAAAGATCTCGGTTCTCAAGTTAAACCTTGTAATTTGTTGCGTGCTATAAATTTTTGTCATATTCTTTATAAATTAACGACATAAAAAATTTACAACATTTTATGTACCCAAATTTGGTACGAAAGTTTGTGTGGAACTACTATTTTCTCTATGGGTTACATTACTTAATATAAAAGCATAACTTTGGCTTCAGTGCATTTTAACAGCGAGTTTCCACATTGCTTAAGAATTTCTTAAGTGTTAAATTTATTTGAAAAAATATTTCTTTAGAGTTCTTTGAAAATATAGTTAAGGAATTTCTATGGTTTAAGTTGTCGCGATTCTTCTAATTTAATTTTAAAGACGTGTCTCCCTCCGTGACAGTAGCTGTCCTTTCTAGTATTTAACCATTTATTCAAAGAATCCTGTCAGTGAAAGATAAATCGGGAAGAAAAACCGAGCTTCCGAAAAAAAAAATATCAGTTTTCCTTTCCGAATTCCGCGTAAAGATTTTATCACATACATTTTCGGAAGCTTTCGAATTTTTTCTTCCGGCTCGGAAAAAGAAATGGGAAATTGAATATTATGTTTCCAAAAATTTCAGACATATAGCTAGTATTTCTTTAAACTGCAAACCTTAAAATATGTAGTGTTACTACCAGCCTTGCCCGTCACGCTGCGTTTGAACATTTTTTATTACATTTTTGGCCGCCATTTTAAAATATGGCGGCAAATTGAACCCCAAAAGGCATAAAGCCCGTCTATATTATATAGGAAACCATTGTACTAAATATTACACAACGTATATTCACATAGAGAAGACGGTAGTCTATGGGAAACCATTCATTTCAATATTAATATTGCAACTATTTTCATATTACTCTTTGTTTTTCTTTCTTTCGCACAGGGTAGCATATCCGATAGAATGATAGATAAGAAGTATTTCATAACAGAACGCCTGTGCCTTCAAGGTAAATACGTAAACTTGAGATTTCGTTGAAATTTCGGGAATGCTAGCCTTACTTTAAAATGTTAAGTTCGTTCCTGCATAAGTTCATAAGATATTTTACATAAGTTTGGGAGCTTTTAATGAAGTGACGTAGGTTAAAACGTCATAAATTCTCCTAAAGCGACGCCTGGCGAGGCGATGTTACAGACTAAATAGTCATGAAGATGAACTGCAAAAACCGAGTGAAGTCAATTCTCTCTTGTCGTTCTCGAACTAGTTATCTCGAGCTGTAAGTCTCTAGCATTACGAAGCATAGGAAGAGTCATACTTATGGACCATACCTTATAAACTTATGTTCTTGGTGCACGAAGGAAATTCCAATTAAGTCTTTTTGATATGAATCGCGATCCGTCATGCGTATTGCAAACAAAAAATGATATTAACATGAAATAGGCTTTAATAGAGCAAAAACCCCGAAAAACGGCAATCTATTTCCTTTGGTAATTTAGAAGCTGTTGTAGAGTTGCCGCCTGAATATTGCGACCGTCCTAGAAACGCTGCAACCACGGACATTGGAGCTTTCTTCGTCGATTCCGAACATGATTTTGGTTACAAACCGAGTCGAGCTCAACAAAGAAGGGCAAGACATAGAAGCGAACCTAGACTACGACCACAAAAACCAAGGTGAACCCAACAATATTGTTTCCCAACCATTTAAGGCAATAATTAATTGTCAAATTAATATTACAACGTATTTCAAAATCTCTACATAAACAGAAACACGTTGTTTATTTTCTTTACCCCTTCCCCTAAGAATTTTCTTTTAGAAGGGGGTCTTATAGGTGCGATATCGTTGTCCTTTTATCAATAAAGCTAAGCGGCAGCATCCATCGTCAGTGAAGCGTTAACCAACCACACTACACTTTATTGTGTTGCGTTTTCTTGTCTTTTGTTTCGTCTATTCTACCTTTTTCCCAAAGCGATTTTCTTAAGAAAACAAATTCCGATAAAAATAACGTTTTTTTGTATATACTCTCCCTTATCTTTTTCCCGAAGACAAAACCGAAAAACAGACGCCAAGAACAAAAAAATATTATGATAAGCCTGGCCTATAGAGCGTTGGCACGTCCCTGCGCTAGACCGCGTTATTCTCTACGTGTAGTTCACGTTTATTGCCACTACTCTCAAGGAAATCCGTGAAAATATATTATTAACATTGTTTAGTTCAGCACCATCAATGCTAAATAAACTACCAAACAACCGAAGCTGCGAATTTTATCTATTTTTATAATAATGGGACTTACATCTCCGTGTTTAATTTGTCCAAGGGCGACAAGAAACTTTACCGATAAAGCTTGTACTTTGATTTTTTTTCATGAATAAAATATTACGGTTAAAATATTGCCCCCCTTCTTCCCCCCCCCCGGGTTCAAAAAATAGAAGCATTTTATCTTTTTGGTAGCAACACCTTAACTCGGTTAAATTTTTCAAAAGCACTTTAGATCCCCTAAAGGCTGAACGCGCTTGAAGCAATTTCGATGGGAATTGCAAATGACGTTAAACGTGGTCGTTGGTTAAAATGGTACCAGACTAAAGTGCCTAAAAAATTAAAAAAACATTCCAAAGACTTGGATGGATGAAAATTTCAAGGGAGAATCAAAATGGCCCAAGCATCCATATTTTAATTGATGTGCAAATAAGAGTAGATGATTAAACTGGGAGTGAAAAGGAAAATCAACTGATTTTAATCGAGTCTTTCTACTAATTATAAAACCAAGCTACGTAGTGAAACTTCCGAATGGTTTTAAGATTCAAATTAGTTTAATATTTCATAGATAATTTTAATTAAGCAGGGCCGGATTAAGCTATTTTGCAGCCAGGGGCCGAGATAATATGCGCCCCCTTATGCCGAAATAAAAAGAACAGCAAATGTTGCTAAGGGGGAATAGTTTAACCCCCAACAAACCTTGCGCCGGGAGGCCAGTGCCCCTTCGTCCCCCCCCTTTAATCTGGTCCTGTAAGTAGCACCTCCGACCAATCGTGTAACGCCCTGCCTTCTTAAGAAACCTAGAGTTTTAGTGTTCTAGTTCATGCCAGGAAATAGAGGCAATTATTTTCGCGACATGGAGGTTTTAAAAATGGCATTACCTAGTGTTTAAAATATAATTATTTCCAATTTCAAAACAGAACTGTTCGGAGGCGAGGTTCGATTCGATTAACGGAGGCTGACGACGTAGATTGCCCAAGAATATCAAGCCTACTATGACAATTTTTTGAAGTACTTAATATTTCTCTTCGCAATTAACTACTGAAGCCTCTCTTTATAATAAGGAGACATTTTCTTTTATATTTTAGGTTATAATTAATTCATAAAGGAAAATCTTGTTTATATAATTACCGCGCGCGCTGAATCTGCCAAAACTGCAAATAAGTCTAATTATCATCATCAGTACCTGAAACTTTGGTGAAAGCGGCTCTGCAGCTGACGGTAGGCTATCTCGCAAGGTACAGATGAAGCTTGAAGGAGAGAGAGAGATAGGGATGGAGTAGAAACCTCCCTACCTATTACGTTGTAGTCTGTGCCCCCATCTACAGCAACGAAGTCCTCCCAGCATGCTCAGCGTTTCAGTAGGGTCGTACGGTGGAAACGTCAAGGATGCCCCCTGTGTCTTCAATAAAAGAAGCTAGTTCTCATAGAAATACATTGGCGCTACGCGGCAGCACTTAACAATCGCCTCTTCCGAAGGGTAGGGGGGCGTGCGCGAGGTACACTGGGAAACTTTCATTGCCGCATGTCGCCCATCATCATTTCAACTCCATCTTACCTCTTTTCTCCCGGGATGAAGAGTGACCGCGTTTTCTCTTTTTGTATGGTATGGTGCGTGTACAAGATTACGTTTTAAAAGCGAGACTATTTTTAAAGAAAACTTAACTATCATGGATTACGCGTTAATTTTTAACTTAAATGTCACTGTCTTACTTGTGACTGTTAGTACATTTATAATTGCAACGGTACAAATTTTGGGACAAATGCAGTTTAGCGGGAACTGTTTTTAAATAGAAAATGAAATAGATATTCGTGCTAAACACCCTCATAAGTAGAATATTTAAACAGTAATTAATATAATTATTATTTATTGATTATAATTAAACTAATTAGGCTTAATAACTCAGAAATAATTCCCGAAAGTCGTTTAGGGCGGGTTGATAGTCGAAATTAATGGCTTTAACAGTTCAATGATTAATTTTTCATTAATGAAGTCTTTTTTTCAGCATAGAAATTGGATTGTTTGACTAATTTGAGGGTGATTAGACTTAGTTTTAAATTTAAATTAGTTCCCGGTAAACTGAAATTGTACCCAAAATATTTCCCAACGCTCGTTGCTACAATGACCTAAATAGTAGAATGTTATTCTGTTGTAAACACGAAGAATGTATTAAAAAATGTATTTTTCACTGAATTTCTCAATGTGTTTCTTCACGCTATGTGTAAAGCTTACTAAAACTAGTGTGTTTGGAAGCAAGTTGTGTAGCGTATGCGTTTGAAAAATCGCGCCAAGGCTTGTACAAACCAGCCATAGCGACATCTGGCGACCATATTCACCCAGGTAGGTTCGTGTATCAAAACAAGCTATGCTAAGATGAATTATTTGATTTCTAATAATTATTTAATGATATTCAACCTATGATTATCTTCAAAGTTATTCCCAAAGTTGACCCTAGCAGCTAATTTAATTATTAGTTTAATATAGGCCTATGTGCAAAACTACAAATGTGAAAAATAAATTGACATATATGTTTGAGTTTTTTTATTTTTTTTTTTAATTCCGGTTGGCAATATATACACAATTAAATTGTTTCTTTACGCAGTTAATATGCAACATCCTCCAACCGCTTTAATTTTATCTTCCGCTTCCTTGCTGAAATATTTTGCTTTCACGATTACGGGTTGTTTGGGTAAAATTCCTTTGCCCAAAACTTTGAAGTAACCCTGTCACATTGATCCCAAATATTAGAATTATAATATTAAATATTCAAAATATTATTTAAATGAAACTTACCGCTCGGTTGCAATCAATAACTGGAGCTTTTCCTTCCTTATCATTCTTATATTTTAGCCTAGTTTGCTCCGTTACTAATGTCCATAGTTTGTCGCAGTTAATAACAGGCTTGAATTTTTGGTTCCTTCTCAAATGGAAGTTTCTCATACCAACCTTGCCGAAATAACCAGGATGGCTAGGTGTAAAATGATCAGAAATTAAGTTCTACAGCTCAAAGTTGAAGTTAACGGGGTTTAAGTTAAAATAAACTCACTATTTATCGAAGTTTATTCTGTGATGATGCATACCACCAGCATTACCACGACCTCCGGGATGTTTTCTGTGTTTTCCAATACGTCCATGACCGTGGCTGACGTGTCCACGAAGCTTCCTGGTCTTCTTCTTGCCGGTTGACTAATAAAAAGATAATTAAAATCGTATTTAATCAAAGTACTGGCGAATTAATCTATCTGTCCAAGGCTTAAGCGTGGCGTTTTTCTATCGCGATCATTACGAATATTTTATATTTTAAGGTTGAAATATATCTTTCGATACGTAAATAAACTATTTTAAGTTGTATTTAACATTAGATATTATTATTTTCCTTAATTTTAATCTCGATTAAAAAGGATTTGCATTATAACTCACCATGTTTCCCAAGTATTGACACGCTCTACAATAAACACGCTATGGAGAAGACGGAGAGAATATTAGATCTAAAATAACGGCAAGAGATGGCGCGCGCGATGATGATTGACCTTTGATCTTTATTTACGTCATCGTTTCCCCTTTTTCTTGCCCCCTATAGTTTGGACTTTGGAGTTCGGGAATTGTTCGAAGTAATTATTTACCTTTTCCGGTTAATTATTATTTAAATTAATAATTAATTGTAATTAAAACTGAAAAAAAAATATCCCATCCGAGTAAGTAGCCTTACGATTAAAATTTTAGGGTTGTAGAAATTAGGCCTAAATTTTCAAATAGGAAGTGTACCTTGTTGTGTACTTGACCTATTAGGCTTAAATGTCAGATATTTGGAGTATTTAAAGGGTTTAAAGTAATTTAAAGGCCGGGTAAACCTTGATATACTTTTTAAACCTTAATTTAGATATGGCCTAATGAGGATCCAGCCAGAAAATAGGGAAGAAACCTTGGAAACTTTGTCTTCAACTAAGAGTTACAAAAATTGCACCCAGGCTCGGCAATTTTTAGTTTTTTTAGAAACATAGAGGAACTAGGCCAAACAAACTGTTTCGCGACTGCTGCGCGCTTGGTTGGGGACAGGAGGGAGGTAAGATTATGCCAGTTTTTAGACACTAATTGATGGGAGAAAGCTTTAAAGCCATCAATGTATGGCAGTACTGCTAGCTGGTTGGCGCAACATGTCAGTAACGGTGCAGCAGATCCTGAGTGATGCCAAGAGGCTAGTGACCAGGCTCAGGGAACACGATAACTCGGCGGATACTCTTTTAGCACAAACGCAAACATTGAACAAAACTGTGGAAAATATGAAACAGGTTTGTTGAACGACAAACACCTCCACTATTTGGGCCTCCCAATCTTAACCGCGTTTCACCATCCCGATCCTTTTAGTATAATGAGGAATTAGCCGAGTTAAATATGGCTGCCAATCAAAGACCAAGATCAGCTCTCATTTTAAATATTCAACAAGAAAATAGACACATCAGGGAGCTACAGCAAGAAAACCGGGAATTGAGATCTCTCTTAGAAGAACATCAATCCACGCTGGAACTCATCATGACCAAATATAGACAACAAGTCACCAAACTCGTTCAGACCAACAAAGTGGAAGAAGCTTGCGTTAAATTAGACAACTCCAAGGTAAACGTACTAACCTTACCCCCCTGAAGTCACTCAATAACGATAACCCAATTACCATCAATTTCTTTAAAGGAACTACAAAAGAGCGCTGACAAAATATGTGAAATGGCAGCTGTCATGAAAAAAGCTGTTGAAATAGATGACAATAGCTATTGCCAAGAACGGGAAAAATTAACTCAGCTGATGACGGAGAACAAAGGTTTAAGAGAGCTCTTGAAGATAAGCATCGCGGCTGGGTCAATTAGGTGCTTGACCAGCCCAGAAACAAGTGATAAAAGCGTACAAACAGACTTATGATACTCCCCAATATAAAACTATCAATTTCCATAGAGAAATGTGGTTTTTTTAGCCCCCCCCCCCCAAATCACCCCCTGGGAACCTTTTTATTCCCCCCAAAATATTTCTTCTTTATTTAATTTAATTCATTTTCTCGGGTAAATTTAATTGAGAAGTTAACGGAGGGTTTTAATAATTAATTAATTAATTGCTAATATATTAATTGATATCATTTTCATTTGAATTTAAGTGTTTTTTCACACGTAGTCATTGCTTTAATTAATTAAAAATACTATTAGTTAAATTAAAAATTATCGGTAGGTTTCCTCCTAATGAAATAATAATAATACTAAAATAATTCTACCATTCCTAAATAACAGTGGAATTCCTTCTAAAGAACCTACTATAAATCCTTCAAAAAAAAAACTATTTCTCGAGCAGTTTAGAGTAGATGGGATTATTTAAATTTTTGACAAACAAACAAACAAACAAACAAAAAATTATGAAAATAAATAAGGTTTTAGAAAAAAAAATAAGTAATAAATAAATAATAAATATGTGGTTTATGTGAAAATTATCTTATGGTTGGGTTAAAGTTGAATTGATACATTTCTTTATTTGTACAAAAAAATTAATGGCACAGGTAATTAGGTTAAAACAAAATTACTGTTCCTTTATTTAATTACAATATAAATAATAATTAAATTAAATTTAATTAATGATTCATGGAAATGTATATAGCACATATTCTATTGTATAATATGTCAAAATATATATATACTCAAACAAATATCGAGTCTCTTGTTTTATTTATTTCTCCTGTAATATTGCTCCATGGAATTTTCCTTTTTGGCTTCTACTCCTATGCTTTATAACCTCTTTGCTGGAACCCAGCCAATAAGAAGTCTTAATCTCTTCGAGTCGACTATCTCTATTCTCTATGGAGTCGACACCAGGGTGGGAAATAAGGATTTTTTTAAAACTGGACATTGGGCCAGCAACCCCCCCTGGCCTGGAATAAATAAACTGCTCCATGACCAGGGCGCGTCGTCTGCTAATCTAAAGAAGTGGATGATTAGAATAGTTAAGATATTGTCTGGACCCTGGTTACCCTAGAATTTTCTTAGTGGTCCCGTGGACCACTGACCCTCCTCCGATTTAATTTTTAAACTGGTCATATGCCCTGTGCCAGTGCCTTATTTCCCACCCTGTCCTCGACACAGCGTCTGCTTTTACTGCCAGACTCAGAGACCGAGGCCTAGTTATCGAAAGCAATTGTTAAGTTGTTAATACTCTGAGTTGATTTAATTAATTAATAATTAGCTCGAGATAAAGATGGGAGGTTCTCCGAGTACCAGGAGAGTTACTGTTATTAATGAAGATACGGTTGGCGTCATTAAAGTTTCCGAATCAGTCGTAAACCGATTGAAAGGCGATGGGCAAAGTGGTGTTAATGAGTCAAGGGCAACTACAACAAGTCCAACTGCAACTACTACTACTAGGCCTAATTTCGCCACTTCCGACGAGTCACCCGGACAAGTACCAAGCCACCATCGTATTACTACACTAGATAGCCTACAAATCAGGCGTCAAAAAGAGGAAGAGATTAAAAGCATTGAGAGCAAATGGAAGTCTCAATTGGAAGAATTGGAACATCAAAATCAAGAGCTGTACAAGATAGTAACAGGAAAGCTCAATGCTGCCGTCACTGAAGTGGAGGAAAAATCCATGCAAAGAAGTTTCGCCCCTGTTTGTGAGGATATCAAGTCTGGAGTCTTAAAATGTTACCAAGATAATGCCAAGCTATCTTTAAACTGCTCTTCATTAGTCTCTGATTTTGTTAAATGCGTAGAACAGAAGCGTAACGAAGTCATTCTTAGCAGGGGATAATTTTAAAAATTATTTCATACATTGTATTCGAGTTACGACAATAGAAAAAAAAATTATAATTAAAATTTAAAAAGCTGTATTGTATAAACTGGCTAATAGTAAAGGATCATTTGGTTTTTGACCAATGAGGAGTCTCTAATTTTTTTCCTGACCAATAAGGTAGAGTCAAGTGCAGACGAAAAGTTGCAGCCAAGTTCTAATTTTTAAAATGGCAGCGTTAGCCGCTTCCTTCGCTAAAGTGGCGATTTTCCGATCTTTTCGGCCTTTAGTTATTAATAAATCCTTAAAATGGTATATTCATTCTTCAGCCAACGTTTTAGGTAAGTTAATTTAGCTCAATTAAAATATTTGTGACAAAAAGGACCATAAAGTCTATCGTCTTTGGTAAGCCTTGGCCATATAATAACGTTAAGTCGGGTCTATCTGTATTGAAATCAAACGTTCGTAACCCTAATGCCCTTGAGTTAATTAATTACTATATTTAATTTTAAAGGTACTAAAGGTGTAGAAATAAAAATGCCAGCTTTATCACCCACTATGACAGAAGGAACTATAATTACCTGGCTAAAGAATGAAGGTAAGTTTGTAACTTTATTGAACAAGACGGAAGGAAGCCTACCCCTACCCTTCGATAATGTTTATTTACAGGCGATAGCATTTCTCCCGGCGATGCTTTATGCGAAGTACAGACGGACAAGGCTGTAGTTTCTCTGGAACTTGAAGAAGAAGGGATATTAGCTAAAATTTTATTGCCTTCCGAAACTAAAGACATAAAAATTGGTACTCTAATTGCTCTAATGGTTGAACCCGGAGAAGATTGGAAGGATGTTGAAATACCTGTAATTAGTCCCGTTGCTGAAGCCCAACCCGCTGCCCCTTCCGGTTCCCCAGCTCCAGTTCAAACTCAAAGCCCAAAAAGTGTGGGAGATCACAAACAAGGGTAAATTTATAAAACACATTAGAAAATTGGAGATTTTACGGAATCTAAAAGAATGTTAAAAAATGTCAGGAAATTAGGGCCCGCTGTTAGGACAATCTTACAACAATACGGACTTAGTGCTAGTGACGTCCAGCCTACTGGACCTAATCACGCCCTTTTGAAAGGGTATGAAATATTTTTAGTTCAGGGTTTAACGGGAAAAAATCAATTTAATTGTCATTTTGTACAGTGATGTCTTGAGATACATTGAAATGCATAAACTAACCCCAAAAACTAGTGAAGAAATGGCATCAGCGAACGCGGGGGCACCAACTACTAAAGTTTCTAGCATTTCTGCATCACCATCAGCAGCCCCTGAACAAGATTACGTTGATATTCCTTTAACTAACATGAGGAAAGTCATAGCTAAAAGATTAACCCAATCAAAAACAACTATACCTCACGCCTATATGAATATTAACAGTGATGTAGCTAAAGTTGTCGACTTGAGGCTCAAAATGAAAGGTAATAATGATTTTTCAAAATAGACCAAACTAGGCTTAGCCAAAAATAGGCCAAACTAGGCTTAGCCAAAAATAGGCCAAACTAGGCTTAACAACAATAGACCAAAATTAGACTAAACTAGGCTTAACTTTGTAAACCACTTTTAGAAGATGGTATCGCGGCTTTCGTCAATGATTTCATAATAAAAGCTGAACTAAAAAATAGGCCAAACTAGGCTTAACAAAAATAGACCAAAATTAGACTAAACTAGGCTTAACTTTGTAAACCACTTTTAGAAGATGGTATCGCGGCTTTCGTCAATGATTTTATAATACAAGCTCAACTAAAAAATAGGCCAAACTAGGCTTAACAAAAATAGACCAAAATTAGAACTAGGCTTAACAACAATAGACCAAAATTAGACTAAACTAGGCTTAACTTTGTAAACAACTTTTAGAGGATGGTATCGCGGTTTCCGTCAATGATATTATAGTAAAAGCTGAACTAAAAATAGGCCAAACTAGGCTTAACAACAATATACCAAAATTAGACTAAACTAGGCTTAACTCATTAAACAACTTTTAGAGGATGGTATCGCGGTTTCCGTCGATGATTTTATAATAAAAGCTGAAATAAAAATAGGCCAAACTAGGCTTAACAACAATAGACCAAAATTAGACTAAACTAGGCTTAACTTTGTAAACTACTTTTAGAGGATGGTATCGCGGTTTACGTCGATGAATTTATAATAAAAGCTCAACTAAAAATAGGCCAAACTAGGCTTAACAACAATAGACAAAAATTAGACTAAAATAGGCTTAACTTTGTAAACAACTTTTAGAGGATGGTATCGCTGTTTCCGTCAATGATTTCATAATAAAAGCGGTGGCAGGAGCGTTACAAGTAAGAAATAAACTCCCCAAAAAATAGGCCAAACAATAACACATTGATTTTAGCATGTACCCGCGCTTAACATCAATATGAATGGTGACTCACTCCAACCATTGTCGAGCATTGATATTGCTATAGCTGTAGCCACTGATACGGGCCTAATTACTCCAATAATTAAAAGCGCCGATCGTTTATCAGTTCCTGACATTTCCAGGAACGTCAGGGTGGGTAACACCAAAAATTAAATTCAAGATGGCGTCCACCAGTTCAGAAATGAACTATTTTTAAATTAATTTTTATAGGAATTGGCGGCTAAAGCCCGTCAAGGGAAACTACAACCTCACGAATTTCAAGGAGGATCTTTCAGGTTTGAACTTTGAACCCCATTCTTACTTCCTCCCTTTGGCCTAAAAATATTAAAACGGCTGCAAATCATTCCACTCAGTGTTTCAAACCTGGGTATGTTTGGAGTGGCGGAATTCAGCGCCGTTATAAATCCACCTCAAGCGGCCATTTTAGCCATTGGCGCTTCTCGAGCGGTTGCCACAGCCGCTGGAAAGGGTCTTGAAATGACCACGACCCTTTCTTATGACGCAAGGGCCATTAGTGAACAAAACGCCGCGGATTTCTTAGAAGTTTTCAAGGCTTTGATTGAAAACCCGCAATTATTGCATGCGGAAAAGAATAGAGCTCAATCGGTTAATTAATTAACTCACTCCTAATTAAGGTTTAAATATTTAAAGAAAATCTCGGTGTTAGATTAGGAAGAAAAGAAAATGAGTCAAATGACGCGTATTTTGTTTCTGTAGAGTTTGTTTGTTTGTTTTGGTTAATTAATTTGGATAATAAATAATTATTTACAAACATTTCACGTATTTGGTAAAATTTTATTCTGATAGCTCTATAAATATTTTGGGATACACACGATAGAAATAAGCTGATTAATTACTTAGCAATAAATACTAGATTACTTAATTAATTACTAATTGGCACAATTATGGATGGGCTTTAATTAGTTTCGCGTTTGGCACAAAGAGAGGGGCGGTCATTTAAATTAAAAACAACTTGCGGGGATAAAAATAAAAGCATTTCTTTAAATTAAAAGCTAATTAGTTAAAGGTCTACTAATTACTAGAGTTTGATATAAAATATTATATCAAAGATTATTTAATTTTATATAGGCAATTTTGTTTTTTTCTTTATGGTAATGAAAATACTATGTTTTTAAAGGTTTGTTTTTCAGCGGAAGAATAGTTATTTTTAATTATTTTTTTTTTGGTTTTTGGTGCCGTAACCCGGGATTGCCAAGGCTTAAATGGATGCCACGCTGCCACCAAATTTAGCCAAGGCTTAAATGGATGCCACGCTGCCACCAAATTTAGCCTAGGCCTAAAAATGGAAGCCATTTTATTTGGTTGACGATGAAATTAGCGACGTTTTTGGGGGGAAATGATTGTTAATATTGTTGTGCGTCACATTCTAAGACATTTTTTTTTTTGGCACAAAGTTTCTCATTGGGCGTTTAAGTAAAAAAATATTGTCGCTTAGGATCTTAGTTGTTAGTTTTTTTAGGGAGTTAAGAATCTCCCCGATCTTCTTAAGCCTAAAGGTCGCAATTCCAAAGGACTAGGACTTCTCCAAGCCCTTTGAGGGGTTTTGGAAGCGACCGTAGATTGATGGGAACTGCGAGTACGATGACGGGAACGACGTTGTTTGGCCGAAAAG
Source organism: Phalangium opilio (assembly GCF_054372755.1). Lineage (NCBI taxonomy): Eukaryota > Metazoa > Arthropoda > Arachnida > Opiliones > Phalangiidae > Phalangium > Phalangium opilio. Next base: position 1,260,988 of record NW_028324170.1, read on the forward strand.
GATTGCAATTCCAAGGGACTCATGGGACTGGGTGTTGGGGGAAGAGAAACGTTTAAGCAGTTGCGATTTGCGCTGCTGTTTCGCGTCACAGCTCCGCAAGGACTAGCGTGACGCGATAATGGAGTTTGGAATTGACGGAAGGCCAGTTGAAGACTGGCGGAGCTGAAGGAAAGAAACATAAGCTTAGTGTAGGACTACACTTACCGACTTCCAAGGAGGACTAAAGTCTTAATCTTAACCTACCTTCCAACTAATTTCTTCAGATTGGCGCCTCTTTTTATGCCATTGGCGTGTATTGGTGAGGCATTGGTGACCGATTTAAAAGGAGTTCTCTTTGACTTGTGCGCGGATGAAAAGTCGAAACTGGTTTCGCTATCGGAACTGTTGTTACTGGCCTTCTTCTTGGGAGTGGAGGAAGTGTTGGAGGACGCGTATCTTCCCATGATGACGCGACCCAATCTTTGTAGAACGCTTTTAGGAGGACTAGACTTCATTAATTTGTTACGCGCGTAATTGGTGGTCGCTGAAGAAGAAGAAGAAGAAACGTTTAAATTCTTTGAATTCAACTTTCTTTCCTTTTTGGCTTCCTCGTGAATGATGGCTTGAATGCATTCAATCTCCCAGATTTCAAACTTGATTGTTTTGATTGTAGAAACCAATGATTCTCGATTGCAACTAATTAGTATTTTAATTAATTAATTAATTAATCACGGAATTACTTTCCCCGGTTTTTCCCTGATTTTTAATAATTGAACTCACAACTCATGAGGCACTTTTTGCAAACTTGGAATGACTCTATTAACATCGTCTATTTTGAGCAATTTGGTTGAAGATAAGGACAGAATAGCCAGAGCTACTTGGAATAAAACTACGCTTCCTACAAAATCAAAAATAATTAATTAATTATCTATTTTTATACCTAATTCATTAACTAGTATTTACCATCTAATAGGAAGAGGTCCCAAATGGTTAAGACCGAATCCCAACAGGGTAAATTTGTAAACAAGCACAGGAAATATTTTGGAACAAAAATCAATGGATCAATTCTCAAATTATCCTAAAAAAAATAATAATTAAGTTTTAAAACTTTAAGTATTTGAAATTAAACATTTTTAATTTGTTTTTTTACGAGATGTTGGGCCATTTGGGGAAGTTTTCTTTCAAGAACTTTATGGAATACTTTGGCCAATTCTTGTACTCTTTCTAACTTGCAATCGTAATAGCCAAAAAGGTATTTTTTTCTTTCAAGGAGGGCCACCAGAGCCCAAAACGCTTCCTTCTCTTGAAGAAACATGAGTAAAAGGCCTCCCAAATAAGACATTCCTTGACAATAATTAATTGCCGGATTATAAATCGTGTAAACGGCTAGAATTCGAAAGAGCATGGCTCTTCCTTCAATTCCATCCGCGTTATTGACGAAAAAATTGCGATGGGTAGGGTAACTTCGTCCTGAAACATTTTTCAGTTGCCAAGATGTTACAGCTAGTGTCAATTTAGACCAAATTAGGGCCAGTTTTTAATCCTCACCAACGTCTAAAAGTATTTGTCTAATGGCTTGAACGTCTAATTTATTCTTTTTCGTGCGTTGTTCGATTTTAACGTTAGCCAAAAGTTGCTCAGCTTTTTGAACATTATATTCAGTTACACCAAACTTGACCATCTTGTCCCGTAGCTTTTGAACATGATTTTCGTAATTAAAGGACGAAGAAGCTTGTAATCCCGGGAGATCTAACATTTTTCTCCATAAATCAGAACGGCAACCTGATGGAACGCCTTTTAAAACCAAATTTCGAACCTAAAAGAAACTTACCCAGGTTCGACCCAATGTTTACAATGATGAAAAGGATTGTTTCAACCTACTTTTTCTTGTCTGACCGAGTTACGGTACTTTCCCCATCTTTTTAAGACCGCTTGCCACGCTTGTAATAATTCGGAGGATGTTTCGATGGAAGTGGAGTATTGGTGGCACCGATCGTCTTCCAGTTCGTCTCCGTTCTTGGTAAAGCCATGTTGACCCCCAATGTGACTCGTTTTTAAAATAGCAAAACCATATTCATCCCACGTTTCTTCTTCCATTTTCGGTTACAATCATCGATTATTTCTGATATAAATTTTCCATTTCAAGGTTAGTAACTCAAATTGGGACGCTTTAATTAAATTGTGCAAGACTTAATTTGCTCTGGGGTGTATAATTAGCCTTAACGGTTTTTTATTAAGCTTAAACTTACGGAATTACGTTAGAAAACGATTTAGACTTACGTATATTCTGTTTTAGTCCTTAAATACATTGATTAAACCACTAATTTTGGCCTTACTTTATTTAAAAATTCAAACTTTTCAAATTAGGTGCGCTAAGCCTAGTTGGGAAGCCAACTTTACACTCGTGATTAGCCTATTAGGTTATCTTTCGAAATTCGATTCAAAAGCCATGTAACTAAGATACGTAATAATTTCTATGGGTAATAAACCTAACAAACCTAACCCGGCAAGTTACGCTGTTTTTGAATTGTGGTACGACTAAAAATGTCATGTGATTGTTTTTGACCAATAGCGAGCTTCGATTTCCTTTCATTGTGTCTCGGTTTCGTTTTTTCGCGATGTTGGTCGATGGTTGATGGATAAAATTTTTACCTAATTAAAATGAAATGTCAGGCATAATTTAACCTAAATATGATTAATATCCATAAAATTAAGCCTAATTCGTGTAAAGTGAAGCGTTAAAATCGGGGAGTGCGTGTTTCAATTTGGATAAACAACTAAAGTGAGTGTCATTCCTAAGCCTCGGCTTTCGGAGTTGGCGCCGAAAGAAAAAAATTTCTTGGAAAGTTTCCAACGAAGTTTTAAGGTTATTTGACCGGACCCAAAAGTGACGTGAAAAGGAAAACAATACTGGTAAGTTGACATTTATTTAATATATGCTCAAAGAAAGTGTAAACAGTAAAGTGCACCTGTATCTTTAAATCATATAAATTTGTTAAAAGTTTGTGGGGGTTGGAAGTGAATTTTCAAGATATAGATGAAGTTAAACTTTGGATGACCTTTGTAAAATCTTTGGGGGTGCTTACTAAAGTTAAATTTGACACAATTATAAAAATAGTTGAGTAGAGGTCAAATATAAACAAAGCGAATCCTTGACAAGAAAATGAAATATTGCGTGAACTTTATAAATTGTAAATAAAGGGGTGCTTCCTAAAGTGAATAAATATGAAATCATAATTCGGGACCATGTATAAAAACACAATGCTCCTGATTTTTGATAAGTGACCTTTTGGGGGCATTAAGGTCACGAAGTAAATAAATTCCATCAACTGCCTAGAAAAATATATTTCTTCCTAAATTACTTTCGTAAGGGGTATATTACGCCTAGTAGTGGGAAAGTCAATGGAAAAGCATTAGTGAAATAAAACCAAGTTGAGCTGATAATGTCTTTGTGGCGTCGGAAAGGAACTGTCTTTATTAAAGTTCAGAGGGGGTTCTTCCCGACCATTTGTTCCTTTTAGGTCAGGCCATTGTCGTTCATTTCTTTTACTTTTTTGCCACAATCATTTGTTGGGGACCCATACCAAAGGGATTAGTGCCTCTCTTCGCTCGTCAAAAAAAGATGGAACCCCCACCCTCCTCCTCCCCTCCATAGGCTAACGGGACTCTACATTGGTTTCAGAGTTCCTATTGTACCTCCATTCCTCGTCTGTCATACGTATTTAGGATGAGTTTTGTGTCAGGAAAAAAAACCTTTATGACTCATGGAATTTGCTTTTAGTCGTAAATATGTCTTGGGTTTACTTAGGGACAAGTCAGCTAGGATTTTAAATGAGAAAATTTAAATTGTGGCAACAATGTATTATCAGGGATAGACGCGACGTCTTATTCTTAGGGTTAAATCGATGGCGCCCCAGCAGAGATCACGTGTTACGTAATAACCAATGAGATTCCATCCTGGTCCCAAAAATATACGGAAAAGAAAAAATAAAGAGAACTAGAAGGAACTGTGACGTTTTGCGGTGAAGCGGCAACATTCGGGGTCCCGGGGTCCGACCCAGAAAAGCCCAGCTCGGGGCAGGCGCGCTTCCCGGAGTTTTCCCGCAAAATCTTGACGGGATAGCGTAGCCGGCCGGCTTCCATCGATGGCTTTTGGCGCGAGAATTCTGTGTAAAACCGGCGTTAGGCTTAGCTGCTGTTTTAAATAGCTTTAAAATGACAAACTATTGGCAACGGATGTGGTGGACGGGTGCCTTGTGCTGTCAGACCTCCTCATCGAGGTGAGAAATCCTTCAAAAACTATATTCATTGTGTTTTTATCTCGGACCCCCCTCCTGTGAAAAATGGGCTCCATTCAATATATTGTAGGCGGGAAAGGTTTTCAGTTAGCCTGGGCCACTGTCATTGACAACCCTCTCCATCTCACCCGCCCACTAGGTCAGCGCCAACCGGAAGTTATTTTATTTATGGTCCGGATGTTCCTAACGGTTTTTGATATTTGGAACTGTCCCCCCTCCCCCCTTTCCTTCCCTCTACCAACGTTCATTTTATTTATGACACGTTTGGGGACCTATACATAAATTTATAATTTTGACAGACACCTCCACTGTTGTTGAAAAGTCGTTATCGAACTATAGCTCCCAGTAAGTCGGTAGCGTTAAATACGAAGTATAGGAAGTGTCATACTTATGGAACGTATCTTATAAACTTACGTTAGGACGAATGACTCGTCTGGAGTTGTAGTAACCCGATACGAGACAACTGAACCTTTAAAGAAGTTCCCTTATTTGTAAGATGAGAATGAGAAGGAAAGGAAACCTTATCAAATTACACTGCGGTTAATTTAATTAAGCCCATACATATCTCTGCTTATAACCAACCAAACAACCACCTTAGGCACCACCTACACAATTGATAGTTTTCATTACAAGGGGCTTCATAAAATTCCTCCTCGGTATCAGCTTAAACTTCAGTGCAGTGTTGTCAGACGCTCTGAGAGTCAAGTTGGTTAAGTATTGAGTTAAACTGAACTGATCCTAGCCTTTCTCTCCGCAACACTGGAGCTATAATGAATAATCTAGCACCTTTTCTCTCTGGCGTTCTGGTTGGGGGCTATAAATACCTCGTCATCAATAACGGGGTCATTATAATTATTGCGATATGGATCTCTTAGCGGTTGCAATTTTATAGACCACTTGGGAGAAATCCCCTAAAGTGTCACGCTTTTTTCCCCCGGTTGTGGGGATTCACCTAAGTACTTCAATCATACAGGATTTTTTTTTTTACTTGAAAAAGCTGGCGGTCTCAATTTCCGTTAGTTTTTATAATACAGGGTGTTTCGAAAAGGGTGGTACGACCCCCGAAGTACAGTGGGTAATTTGGAGTCGAAAATGTAATAAATTTCTATGGCATTTTGCCATAAGGGTTACCGTTTTCAAGTTAAGATTGGATGGAGTATTTTACGGATTACCCATTCAAATTTAATTAAGAAATTGAAAGGCAATTCTAATTTAATTCAAATCCCTAAAACGTTCCAATCGTAACTTGTAAACGGTGTTACTTTGGGCAAAATGTTATAAATATTACATTTTCGACTTCAGGGTCATCCCTTTTGGAACACTTTTACCATTGCCATTTCTCCTGCAATATTTATATTTTAAAATACGTAGTGGCAACCACTGTTGAGTTTTTTACATTTTTAATATAGTTTAACGCGAGGATTTGCCATTTCTTCAGTATTATAATTGGACTTTAATCGAAAAGTTTGAAATCAATTAGTTTAGGGTACAAGTATAGTTGATTTAAATGGGATTGAAGGGTAATAATTAACTATAACAATTAAGTTAATTTTGAAATTTGTTAAGCACGATGTTCTGGCGTTAATTTTTTTAAATATGTTAAGCTCGATCTTATTCTTGGAAACAGTAAAAAAAATATCCGTTGAAAAGTTTTAAGTTATCGTTCTTTTGAAGCCGAATATTCTGGAATTTTGAGTATAAAGTTCTTTTTCTGATATAAAAAGCGTGTTCAACGAAGCATTGACCATAATCCAGCCAGCTTTGCATTCCTATTGAGATCGTGAAGGCTGGGAAAAAGGGTATAGGAGGGTCAATCGATTTTCCTATTTCATTTCTTCCCCTTTGACCTTTGATTCCGGCTGACCTTATGTCAGATTATATCAGGGTTCATACTAACTTGGAAAACCGGGAAAACCTGGAAAAATCAGGGAAATAAATAGTTGACAAATACCTCATGGAAAATTCAGGGAAATTTCGAATTTTTAGTAAAGTTCTGGGAAATCAGGGAAATTTGTGTCAAACAGGGGCCGAGTAATTAAGCAAAATGTTCGTGAACATACCCTCCATAGGATTAACATTACACTATACTTTGGAGGCTCTTAACTCTGGTTCTACTAAAGATACGGGGATGTCCTTTGAGTATGTTATAGTCAAATTTGTCCCCCATCCAACCATACTAAAAACTTAGGGCTACGACAAACAAGGACTGAGTAATTAAGCAAAACGTAAACAAACAACCCCCCTCTATAGGAATAGCATTACACTAAACTTTGGAGGCTTTTAACTCTGGTTCTACTAGAGGTACGGGGATGTCCTTTGAGTATGTTATAGTCCAATTTGCCCCCCATCCAACCATACTAAAAACTTAGGGCTACGACAAACAGGGGCCGAGTAATTAAGCAAAACGTAAAGAAACAACCCCCCTCTATAGGAATAGCATTACACTAAACTTTGGAGGCTTTTAACTCTGGTTCCACTAGAGATACGGGGATGTCCTTTGAGTATGTTATAGTCCAATTTGTCCCCCATCCAACCATACTAAAAACTTAGGGCTACGACAAACAGGGGCCGAGTAATTAAGCAAAACGTAAAGAAACAACCCCCCTCTACAGGAATAGCATTACACTAAACTTTGGAGGCTCGTAACTCTGGAAAATTCAGGGAAGTATGTGGGGATATCCGGCGGTCACTCCACTCTATAAGGTTAATTAATATTTTAATTATTATTTTAATTATTATTTTAATCAGTTCCAAAAGATTTATTACCGGAGGTAGGGGGGGGCAATGTCGTTATTTTACCATAGAGAATAATAAGACAGACGGTGGCATCTGCCAATGTTTAATCTTTGTTCGCGTCTTCGAGGTGCAGGGGAAAAATATTTTCTCACACTTTTCTTCAAAAGCTTTCTTTGACAAAACGTTTTTCTTCTCTTTTGTGTGAATTTCTCCTAGCGTAAAATTACAAATTGTCATTTCGTGACAAAAGTCTACCGGTTTTTAAATTATCTGGAAATAGAAGCTCAGTTTACCTAGTGTTGTTAACCTTAACTCGACGTAGAGACTGTGACGTCATTCTAATAATAACAACAACTGGAGCTAGTTCAGCTAGCTAATTGGACCAAGTCATCTTGCGACTTATTGCCACTTATCTAACGCCTTTACAATGCATAGAGGGGTGGTGGCTAGCCCCTATGCCACAGCTAACCGACAGCGCCCTATACTAACTATTACCGTTAACCTCTGCAAGTTTTGATGGAAAGGAGAAACCGGGTTAGACCGCGGAGGAAAACTCCTTTAACAAGCGGGGAGAGAACTTGCAAACTCTACGCAGAAGGATTTCTTCCCACATTTTTCACCCGGTGCCACAGTCCGGGATCGAACCCGGGATCTTCTTGCTGCGAGGCGAAAGCGCTAACCGCTACGCCACCCCACTTAATTGAAGCGGAAGTTATGACCCTTCAAAGTGGTCTTCAACGAGTACTAAAATATAGTCATGGGAAAAACACTATATTTTACTAATTAGCTTAATTACTCGAGCCCTGATTGTACTAACCCCAAGGGATAAATAGGGCTATGACATACTCAACGGATTTCGACGTATCTCTTATAGAACCAGAGTTATGACCCCTCCAAATTGGTCTCTAAATAAATTGTTTGGATGGAGAGCACCATCATTTGCTAATTAGCTTAATTACTCGAACCCCGATTGTACTAACCCCAAATATTTAGTATCCTTGAAAAGGGGATAAATAGGGCTATGACATACTCAACGGATTTCAACGTATCTCTTATAGAACCAGAGTTATGACCCCTCTCCAAATTGGTCTATAAATGAGGACTATAGGGATGGAAAGAACTCAAACCTTTGCAATTAACTTAATTACTCGAGTCCTGATTGTGATAACCTCAAATATTTAGTATCCTTGAAAAGGGGATAAATAGGACTATGACATACTCAAAGGATTTTACTGTATCTCTTATAAAACCAGACTTCTGACAACTTAAATTGATGATTTAAGGTTGAATCTTTAGCACTTTGGAAAGTTAATGTTTCTGCCACTCTGCAGAATCTATTGAACTCTCTCGCATGAGTAAATCAAAAACCCTTTTAACTTTAAAATCCTAAGAAATTCGAGAGGTTTAAAAAAAATTTATTTTACGAGTGTTTCGTTCGAGGGGTGTTTCGGAGTGGAGGCCAAATCCCCTTAATATAAAATATGAAATGGAAAAAAAAATATTGATTATTCTTTTCAGTTTAATCTTCTTAAAACACATTTTCTGCTGGGCTTAGATTAGAAAAACGGTGTTTTAGGAAATATATACTTAAATTAAAAAAATTTATATATATATATATATATACAGGGTGTTTGTGAAAGGTCCATCAATAATGAAAGGGCGTATTTATTGGGCCATTTTGAGTCGAAAATGTTCTATGACATTTTTCCGTTCGGGCCACTGTTTTCAAGTTATGATTGGAGTAATTTACGGATGACCCCTTAAATTTAATTAAGAAATTGAAAGACAGCGCTAATTTAATGAAGGGGTCATCCCTAAAATATTCAAATCATAACTCGAAAACGGTGGCTCGGACGGCAAAATGTCATAGAACATTTTCGACTCAAAATGGCCCAATAAATACGCCCTTTCATTATTGATGGACTTTTCACAAACACCCTGTATATTAAGGGGGCTTTGGAGCCATCCTTTCCTAACACAATCCATATTCGGTACGCACTTTTGCGAGTCTGTACTGTAAAAAAAAAATTATATTAAACCTCAACGTTACTGACTGCATTTTCTTTCTATTATTTACGCGTTTAGGCTTAGCAAAAAATGTTTATTTATAGATGCAAATTTATTACGAGAGACGCGGCGGGTTGGTTATTCGGTAACTTGCCAAACTATATCATACCGAAGAGTACAGGGTATTGCAAAAAATGTGCAAGGTGGTATGGGAATGAAGTACAGGGGGTTCTGCGTGAGAGAGATTTGGGTATAAAAATGTTTACTTCTATGAAACATTGCAGGATTGTTTTACGAATGACCCATTTAAACTGACTTTAGAAACTGCACAAGACGATGCTAATTTAATAAAGGGGGTCATCTCTAAAACACTCCAATCTCAATTAGTAAACGGCGCATGGCCCTTGAAACAAAATGTTATAGAAATTAAATTTTCGACTCTGAATTGATTTCCCTTAAAACTAACAAATCCATTGAACTTCAATCCTCTACTAACCCTTTTTCAAACACCCTGTATATCATAACGAAGAATATTAGTAATAAGTAACGTAACAACAAAAAGTATGAAATATACTCTGAGCTTCTCTAAGAGTCAAAAATAAAATTGGTAAATCGGATTCTATAACGGAACAGATTGTGATTATTATCCGTAACCATAAGTTAATAATACCTTTACGTAATAAGTTACGCATTTCTTTTGAACCCCGGTGGCGGCTCCTCAAACTTAATTCTGTTAAGAAACGAGTTAGTATAGGCGACTGAAAAAGTAATTGCTTGACGCCTTGACACCCTTGTTGAGGAGCGTTTTCTCTCGGGACGTAAGCAGGAGGGAGGGAGGAAGCGAAGGGTAGGTTACGTATTCTCGAAACTGGTCTCGAGAAAGACTCGTTCCGATCGTTAGGTTTTACTACATTTCACAAAGTCAGAGAGGAAAGTTAGGTAAAGCCACCCCTTAACGCCACTTGGAATTTCCGAGTTTTGTGCGCGACTTCGTTCATAAAACAAAGGCATAAATAATGATAGATTAAACTGGAAAATATATATTGTGAGAATTAGCAGTCCAATATCTTCTTTTAATTCAATTTTAGGCACAGTAACGGGGCGGAGAGTTACGGATCTGTTTGCGAACCAATTTGCGAACAAATAATCAGTCGAAGAAAAAGTACCATCAGTGAAAATACCACCACCAACGCCGCCGCGGTTACGCCTCCTAGTTCCACAGATGCGTTTCTATTTCATCAACGGTAAGCCTTGGTTTTTAAAAATTATGTATTTTTCTTTGTTTTTCAATTATATCATTACCTTCTCGGTTTTCGTATTTTAATTTTCGGCCCCCACTTTCCCCCCTATTGAGATGTCACGTGATTTAGTATATCGCGCGCGAGTTTTGATAGTAGTTTCGCGCGTGAGTGGAAAACAGATGGTTTGGGAGGAAAAACATGGTGACCTTTAACCCCCACTCTAGGTTAGTTTCTATTTTAAACTTAGATCCAATCACGAATAAGCAACAAAACTTTTAGTGAGTGTTTCGTTGATTTATTGCTTTAAAACGTCTCTCGTTTAAAATCAGAAGTTAATAAAATAGAAGTATTTAAGTATTTAAATATAAAAAAGAATCAAGTTTTGTAGTTAAATTAAGCCTAAACAGGAAATAAATTTCCGGTTATTATTATAATTTTTTCTTTTCTTTGATGTATCTCAAAAACTAGAAATTCTTTGACCCAATTTTTTATGGAAAGTGAAAGATGGAAAAAAATTAGTTTTAATTTAATTTAATTTAACTAATACTAATTAATTAAATATTAATTTACGCGAATGTTGTTGAGTCCTTTTTAAATACGACGGACACTTAAATTAAAGTACTTGTCCGGCAATTGGAATTCCATCAAGTTTGTTGACTCTCTTTTTTCAGTATGGTGGTATTAGAGTATCTTGTCTTGTTCTTTAAAGCTAGTTTTTCGTTTTTCCCCCTTTTTGGCCCTAGGCGAGTTTTTTTTTTCTACTCGAGAATCATGCTCGCACTGGCGGTACTTGTACTTGCACCTCTTTTTAAACCGCTACCATCGCCGTGGTTCACGTTTTTATAATATTCCTAGAACCATTAGAAAAATGATTTAACCAAAAATTTATTAAGAAAGTAATCCGACATTTGTCAAAGTTATTTTGTTTCATTATAAAGAAAATATTGATATTTGTTAGTACTGAATAGTGGCAGAGCTCTGTCTTTGACTGTATTAAACGATAAGGGAAGATAGTATTGAGTGTCACTTCTCGGGAAGATAGTATGCACAGTTTTCAGACTAGGAGCATTAATACGTTTTACAACAGGAGGTGAGGCTAATTGGTACTGTACTTTGTCCGCCAAATAGACTGGCCTCCTGGAGTAAATGGTATCAATCCTCCTAGCCTCTTCTCGGTGATTGGGTGGCCATTTTTTAATTCCTATCTGCAGCAGTTAACACCCACCATTGTCTGACATTAACAGACGGGCGTAATGAAGGTCGTACCGAATTCCTTAATATAAATTTAATTATTCATTTTTTTAAAAAAAAAAAATCTTTTCGGTAAAGTTATACCTTCAAATTTGCGTGGATAGTTTATTATTTTGTTTATTATATAATATTAGATAAGGTACTCAGGTAGGTAGGTAGTTCCGTTTCTTTTATTATTGAGATAAAACTTATCGAAGCATAACGTCGGTAATTACTCTGAAATGAATGTCCTTGAACCTCCCGATCGTCTTTGGATTTGACGCTATGATACAATTACCTAGGGCAAAATAATTTACTTTTTTTTTTCTTCTTCTTGTCCGCGAGGTCTTTTTGTACTCGGGTGATTATGAAGGGTTCTGTAGGCGATTTTGAGTCGAAAATGTAATTTCTATGACATTTTGTACCAAAGGGATACCGTTTACAAATTATGATTGCAGTGTTTTACGGATGATCCCTTATGATCCCTACTCATTGTCTCTCAGTTTATTACTTAAATCATAAGTTTGTCGCTGGTTACTGAGAGCTTGTCATGAAGTGAGGTAGGTCATAGATTCGAGGTAAAGCGACGCCTGGTGAGGCGCTGTACAGACTAAATAAGAAGATTAACTTCAAAATTAACCACCGAGTGTAGGACTTCAATTCTCCCTTGTCGTTCTCGAACTAGTTATCTCGAGCTGTAAGTCTCTAGCGTTACAAAGTATAGGAAATGTCATACTTATGGTTCCAACATATCTTATAAACTTATGCTTAAATATAAGGGGTCGTCCGTAAAATACTACAATCATAACTCGTTTAGGGTAGCGTGTTGGGCAAAATGTCATAGAGGTTACATTTTCGACCCAAAATTGATTTCCCATAAAACCATCCCACTGTATTTCGGGAACACCTTGTAGAAAAGTTTTATTCCGTCATAAGTGACGTAACAACATTAAGTTTGAAGAGCGTTTTCACTTATGATTGTTACGTATTTATTTGAATAGAGTCGAAGAATACCGCAGTATTCTTCCGTCTGCTAGGTTTAACATGGATGGACGAAGGGTAAGATTTCTACCCCCTGTACATGGCACCAAAGAGGGGAACGTTAAGTTTTTGTTTAATTCGTTTAATTAAGGCTGGTTCTCAAGGGAAAAAGAAAATAAGTATGGGTGGTGGGGGAGGTCTCGGAGGCGGTATTCGGTCACCGCTGGTCAAACGGGATCAACACTCGCAAGTAGTCATTCGGGGATGGCTTTACAAGTTGGAGGGATCCTTGGCTATGAAGCAATGGAAGAAACGGTGGTTTGTCTTGGCCGATTTTTGCCTTTTCTTCTACAAGGACTCCGACGAAGAGAAACTTCTCGGTTCCATTCTCTTACCGAGTTATAAAATTAATCCTTGCATTTCTGAGGATAGAATCTCGAAGAAATTTGCCTTCAAAGTGCGTAATACAACGTATCGAATAGACAGCTAATGTTCCATAACCCCGATCTTGACGTAATTGACGCGATGGGAAAGTTTTCAAACCCTAATTTAGTTAGACCCAAGTTTTTAGTATCGTTTGGTATAGAGGACAATTAGGGCTACCGTTTCTGCAAGGGACTTCCTTGGGTTGATTGAGTTAGGCGAGAATTATGTCGTTTCAAAGTTATGGAACGTAAGTTTCCGGGTTCATATTTCAGCGAGTTCCAATATTGTTTTATTAAATTATTAAGGCCGAACATCACAACATGAAAACCTATTATTTCGCGTCCGATTCTAAAGAAAGCTTATCTCAATGGATGAACGCCATGTCCCTGGCGACAATTATGCAAAAAGACACCACCTGGTAAATTGAAATTAGCGTCTTTAATAAAAATGAGGGTCGTTTTAGTTATATTTGGTATTCCGATTCCCCGCAGTGATGTTTTGGCCGAGCGTGGTTACGGTTCCCCTGTCTTATTAGACGACGAAGAATCGGGGTTTTCGTCTTATAGGGCTCGTAGGATTCCTCAACAGCATCATCCAGCTATGAATTACCATCCATCGGAACGTCACCACGTTAGGTCACATCCGGGTGCCGCCGTTTACCCCGAGAACGCGAGACATTCGCGCGAATTCGAAAATGGATACGTTTCCGGGGAAATTAACGTAAAATACCGAACGCCCAGCGACGGGGGTCCGACCCCGACACCTAGACGACACCCTGGTCAACCCCTGTACGCTAACGCCCCGCCAAAACCACGAAGGTTAACCGGAAGTTATCCTCACGACCAAGGAGCTTCCGGATCGGATTTTCCATTAGAATACTCGGACTCTTCGCAGATATCTGATTATTATCCCGGTAGCGCCGGAAATACGTCGTCGTCTTCGTATAGACAAGCCCCTCCTCCTCACGAACGCGAATCTTTGGACTATAGCTCCGATTGGCCCCCCGGGATGCCCTACCAGGATAACTACGTCTACGGGTCAGGATATTACCCTACTTCCGATCGGGAAAGAGTTCCGGTACGAAACGAGGTTGAGTTACCGCCGAGCGCTTCCCATTATCACGTAGGTCACGTGCCCGCCCAACCTCCTCGGCCGCATTCCGCCGATTTCTTGGAGAGACAGTCGGCCGTGGATAATTACGCTCCACCTCAAATAAATAGTCAACAAGTTAAGGCTCGGCAACGACCCAAAAGTAGTTTGGAACAGTACGATCGAAGGCATTACTGGGAGGATGAGAGTCCGCGAGTTTCGGACCACGGCCATAATTATTCTTACGAAGTTAACCCCGGCGTAGCGCCCGATCTCGGCGGAGCTGTCAGGGATCATTGGAACACGCCCAGGAGAACGTCCGATTACGCCATTAGAAACATGGACAACAGCTCTTCCTCGATTTATAGCCAATCCCCTTCTTCTACGTTGCGCGGGACGCAAACGGCTTATCAAGTACCTTTACCCTACGATTACGGTCTTCCCGAAGTTCCAGATCACCCCAAGAAGCTGATCGAGAACGATTTAATCCCGAAAGACGCGAATGAAGTACCCGTGGCAGTACCGGGATTGACAAAGTGGCCGACGATGCATCCAGGATACCCTGTCGATCCTAAGTACTTCACGGAGCCTCGGAACCCGCCCGATCAGGTTGTCGTTCGAAGACCATCGCACGATCATCATGGTCGAAACAGACCATTGTCAGCCGAGTATAAGTTAGGCGACCCGGCTTACTCCCAAACTAAACATCCTAATTACCAACAACAAGAGGAGTTAATGTGCGATAGGGATCAGAAGAAGGTGCAGTTACGCGAGGAGTCCATGAGACGTTTATTGGAATGGAAACAAAGAATGCTGCAATCCCCTTTAACCCGAAAGTACAGTCCCAGATCTCAACAGTCGCCAAGATCGAGTCCTTCTCATAGTTCGGGGCGATCTAACGTTCAAATTCCAATTGAAACTTCACCCGTCACCCCGACCAGTCCTCCGGCTCGACCACCTTTACCCGAGGAATACCGTCAAAAAGTACTTCAAGATTTGGAAAACCACGAAGCAAGGTTAAGAATTCAAGAGAGTTCTCAATTACCTCCGGACTCTGTTGCCCCCCGTAATTATTACTCCGGTAGTTACGGAGCTGATTACGGAACTCCTCCCCCTGCTTTGATGAAAGCTCGTGACGTCGAGAATCAACCGCCGCCATTAATTTATTCCAACGAAAAGGTCAATAAAGGTCAGGAGGTTTTGAGCAAGACTTCTTCGCGGCAGATAGTCATGCCCAATTTAATCCATGACGCGGTCACATCGACGCCGGTCAAAGTGAAGGATGTCGATACGTCTGTAGACAGCAACGCTACTATCGAGGACGCTTTTAAAGTTGATGGGAAAACGGATGTGGATAAAGGAAGTGGGCCCAAGTACCACGGACAGTTTAGGAATCAAGGTCAGTCTTGTTTCGATTGAAATTTATTCAGGAACCAAGTACTTAATCAGGGTTCGTACGGAACCTGGGAAACCTGGATAAGTCAGGAATTTGTGCAATGGGGGAAAAGTTAGGGATAAGTCAGGGATTTAAATATAAATATTTAGTCCGAACCCTATTAATCGCTAAGGGATGAATTACGCCACTTTTATGAGAACTAATTGCGCGGTCAATGGGGGACTAATTACCCTTCAATTGCGTGCTTCAAAACCCGATTTCCATCGCTAAATTTTCAGATCCACGTAAATCATCTATGAACAGAATGGGTCAACATCCTAGTTACTCTTCGGATGACGAAGGTCAGTTAATTAACCTTAATTACCTTTTCTTAACAATATATAATAACTAACGGTGTTGGTAATCAAAATTATCTTGCGGGGTAACTCTTGCGGTGAATTGATAAAGATAAAAATTATCAAATACTGTTTTTTTCCATAACTTGCGTTTAAATAATAAGTCATGTCTTGTGATGGGTACATTTTGTCTAAAACTGATTGGTCTTTCGTTTTAAATTCGTAACCACGTACACTTAATTACTAACCCGCCGTGTTACCTACCCGAATGACGTCATTCCACTATCTTCAGCTTATAATCAATACAAATCGGAAACCAAGCTAGCATGATTCCTTTTCCCCCCCCCCATAGTCTTTCAGCGTCTTGGTTCCCCGAGTAGGAAGAGGAAACCAAGCCGCTAAACAACTATATAATTTCGCATGAAAAATTAATTCTATTGAAAACAAATTTATTTATTTTATTTATTTATTGTTTACCCCATTGTGTTTGTTATCTATCTCTACCCTTTTTTATTTTCTTAATTACCTGTCGCGGTTTCTAAATTTACCTTAAAATGAAGAATACGAAACTAAGCAACGCAATAGACGATCGCGTCGACCTTCTCAAGCCTCGTCCAGTTTATCAAAATGTAAAAACGTTAACCCCGATGACTTAGATCGTCCAAACCAAGCGCCTTCCCCCGATTATGTCAATCTTAACATGGTCAAGAAACGTCATAAGGTTAATGTTTCTAGTCAACAATACGAGAATGTCAGTAAAACTAATTTGAACGATAACGCGGCTGATGAAAACGAAGATTATTATATCAGACGCGAGGACTATTACCGCGCTTCTCAGTTATTTTACGCTAAAACTAATAACAAGTCGCCAAAAACCTCAAAGGACAAAGTTAGGTCACCGTCCAATAAGTACGACGCCTGCGATTTCAAAGATACAAAGGACTTTAATAGAAATTTCACCGATTACTCCATGGAGGAACGGTCACTCGGGGATGGTATCGAGTCATCGACTTCTAATTTGGATGATGGTGGTGGCACGCCTTTGAATGATTATCGGTACAGTCAGGTGGGCTTACCCGTTATTTCAAAATCGGCGCCTACTAGAGGCAGGGAACATCCCAAATACGTTGATAATCGAATCAGAAGTCAAAGCTTACCGAGAAAGGCGACTCGGGACAATTTTTACACCGATTCTAATAACCAGAACCCGAGGACGCCTGACGTCTGTCAACTAGAAAACTTTAATTACGATCTGAGCCATCAAGATATGGTCACGAACGTTCATTTGCAACGGTCGTCCAGTACGGATATGATAGATACCATCGAATCGCGTGGCGAGTTTCACAGACAGGCGTCATTACGAAACGTCTCAGAGTCCAAACGAACTTCCGGTAATGGTGGTAGTGGGAACTCGACCTTGAAACATAATTTTAGTTTCGAAGAAATGCGAACGCAATTGGCCAGACAACGGGAAGCTCCGCCAGCCAATATCGTCTCGCAGCGAATTAAACATTTCGAATCCACGTCAGTCGAGGCGCTGGATGACGCTTCGTGTAAAAAGGGTTCACCTCCGGCCATCGGAATCGGGGAACTATTAACTAAAGGAACTAATTCTTCAGTATCATCGGACAGTTACTTAATTGTCGAAGATATTCGTAAAATTCCATCAACGCCTTGTGGCAGTGTCAAAAATGAACTATCATTCGAAACGGTGTCCCCGCCTCAACACAAAGAGGATAATAAGTTAGATGTGAAGATGATCAAGTCAGTCGAAGACAGTCCGAGTCCATCTTCATTAGACAAACACAACTGGCAGTCTTCGTTCCAAAGACGACAGTTTTGTAGCGATTCCGATGTGGGTAGAAGTTTGTGCAAAAAGGATTCCAACTCGACAACCGAAGATAGTTCAATCGCATCCGCTCCCATTATCTTATCGCCATTGTCTTCTGTCCTGGCGGATTTGAGGCGAACGGCGGACACTAAAAAGGAGAAAAAACGCGGAGCTACCGTCGACGAAGTCATCATTACCAAGGGTGCCTTGAGATTAAGTTTAGCGGAAAGTAAAGAAATAAATTTAGATAAGTTTGCCTCGGAGGAGAGTTTAAAAGCGGATGACAACCAGGAGGAAGAGTACTTAACCATGACCAAAGGGAAGACAACGGAAGATGAGGAAGCCGTGTACGTCGCCATGGATGTAGACCCGGAGTCTCAAGCCGAACCCAAAATCGAACCAGTTTACAATGAACCCGTTACCCCACCCTCCAGTTTCCTACACGATATCTTTGGTAAACAGAAGCCAAGATCGAACTATAATCAAAAACAATCGCGGGATAGTTATAGTAGCAGCAGTTCGGACGACGATGATTCGAATAATGTTTACGAAAAACCTAATTGGAAAAAGGACCATATTAAAACATATCCGAATGAACCGCCAGTTTATGAAGAACCATATTCCATGACGCCTTACAGACCGTGGGACGTAACGGCGGCTCAAGGGATAGACACCGCGCGAAATCATCATCAAGATGTTGAAGAATCGATCCCCGATTTGTTGAATCACCACGAAGAAGGTGGTCGCAAGGATACCGACGCCTCGGACGCGGATGACGAAGCCAGTCGTGATTTTGACACGCCGCGTAACAATAGAAATGGTTTGCCATCGTACCAGAAGGAGATACTCATGGGGGAACACTCCTTAACCGAATCTGACTCGCAATTTGACCAATCTAGAGCCTTGCCACTCATCCCCAAGTACTCTTCAACAAGTGTTATCAAAACTAATGTACTTGAAAAGAAACAACCCACAAAAATTGACTCTATTGTCAAGGAAGTGGCGCCTACTTTAGCTATGGTTGAACCCATGGTTCGAAAGATAAATACCAGCACGACGGATGAAAGTGGTCCAAATTCATTTAACGATTTTCGACCTGATCAGTACAAACATTTTAAAGTCTACGAAGACGAGAGGCGATGTACGGAATTCGTTTTTAAACCCGCGGTTGAAAAGGGCACTTCCATTTCGTCCACCGTTAACCTGAAGCAGGTTAGAATTTACAAAGAAGGCAAGGAACCGGGGAAGTTAAAATTCTATTCGCACTCCGCGAGTAGCTTGGGAATTAGTCCGAACGAAAATACGAATCAGGATGGTGGCGCGACTGATCTTGGTTTAATTAGAAGCAAACCAAAATTATCACTCGATTCCCAATTAGAATCTCAATTACACTTACACGTAAAACCGTTACACAGTTACAGTGACGAAGCCGAGACAGTTATCGGCACCACCCCTACCATAACAACCAGTGACGTTGCCATAGTCTCCTCAAGTATCTCAGAAGCGCGTGGAAGTGTAAATACCTCATACACCTCTACACCCTCGAAGCAATTTGGACTTCACGCAAAAAGTTCTTCCTACGATAATTCCACACCTACGTACCAAACGACACCCGACGTGGTTCCCGGTGGTGAGAGTTCGCATCGTAGAAATTCCTCATCATCAGCTCCGTATTACTACTCTGATTTGTTACCGAATGGATTACCAGCGCCGCGAAGTAATCAGGATTTTCTTCTACGCGTATCTCCGTCACCTCGAAGTAGTCGAGCTTTGCTTAACAACGTACGGGATGTCAGTCCCAATCACGCCAAAGGGGACATTGGCCGTAAAGTAAACGTGATCCAGGAAAGCCCCGTGGTTTTAAATAACGCCGGCGTTAACGAGGAAAGTGCCTCAGTTTCCATGGCTAGGGAATTGAGAGCGTCTTTGGAACAGCTACTTTCTTCCGAGTCTAAAAAGTTTTTGGACGCTGAACGAAACAAATACGAAGCTGGACATACCCTGGAGAAAACTCACCATACCTCTACTTTTAGTAAACTTAAAAAGCAACGCTCTTCCACGCCAGATTTTGATAATCTGTACCGAAGTAACGAACCAGAGTACGAGAATCTGTCGGCGACGCGAAACCAGTCGGGGAATACTCTAACCAGGCGGTTATCGCGGTCGTTAGAGGGTTTGATAGACTTGGGTTCGGGTGTATCAGAAACACCACCGGCCGTTTTTAACGACGGTAGGGATGAGTGGTTAGATTTGGCTACAAATACCGATAGAAATGAGCAATGTCCTCCGTCTCAACCCATTCTGGATAAAGAGGAACCTTTTTACGAAAATATCATCTTTATTCGCTCCGAAGAAAAGATCCGCGAAACAATTAACGACAAGTTTGAAGGATCTTTGGCTTCGTCGCAAGTGCTTGAAGTGCAAGTACAACAAGATGTAGACTCTCTGAAGATGAAAAATACTCAGTACCATAATGTTCTTGACCACAATCACGGTGGACGGACGCTTGTACTTAACTCGCTGGGTGATGAACGCGATTCCGACTCGGAGTACTTGGACGAAAATATTTTGAGAAGGGAAAGTCAGCGTCATTTTTTAGCGCAAGGCCTGGGCGAGAAGACATTAGTCGGGGCCTTTACCAGTCCCAAGGGGAACTCTCTCTCGCCAAAACAGGCCATTATCGTACCAAACCCCAACCCCAATCTTATAACAACAAGTACCATCTCGCAATTGGAGACGACTTTACAACAAGATGTTCATCATACTCCACCTCGGATTAGTGACCCCGTTGACATCGTGGAGACGTTTAGAGGAGCTCCTCCAGGGAATAACCCCGAATATTTTGGGTATTTGTCCACAGATTCCTCCTCGGATATGTCTTCGGGACATAAAGACGGTAAAACCCTAGGTATGAATTTCGAAGAATTTTAATTTTGGATTTAATGTACCTACCCATAACGTAACCGTAATCACAAGGCATTTCTTGTAAATTAGGGGTTTCATTTTAACATAGATTAGTTTAAGCGCGAGGTTAATTACTCGATAGTTAAAGACAATTAAAACTTAGGCGATTCCATAATTGGAACATCGAGCGTATCGGACGAACATATGGGTAGACAACGTTTGCGACAGATCGCCGCTCTTTCCAAAGATAATTTAAACTCGTCCGATTCCGAACTTCATAAACAAACTGTAAGCGAAACTAATCAGTCCCTAGTTAGTTAGTACGGTTAATTAAAATATATGTTTTCGCGCGAATAAAGTCTTCGAAAGTTAGACGACTTATTCAAAGATCTCAAGGATTGTCGCGCGAAGGCAAAAGACTTAGCATTTCGGCCGGGGATCTCCTGGAAAAATCCGTGAGTTATTAATGTTAATTAAAATTAACTAATTAACTATGAGTTAAGTTGTTTTTTTGCCAACACTAACGTGACGTGTTTTGTTAGCATGAAGAACTTGTACTGTTACTAATTCAATTGCGAAGAACACTATCACGTGTCGCTAAAACCAGAGAAAAATGTCATGCTCAATTAGAGAGTGCTCAACTAATTAATCGAACGTTAGTTTTCATTTTAATTAATTCCGTTTTGGGTTTTTGGTTTTCAAGCTCGAGTTTGTTTTTCTTAACGAGTATTAAACGGACTTAATTAAACTGTTAATTCAAATAATTAGGAGGGATAAATCTCTTCAAAACTGGGAGGAACTGAAAGCTCAAATCCAGGAATTAGAGAAACAATACGATATGACGCAACCTTTAGTAAATTTAGTGGAAAATATGGTTAAACTTGGCTCGCTTTATCGAGGGCATGAGAAACGTACTTTGGCAGCGTCTACCGCGAAACTCCTGGTAAAATTATTTAAACCCCCCTCGCTTATGTCTGATCGTAGCGCGAACCCATCACCCTGGCACGCGCCACGATTCGACGTAAGCCAGTTAGTACGGTACGGTTATTAATCGTTAGTTTTAATTGAAGAGTTACGTTGGTCAAGATCAAATTTATACACCTTCTCAAAATTTGGTTGAGTTTTCCAATAACGTCGTCGAGGGTGAAACGCGTTCAAATTTGAATCATGGCATTTATAACCTATACGAATTAAACCGTGGATATCACGCGGAGTCCGCCAATTTGATGTCCTTGCATCAAGACAAGGATATGCTCGAATGGACCCTCGATAGCGTTAAAGGCAAAGTTAACGGCGCCGGCGATAACGCCATGTTGGTACAAAAGTTGAAAAAACAACAGTTGTTGTTGGAAAAAGAGTTGAACAGGGTTCATAATCTACTGTCTCATAGCGCGGCTGTAAGTAATTAAGCCTTCTTTGTACCCCGTTGGCGCTATGAACTTTGTGTTCTTATAGAAAATCGAGGAACTAACGAAAGAAAATGGCAAACAAGAGAAAGAGATCTTAATTTTGAAACAAAAAGTACAACACGCCTTGAAAAACACGTCGTTAGACAAAATGCCCTTAGCCAGAGCTAATTTAGAATCGGAATTAAACCGAGTTCAATCGGTCATCGAAGAATTGTCCCATCAACGAACGGAAGTGGCCAATTCCATCGAAACTTTGAAACAAGAATCTCAACAAAGCGTCGCCTCACGATCCTCGACTTTCTTGGGTTCTCCCGTTCGCGCCAGTCCCACTGGAGTCGCCGGTTCAATTCCTTTACCAGTTAGACGTAAATGTCAAACTACTTACTTGGAAACGGATTTAGATTCGCTGGAAACCAGAGATTTGGCCCGAATTCCCAGTCAGCTTTATTTTGGACGCGAAAACGACGCGCCACTCTACGTTAATACTGACGAAATTAACGTAAGTAAACTGGTTTTCTCGGTGTTTTACTATTATTTGGGTTCTAATAACGGGCCACGGAATTTAAAATAGGTCTAAAAGGTTAAGGCAATAATCAGGGAATTTAAAATAGGTTAGGGAATTAATAATAGAAACGTAATTTTAAGGATGATAAACTCGGGAATGGTAACGAAAGTAGTGTTGAATCTCCGCCCGAAGCGGAATACTACAACAACAAAACAGTTTTAATGTCGTTGGAGAGTGCGGAAGCCGATAGAATGCTGGATGATTTTTATAATTCTCAATCGAACGATATCAACGAAGCCGACGAACGAATGAAAAGATTCTACGGGATTCTACCGCGAGAAAAACCTTCCGAAATTAAAACGGTTCGAATAGTCAAAAGGGAATCGGAACGCAGAAGTCGCGTCAGGAAAAAGGTTTCCTACGATGAAAATCATTCCTTGGTTTGGTTGGTTGAGGAACCTGACACTTTGCTAAGCGAAGGCGAAGAAACTGATGGTAATTAATGATGATTTTCAAGGAGTCTTAATTACAGTACTCACATTTTATTTGGTGGTAAGATGGAGTGTTTCAAGACGATCCCTTTCCTGGAGTTCAAAATCGTCCAACGACTCTATTCTTTCCACCTCAAGTTCAAGTAAGTTACCTTGCCATGGGTTTAGGAAAACTGTGAAGTGTCAGCGAATGTTATTTTGGTGTTAAGAAATACGGGAAAACCTTTTGAGGGACAGAACTTAAATAGAAGTACAGCGAAAACGTTGTCAGGGACAGAACTTAAATAGAAATACGGGGAAAAACGTTTTCAGGGACAGAACTTAAATAGAAGTACGGGGAAAAACGTTGTCAGGGACAGAACTTAAATAGAAATACGGGAAAAACGTTGTCAGGGACAGAACTTAAATAGAAGTACGGGGAAAAACGTTGTCAGGGACAGAACTTAAATAGAAATACGGGAAAAACGTTGTCAGGGACAGAACTTAAATAGAAATACGGGAAAAACGTTGTCAGGGACAGAACTTAAATAGAAATACGGCGAAAACGTTGTCAGGGACAGAACTTAAATAGAAATACGGGAAAAACGTTGTCAGGGACAGAACTTAAACAGAAATACGGGGAAAAACCTTGTCAGGGACAGAACTTAAATCTGAAAAATGTTGAATAATAATTTTTCAGAGCTCATTCCCGAGCGCTCGCGAGCAATTATTCGGGGGCCAAACATCAATTTGCAGTCCTTCTTCATCCTCTTCGGAGTTCCGAACCCCAATAACTCCATTATTTCTGCTCAACAAACCTCATTACCCGCCAACGACTCAAACGACAACTACAACGAGCACGGCGTCTTCCTTAGATTATCGAGCTCCATTCAAAAAAGCCAAACGTCGTCACTACACCATTTCTGGGAGTCAGCCGAGTATGGAACAAAATTGGATCAAAAACACGGAAGGTTTGAGATCCCGCGATGATATGGATATGGAACGATGCTTGAGAACCGTAAATACCCCTGATATTGTTAGAAGTACCATTAAGAAAGTTGACGTTTTTGACGAAAAACTCATTGAAAGAGAAGTAAGACTAATAATTAGTTTTCATTGTAAGTTAATTTATATTAATTAATTAATTAATTAATTATCTTTCATATTTAGCTTTCTTTGCCTCAAAAAATTGTCATTCCCGAACGTTACATCGAAGTGGAACCACCTGAAGAACTTTCCGCTTCCGAGAAACTCAGAAGGAAACTTAAAGCTGAAACTATTAGAAAAATGTTATCGGAAACTACGACGTAAGTTTAAACTCGTTTTATATTTATTATTTAAAATAGGCCAAAGAGGTCGGGGTATTTAAAAATAGGCCAAAGAGTTCGGGTATCTAAAAATAGGCCAAAGAGGTCGGGGGTATCTAAAAATAGGCCAAAGAGGTCGGGGGTATCTAAAAATAGGCCAAAGAGGTTGGGGTATTTAAAAATAGGCCAAAGAGGTCGGGGTATTTAAAAATAGGCCAAAGAGGTCGGGGTATTTAAAAATAGGCCAAAGAGGTCGGGGTATTTAAAAATAGGCCAAAGAGGTCGGGGTATTTAAAAATAGGCCAAAGAGGTCGGGGTATTTAAAAATAGGCCAAAGAGGTCGGGGTATTTAAAAATAGGCCAAAGAGGTCGGGGTATTTAAAAATAGGCCAAAGAGGTCGGGGTATTTAAAAATAGGCCAAAGAGGTCGGGGTATTTAAAAATAGGCCAAAGAGGTCGGGGTATTTAAAAATAGGCCAAAGAGGTCGGGGTATTTAAAAATAGGCCAAAGAGGTCGGGGTATTTAAAAATAGGCCAAAGAGGTCGGGGTATTTAAAAATAGGCCAAAGAGGTCGGGGTATTTAAAAATAGGCCAAAGAGGTCGGGGTATTTAAAAATAGGCCAAAGAGGTCGGGGTATTTAAAAATAGGCCAAAGAGGTCGGGGTATTTAAAAATAGGCCAAAGAGGTCGGGGTATTTAAAAATAGGCCAAAGAGGTCGGGGTATTTAAAAATAGGCCAAAGAGGTCGGGGTATTTAAAAATAGGCCAAAGAGGTCGGGGTATTTAAAAATAGGCCAAAGAGGTCGGGGTATTTAAAAATAGGCCAAAGAGGTTAGGGAATCGGAAGAAGTTTTTGTCAACCCTGTATGTTTTTGAGTAAGGTTTAAAAATTAATTCAGAATCAGTTTGAATCACAGTTACGAAGATATAGCTGATGAAAAAGGACCGACGGAAACTCTGCGGAAAAAACTAGACGAAGAGAAGAAGAAACGCGCGCATTTATTGGCACTTAATCATACAATCGCCAAGGAAGTCATGGAAAGAAGTAAAATGGTGGCTGGTAAGAATTAGTTCCAACCCAGCTGATTCTTTAACGTAATATTATCTGATTTTATGATCCTTTTGCCGTACGAAATTAATTCCCTTAATTCTAATTAATGAATATGGCGTCAATGCAAGGCACCTCGTGACTCGTGAGAGGATTGTTTTACACGCATGTAATCATAATAGTGTTGTTTTTATTTCAGCAATTCACACTAGTCCGGAACCACCGCCAAGTAACAACTAAGGTTTGATTGGAATTTATTTTTTTTATTTTTTAAAAGAGAAATTAAAACTAAAGGAAGAGAAAATAATTTTTCTTGGTGGTGGACTTCTGATAGTACTAATAATTAATTAGTTAACTATTTAACTAACAGCGTGAATTAACTATAACTATGAAAAATACTCTTTTTGAATTTTATGTTGTCTGTAGATGTTCTTGGCATGTTTATAGTGAGTTTAAAATATGCTTTGTGCTGTTTAAAGTTTCTCAATTAAGAAAATACTTTCCGTAGATTAGTTTTAATTTAAATATTAAGTGTTTTTAATTAAAAATGCATGGGAAATGTTTATTTTCAATCGTATCTTTATGGTATTTCCATGGATAAAGAATGCGCGTGAGGAAATTCGTTTTCACGCTATAGGATCGGCAACTCCCTATCTCGAACGACAGAATATTCTGTATATACTCTGTTACAATATCGGTTGTCAGCACGCGCAAAGCTAGGTCTCTATGTAATCTAGCCTTGCGCGTGCTGACAAGAGACAAAAAACTTCAGGATCTTCAGGATTTAAAATCGTTTAAAATATCCTGAAGTTTTTTGTCTCTTGTCAGCACGCGCAAAGCTAGGTTACATCGAGACCTAGCTTTGCGCGTGCTGACAACCGATGTTGTAACAGAGTATATACGGAATAAGCTGTCGTTCGAGATAAGGAGTTGCCTATCCTGTAGAGTGAAAACAAATTTCCTCACGCGCATTCTTTATCCATGGTATTTCTGTAATTAGAGTTTAACCAAGGCTTAGAGATTGCATCAACATTGTTTTTGGTTAATTGGTTATGGCTCCCGTTTTGGTTCTGGAAAGTGACATTTTGATATTTCCCTAATTCTAAACGAAACCCCTCTTAAAAAAAAATTTGCCCCGTTCCATATCCATAGTTGTGGCAACTTTGGAACGTTTAGACCCCAAGAAGATCAGGGAAGAAGCCAAAAGACGCAGGCAACTGGAAGAAGATATTCGCAGCCCCGATGTCCCTTTACCTCTTAGACAACAAAGGGAGAATTTTTTAACGTGAAAAAAAAAATAAAAAATAATATAATTAATAATAATTAGAAAGTGGGCGTGCGTGGTTGGGGTTGTCCCAACTTTAGGGGGGGAGGGGGCGTGCTCTGTAACAACCAAAAAAGCGTTGTTTCAGTTTCAATCATTTTAATTGTTTTTTTATTTGAATGAGTACCTCATTTTAACTTAACAAGCAAGCTACTTACAATTACATTCAACTAAGGTTGCTATCTTTGTCTTATACTCAATTGTCGCTATATTTCATTGGCAACTAAAGTTATACCATTCTTAAGGTCTTCATGCCAAATTAAGGTGTGCCAAAACTTCAAAAAAAAAACATTACTCATTTTTTATTAATTAATTTAATCTCATTTATTTCTAAATGTTTAAAACATTGACGTGGTTTTAATTTTAACAGCATAATTAGTATTACACATCTTATAACTAAAATATTGATTTCTAATTTTAACAGAGATTTTTTTACCTTAATTAATTACTTAATTTTAATGGTATTTAATCTCTCTTAATCTAAATAATTATACCAAAAACAAAAAAAAACAAGTACTTGAAAGTTTGGAAACAATAGAAAAAAACCTTTCGATGATTGCTATTAAGCCTTTGCTCACTGCGTCTTAGTGTAAATATATGAATATTATAGTTAAGAACTCCAGTTATTCTCAATTATTAACGTAACTAGTTGTTACGATTATTTTGTCTGTTTTTTTTTAATAGTTATTGACTGTATATAAGGCTGGTTAAAAAAAAAATTAACTGATTTACTCAAAAACAAAATAATATGGGAGGCGTTTACGTAAATTTTTTAATAAGGCATTTTTATTATCGTTACATATCGGTGCTGTTTCCGTTCCATAGTTAATTAGTTCTAAGGTGTTTTAACGTTTGACTCGTTAATGTTTAGAATTGTTTGAAAATGTATTTTGAATCTGATCAAAATAATTCCTACAAGCAAAAATAACCAATCATTCCTGCCTTCCACGAACAGAATATTTTTGGAAGTTGAATTTTTAGATTGATGAACTGTTTAGGGTTTATGAATTTTGAAAGAATAATAATTAAGCGCATCCTTGTATTATTGATGAGCTATCGTTTATCGGATTAAATAAAATCCCACAAAAAGAAATGTATACGATTGTTTTTGGAAAAGTAGGCCTACATGAAGTAAATTAGGCTTAAGTCCTGTCAATGCGTGGTCAATGGCCGGAAATAAGAAAAATTTCTTATGGGATATGTGTCCAGTGATACCCCCTTTGACTGGAAAATTTATAGCACTTTGTCCACTGGACTGCGCAAAAATTGTGTCGCGTTTTCATAGTCAAACTATCAAAACTTCAGAGAAATTTACTGGTCAAATGTCCAGTGACCGACCCCTCTTAGTTTTCAAAACAATTATGGGACATTATTAAATTTTATCGGACAGTGTCCTGTGCTTATTTCCGGCCCTGGTCAATGGTCCTGTTCAAAACGTTTTTTTTTCAATCGGACCACTTTTTTTTATTTCAAACCACGTGTCTCACTGGTCACTAGATTAAAAATTGCAGGACAAGAGAGTAACTGGCCCTTTGGACTAGTTTATTTATTCATGTCACAAGTCTTAAGGGCCAGTTTGAAAATAATGCCATGATAACGCTTATTTCGGAAAGTTGAAAAAGTTCGGAGCATCCTCCGGGCCCGGGGGGTTTCGTTTAGAGCGGTGAACCAAATTAACCACATTTCTTGTAAATTTCAAATACTGGTTGTCTCAGATTACTATACTGAACGCATTCTGCCGCCATCATAATTGCGGCGTTAATGGGCTGTTCTGTGCCGTGCCGCTCCGCGTCGAGCTATTAAGCCTAAATTATGGACCGCGTTTGTAGTTTTTGTTAATTATTCGAAATCAACACGTTGTTTTCGAAGGTAACACTCATTTTTAATCATATTATAAAATCATTGAGATATTGCAATAGACGAACTCTTAAATTACATTTCAAACCTCCGAAAGCCAAAAATCATTTGACCAAGGCCTAGCTAAACAAAGCCGTTACTCCGTTACTCTTCGGTGGTTAATATTTAATATTATAATTTAATATTTTTAGGATCATTTATCGTGCGTAATTAAATAATGGCAGAAGCGATTGACATTGATTTATACGCGGATGACTTAGAACAAGATTTTAACCAGGCAAGTGGCCTTTCTAATTTTAAAAACGCGAATTTTTCCGTTAACATTGTTCACTCACTCACTGTAGGATGGAGAATTCAATCATGATCAAAATGTTGATCTCTATGACGACGTCATAACCGCTCCTTCAGGCGACGGTCATTCGGGAGACGAGGTGCCTATTAATTCTCCCTTATTATTTTTGTTTGACCCTTAAATAATGAATTTTTGCCAATTAGTACGGCCTTGGTCACGACGATTCTCCACCAAATTCATCCTCATCAGTTCTTGGGAATAACGTTGCGCACGGGGCTTCAAAGCGAGTTTGCATCTACGTAGGAAACTTAACTTGGTGGACGACTGACCAGGACGTGACAGACGCAATCACTAGTTTGGGTGTGACAGACGTGGTAGATATTAAATTCTACGAAAACAGAGCTAACGGCCAATCCAAAGGATTCTGCGTTGTTACTCTTGGCTCTGAAACTTCTTTCAGATCTGTTATGGAAAAACTACCTAGAAAGTAAGCTCCTAGTAATGTTTAATTTGATTAAATATTAAATTAAATTTATCATAAAGGGAATTACACGGACAAAATCCTGTAGTCACTTCATGTAGTAGACAAAATTTGAATCACTTTGAAATGCAGTCAAATAAAAGAAATGCTGGTAAGTATTCCTGGCAATATTTTGTCCATTTTGACAAAACAATAGGTGAAAACTAATTCATAATTATAGCAGCTGGTATGGGTCGACCTCCGGGTCAATATGGACCCCCAGGACCTGGAGGAGTTGGTCCTCCACCCGGTCCACCTGGCCCTGGAAACCCGGGTCCACCTAGAATGGGTCATCCTCCTATGATAGGTCGAGGCAGAGGTCAATTCCCTCCACCAAGACCTCCAATGGGTCCACCACCACCTAATCATCATGGCCACCCTCCTGGCTATAATCAGGGTTATTACCGTAAATCCTCCTTAATACAAATGCTCTTAAATGAATTTAGCTGCAATTTGAAATCGTTTATTAATGGCAATGGTTTTTGTAATTATTTCAGGCCCCCCACCCGCTCCAATGCACCACCACCATCATCCTCACCATCACGGGCCCCCTGGACCAGGTGGTCCACCCGGAATGCCTCCTAGACCCCCACCACCTGGAATGCAAGGAGGACCCCCACCTCGTGGACCTCCAGGCCCACCACCCATGAGACTCGTAAATGAATCCAGATACAAATTAGGGGTAATTATGGACTGTGCAAGTAATGTACTTGCAATTGTTTTTTTTTTCTTATGTCTTGCATATTTTAGGCTTAGCTTTAATGTATCTTAAAATAGATGAAATTAGACCTAGGGAAGACTTAAACCTAAATAGATGAAATTAGGCCTAGCAAAGACAATTAACCCTAAAAAAATTAAATTAGGCAATGTTAAGGCTTAAAAAATTGACAGAAATAGGCTTATAAGCTGTGTGGGAAATAAGGCGGTGGTACAGGGCAAATGACCAGTTTAAAAATTGCCTGGACCAG
This sequence comes from Phalangium opilio, assembly GCF_054372755.1. Taxonomy (NCBI): domain Eukaryota; kingdom Metazoa; phylum Arthropoda; class Arachnida; order Opiliones; family Phalangiidae; genus Phalangium; species Phalangium opilio. The sequence goes on from NW_028324170.1 coordinate 1,291,142, forward strand.
TTTAAAAATTAAATCGGAGGGGGGTCAGTGGTCCACTGGACCACTAAGAAAATTCAAGGGTTTCCAGAGTCCAGACATTAGCTAATATATTTTAATTATCCACTTCTTCAATTTAGCAGACGACGCGCCCTGGTCATGGACCAGTTTATTTATTCCAGGCCAGAGGGGTCGCTGGCCCAATGGCCAGTTTAAAAAAATCCTTATTTCCCACCCTGCTTATAAGTATACTTTATAACCAGGGCTGGAAATAAGGAAAATTTATAATAGGACGTGTCCAGTTCTTTTTTTTTTTTTTTTTTTTTTTTTAATCGGACCTGTGCTTATTTCCGGCCCTTCTTATAAAAACTATAACAGGCTTAGGAATCTCTATTAATGTTAGAATATATTAAACTAGGCCCAAATAATTCTCAAAAAAGTAGGAATAAGGTGAAAATATTAATTTATTTATAATTAAATTTGACGGGGTTTCTTTTCTGCTTACTTTGTTGACATTAGCCTCCGCCTCCTAGAGGACCTCCGCCGCCAATGGGAGCTCGTGGTCCGCCGCCAGATCCTCGAGGTGGGCCTCCTGATTGGGATAGACCTCCCGGTGATTTATAACATTTTTTTGTTGAGTTTTGAGCCGCTTTGCTTTGGTTTCTGATCACAAAAAATGGGAGATTGCATCATTATCTGGTCAAATTTTAATCATTCCTTACATTGACTAATTTTCACAGTTAATCATCCTCCTGGACCCCCTGGACCTCCCATTCAAGGTGGAATGCCGCGACCCCCTCACTCTGGACCTCCGCAAGGGCCCCATCCACCAGCTCCTCACGTGAACCCCGCGTTTTTCCCCCCTCATCAAGGACCTCCCCCTGGTCCCCCTCAATCTTCTCAATCAGGTGACCCTTATGGTCGCCCTCCCCCTGGACAATATCCCGAATATAGAGGACCACCTCCTGAGAGGTCAGTCAGAGGTCCACCATCGGACAGGTAAGGATTCAAAACTATTTTAGGCTGTAATATGTATCATAGGTCAGGGAAAATTAATAAGTAGGCGGAAGTATGTCTGGGATCAGGGCTGGAAAGTAGTTTTATTGGTGGTCCTGTGCTTATCAGGGCTGGAAATAAGAAATTTCTTATAGCACACGTGTCCAGTGCCTTTTCTTTTTTTTTTTTCTTTTGCTGGAAAATTTATAGGGAATTGTTCACTGGAGTGTGAATTAAAAAAATAGTGTCCCATCTTCATGGACCTTTGAAATGTCCGGGAAAGTAAAATGGGCCTTTGAAATGTGAGGGAATGGAAAATGGGCCTTTGAAATGTCGGGGAATGGAAAATGGGCCTTTGAAAATTCAGGGACAGGGTTCACGCAAAAGTGGAAAAATGAGGGAAATAAATAGTTGACAAAAACCTCATGGGAAATTTCGAATTTTTAGTAAAATTCAGGGAAATTTGCGTCAAACAGGGGCCGAGTAATTAACATACCCCCCTCCATAGGAATAGCATTACACTAAACTTTGGAGGCTTTTAACTCTGGTTCTACTAGAGATACGGGGATGCCCTTTGAGTATGTTATAGTGTAATTTGTCCCCCATCTAACCATACTAAAAACTTAGGGCTACGACAAACAGGGGCCAAGTAATTAAGCAAAACGTAAAGAAACAACCCCCCTCTATAGGAATAGCATTACACTAAACTTTGGAGGCTTTTAACTCTGGTTCTACTAGAGATACGGGGATGCCCTTTGAGTATGTTATAGTGTAATTTGTCCCCCATCTAACCATGCTAAAAACTTAGGGCTACGACAAACAGGGGCCAAGTAATTAAGCAAAACGTAAAGAAACAACCCCCCTCTATAGGAATAGCATTACACTAAACTTTGGAGGCTTTTAACTCTGGTTCTACTAGAGATACGGGGATGCCCTTTGAGTATGTTATAGTCAAATTTGTCCCCCATCCAACCATACTAAAAACTTAGGGCTACGACAAACAGGGGCTGAGTAATTAAGCAAAACGTAAACAAACAACCCCCTCCATAGGAATAGCGTTACACTAAACTTTGGAGGCTCGTAACTCTGGTTCTACTAGAGAACAGGGATGTCCTTCGAGTATGGTATAGTCCAATTTGTCCCCCATCCAACCATACTAAAAACTCAGGGCTACGACAAACAGGGGCGGAGTAATTTAGCAATACATAAACAAACAACCCCCATAGGAATAGCGTTACACTAAACTTTGGAGGCTCGTAACTCAGGGAAGTTTGTTTTCCAAAAGTTGTATGAACCCTGGGGGAATATAAAATGGTCCAAACTAGGTTTCTGAGAAGTTGGGCAATTATAATATAGTACAAAATACGTGTTTGAAAAGTCATGGAATTGAAATAAAGCCCAATGAAGTTATGGAATTTATAAATAGGCCAAAAGAAGGTCGGGGAATTTGTTTTTGTGGGTAAAATTTCTTTCGTGAAGGATGTAGCCCATTTGCGTTTTGTTTTATGGTTAAATTAGGCACGAGAGCAATCCTCCCATCAGTGAAGCTGAATTTGAAGAAATTATGGGTAGAAACCGTACTGTTTCTAGTAGCGCAATTTCGCGCGCGGTAGCTGATGCTAGCGCCGGAGATTACGCCGCCTCTATTGAAACCTTAGTGACGGCCATCTCCCTGATCAAGCAATCCAAAGTCGTCAATGACGAGAGATGTAAAATCTTGATCAGTTCCCTTCAGGATACCCTTCACGGGATCGAATCCAAATCTTACGGCTCCAGGTAATCATAATTATTCAGGCCTATCGTCATTAGTTCCTCGTGGAAGGGCGCATTTAACACTCGCGATCGTCTTTGGGTCAGAAGCAAAGATAGAGCTCGATCTCGAGAAAGAGAAAGATCCCGAGAAAGGTCGTCAAGACGGGAAAAATCCAGCCGGAGGGATCGCTCTAGAAGCCGCGAAAGAGACTACAGAGATCGCAGCCGCGAACGGGACAGATACCACGAGGAACGCTACAGAGAAAAGGACAGAGATCGGGACAGGGAACGCGAACACAGAAGCAGTCGGCATTAAGAGTCTACGTTGGGTGAGTCAAAAAAGAAAGAACAGTTTTTAAAACCCCCTCTCCATCTTCTATTAATACTCCTTGGAGGTTGTACTTTAATTGGGGTTATCTAAAGGTTGTCCTAATTAATTTTTATTAATTTAGCAATAAATTAATTGAATTATTTTAAAGGTTAATTAAGATTGCTTTACTTTTCAGTTTTCCTTTTTTTAATGCTCCTTGTCCTAATTAACTTTTAGTAATTTATTATTAGTAATAAATCATTTAAATTGCTTTAAAGGTTAATTAGGATTACTTAAATAATATTTTTTTTTTGGGGGGGGGTAGTGTAGCTTTAGTTCTAAATTTTGGATTAGTTTTAACGTTTGCAATGAGGTTTTCATTGATTGAGGTTCAAAGTACATTTCCGAGATCATGGTAAGCTTGAGTTGTCTCTCTTCTCTCCAACAATCGGGTGTGTTGGTAAGATATAATCATTGGTTGGTAAGTTTATTTTGCTGTAAATTGGAAATTATTTCCAAAAATTTGGTATTTAATTATTAATTATAATTAATTAATATTTCTGAAAAGAAATTAATATTTTTTTTTTAAAACAAACAAACAAACAATCAAAATATTTTAACTACAAAACTAGGTTGAATTAATTAATTAATTAATTGTATTTATTATTCTAAATAATTAATAATAATAATAATAATAATTATTATTGAGGAGGGGGGAATATTAATTATGGTTATCAATAGTCGCTGTAATTGGCGGAAAATTTAATTAGGTTACTTAAATATATTGGTGAACCGCGAATATTTGTTTAAAATTCAATTTAAAATGACCAAACCTTCTTTAAGAATGTTAAAACACCCGAGTTTATTAATAGCTTTCAATTTTAATGGAATTAAAACGAAAAAGGATATTGTTAAAACATTGCTACTTGCAAAGATAAAATTTGTTAATAGGGAGCTAACAGTTCTGACCCTGAAACGTCACACCCTTCTATCTCTTACTGCAGTTTCATCCCCCCTAACGGTTGGAAACAGTGTTCTACGCGCAAAAATGCCAACCAGAGGGCGGCTGCGTGACGTCAGACTATCTCTTCCCCCTAGCCAGTTGTTAGCTCCTTATACAGGCGGGTTCCGCCACGGAACCTGAAAAATCAGGGATATATCTTTGTAGGCAGTAATGTTCCAATATCCGTAATATTTTAGACTAAAGCCTTGTATGCTTAACCAAAATATCTCATTCATTCATTCATTTAAATTTAATTTATTTAATTAAGTCATTAATTAGGCAGTTTTTTAAAATTTGTACTACATTATTATTTATTCACCTCAAATTAAGAGCGGAAATATTATTATTTATACGCGAGCATGAATCATTGTTTAATATAAACATAAAGTTTATAAGATATGTTCCATAAGTATGACACTATAAAGCTAGAGAACGACAAGCGGGAATTGACTACACGCTACTAAGCCTTTGACAGCAGCGCCTCACCAGGCGTCGCTTTACCTAGAATCTATGACCTACGTCATCATGACAAGCTCTAAGTAACCAGTGACAAACTTATGGAACATATATTGTGCTATAAACTAAAACCAAGAAGTGATATCTAGTTTACTAGCGAGAAGGTGTAAATTCGCCACATTTCTAGCTTTATCTCCAGTCCAAACGTAGGTACTGAGTTAATCCCCACCGCCTCTAAATTACAACCAGCATCTCATTGGTTCTTGAAAACTCACATCAGCACGACGCGAATGACGAAAATTACGTATTTTCCGACTGAGGAGAGTGTAGCGAAATAGCCCGGCCTCCTTTTACGCCCCCCCCTTGTATTTTGAAAGGGGGGGCTGGGACTATGGCGCGCGAATACTTAGGCATCTTATACCTTCTCCCAAATAAACTAGATATCGCTTCTTGCTAAAACCGTAACTTTATAAGAAATATTCTATAAGAGCGACGTTGCTTTGTAAGGCTACAACCTAACGCCTTCTCTATTTAGGCCTTGGCGAACTTGTAGAGTATTTCTTATGAACTTACTCAGACTACACTTCTCTACCTCTTTGTCGATGTTTCATATTCTCTAATAGTTTTTCTTATCCTATGAAACGGTCAACGAATTTAGCCTATTATTAAATTAGGCGCGCTTCGTAATTGTGTAAAATGTAAATCTGACCTAAAAGAGATTACTTACTGGTAACTTGGGTGGTGGTGCATGATGTTATTTACAATCGATTCAGTGGGAAAAATAATTTAAATCATTCATAAGTAACATCAAAAACAATGAGTTCTCGGTGAAATACGTTATACAGGGTGTTCCAAAAACGGTGGTGTTATCGAAGTACAGTGGGATTGGTACTCTGATGTGACTTCTATGAAAATTTGTGTTTTATGGATGACCCCCCTTCATTCAATTTGCTTTGCCATTCAGTTTTTTGCTTAAATTTAAGGGATCATCCAATCATAACTTGTTTCCCTTTACAAGAGACCTTGGAACCCACTGTACTTCGGTCCTACCTTACTTTTTTTGTAGCACCCTGTATATTAAACTTATTGTTATTATGTTACTTACGTTTAAAATAACGACTAAAGATGAAAAACTTAGTGGTTTTTTTTATATATATAAAATTTATAACTTATAACTTAAAATTAAATTGAATTAACTTAAATAGTCTAAAGGGTTAACTGAGGGGCTAATCACTCTTAGATTATTTGTACACAATGTGTCATGTAGGGGCGGGTCCTGTATCAAACTAAGCGTGCTGAGTCCCCCCCCCCCCTTTGAATGTATCAGCGAGGCATTGAAATTAAATAGTGACAACTACTTTGAAATATAGTTCTTGACAACGCCCCTACATAACGCATTCCTGGGGTGGCTAGCCCCTCGGAGTTGCCCCCAGCCGTTTGTAAATAATTCCAAATATTCTGTCAAATATTGATATAATTATCTTAACAGTCCCGAGAAATATTTAGGTAACAAACAATTCTATGTCTGAGGGATAAAAGGTATTCAATTTTGAATAATTAACTTAATTATACTTTATTATTTATGACATTGAAAGAATCTATATAGAAACAAAATTGAGGGTTGCTACGTTTAGTTTATATCAAATACACTTTAATTGCATTTAATTATTTCTAAAATTGGAAAGAATCGTGTTTATGAAAAATATTTTGGACAAAGTTATATAATTTAAAATCTCAAAGACTGCTTAAATAATTTTAAATATATCCTTCGCTTGGTAATTAGTAATTAGACGCCTGAGTGTTCTGGTAATTATAAATTTTCAAAGATTAGTTAAATAATTCAGAGTGACCACTCTTCCTAATTTTTTCCTATATTCTCCTATAAAATAGGTATCGATTTCTTCTTATATTTATCACCAATAATTTTTCTATATTTCATTTAAATTAATTTTCAATTTTCTGTGGTCATCCCTGATAATTTTAAATATACCCCTGATTTGGTAATTTTAATTATTGGCAATTAGAAATAAGTCTAATGAGCGATATCCCCCTGGGTACCGAGTAATTTCAATAACTGGTAATTACTAATTAGTTCTCTAAAGGGACCCGATTTTTCATGAACCTATCGGGAAAAAAAAAAAAAAAAAAACATTAAACGACCTTTGACCTAAAGCATACATGCTATAGAAAGGAATATACCCCATTTTCGGGTCTCTTTAGAGATCCCGCGTTAATTTAGTAATAAAAACAAAATTAAAAAAGTGGAAAAACGATTAAAATATATCCTATCCCTCGTTTAGTAATTTTAATTAATCATTTCTTTTTTGAGCGTCCTGACAATTAATTTAAAATACACATAAAAATAATAATTTTCAATTTTGGGATGGAAGGGTCAGTAATTTATTTAAACATACATTTCAAAATACAAAAAAAAAATCTATTTTTAAAAGGTTGTAAAGAAAATACTCTTCTTGCACTTCTGGTATCTTTTATCTTTTGTTATTTATATTTTTAAAAAAAGAAATCTTTTTAAATGTTTCAAAGGCGTAGAACAAAAATTAAACCTGACAACAATAAGTATGAAACTCGCTTGTTAATTGTGAAATGTAGATACAGCAATAGACGGTCCTTTTCCCGACGTAAAAAAGGGGGTAGGCAACGTTATTATCGCGGGGGGGATACATTCCCGTCTCTGCTCAATCCCATGATACAGCGCAGGCGCCAAAAACCCGAGACCGAATGTAAAAAGGGGGGTAGGCAACCGTCAGTATCGCGGGGGATACATTCCCTCTCTGCTCAATCCCATGATACAGCGCAGACGCCAAAAACCCGAGACCGAGATGGAAGGCAGTTTTTACCCCCATGTCTTTCCCCCTTTAGTTACATCGGGAAGGCAACCGTCAGTATCGCGGGGGGGGGGGGATACATTCCCTCTCTGCTCAATCCCATGATACAGCGCAGGCGCCAAAATCCCGAGACGGAGGGCAGTTTTTACCCCCATGTCTTTCCCCCTTTAGTTACATCGGGGAATGGTCTATAAAAAAGTGTCGTACCTATTGTTATAACGTTACTTATATTGATATTAATAAGTTAAAAATAATATATTAAAATTTAGAATAGTTTAAAAATTAAAATGGAAGAATAGGTTTTAATTTTTGTTTTAAGACTGGCAAATGACGTTAAAATTAATTATATTACATTGATTGTTTATTTATTTAAGTTTTTAAAAATGAATTGTGTTTTAAAGTTTAACTTAGTTGATTTAGACGATTTCCTTCTGTATTCCCATTTTTAAACAGGCGCTCTCAATGAAAATACTGGATAGAAAAAAACGCATCTCTACAAGCTATTATTATCGTTACCTTCATTTATTCGCTCTGTAATTAAAGAAAATAACCTTCCCTAGTAATCGTTACACCCTCATTGTCATTTTCAAAATATGTAATCAAACGCGCTTCGACTGTCTCAAGCAAGAAGCATTTTGTGGATGGAAGAACCACTCGGAAACCCTTCTAGTGGATCTACCAGTGGATTAACCAACATTTTCAGAAGACTTCAAGTGGATTTAAAGATATTAATTAAGATTACACGCTCTTTTTTTTTTTTTAATCCCAGACCCCGAATTTCCCCATTTTTTGATCACATTATGTATTCGTATGCCTCATTAATATTTGAATGTTAAAAGAAAAAAAAATACGAGAAAAAAAACCAATTTTTATTAGAGTTTTGTAACAAATATTGTTTCATTGGATTAAAACTTGTCCCTTTCCCCCATTTTACGTAGCTTTAGTTTAAGGTACATAAATAAATAAATAAATAAATAAATAAATAAAAAATAGGCAAAATCCCTGTTAGAAATTAATTTTAATTAAGTTTAACGCGGCCTTGAAATATAGTAACAACAACGTGCTATAAATAGATCCGAAAATATTTAAAAACCAGTCGGAACCAGCTGAAAGAGGAAATCACGGCTTCCTATTGGTCCGAAGTTGCAACAAGGTCGGATGATGGGAAATTGGCCAGAGAAAACGCGGGGTTTCGTCACGTGACCTTGTTTTCGTCAATCAGGTAGCCGCGTTTCCCCTCACGCTGTCTGTCTCCCGATTGTCTGTCAAAATATTTTCGTCGCTTGCCCGCTAAGCTTAGTAGTTAATTTTAGCGAATTGAATTAAATTAACGAAGTTATCGAGATAATAGTTTTACATATGTCTAAACGTTATCGCCAATTAGTTTTATCGCAAAAGTCGATATATCTTAAAGCGGCTTAAAAGACCTTGAAGAAGGGAAGAAAATTTTATTTTGTTGACTCGAGTCCAAGGCTTAACTGTCTTGATTTCGCAGCTGGCTTTCGTCGTCTCTCTCATGATCTACTCTACTAGTAGATTAGGCTTAACATAAAAAAACACTACTTTGTTTTTGAGCTTAAAATAGTCGCGTGTTTTTAAAAATTCTAGTAAACAACTGTTGTACTTTGTTGTCAGTGAGTAATTTTATATTTTAAGTACATTTTTTATAGTATCAAGTTAAATTTTTCTACTGTATTATTTTATTTCTCCGATTACTCTTGTTTCTTAATTTTTTTTTTGGTAAATCTGGTCCATACAACAAGCCTAATCAATTAGTAATCACGTTTTGGTCCGTTAGCAACAAGCTATAGTTAAAAAAAATGACCCAAGATTTGTTTTTATTTAAACTTACTGTTCTAGAGTTGTAAAGAGGTTAATTTTAATTAGGGTTGATTAATGTTTAAGTTAGAAAACTTGACAACAGTTTTTGATAGGAGTTTTTATAAATTTTCCATTGTTATTTTACTTTAGAACTCTCCTTAGGAAGTTAGGAAGGTGAAGAACAATGTTCCAGTTTGCCTGTAATTGCTTGAACATAACTATCAACGCCAAAAAAGTGGAACCAGTTGATATTAGCAAATTGCCATTGCATCAAAATGAGACTTTCTTTAGAACAAAATTAACAGAGACACTTAGGAATTTGTGTGAAATTAATTTGGTAGGAAATGGTTCTTTTTTAGACTTAATTTAAGTTAATTAACTAGAAATTACACTATTTTATACGTCAAGGCTCAACCGAGTTTATGTAGAGAGAGACAAATTGGGTCAGTTTTAATCACAACTTGTTTATGTTGTGATCAAGAAACTTTTGCGACTTTTGATAATGACAAACTCCTAATTAATTCAACTTTAGAGGTAATTTTTATTATTAATATTTTTAAGCCTAACTTGGTTAAGTAAAAAAATAAGAAAGGTTTTAATTGTTATCTTAGATAAATAGTAGTTCTTTAACCTCCTTGATTAGATAATGGTGAACATAATGTTTATAATATATCATAAGGAAGCTTAGATGTTGTAGATGATAAAAGGGTGTTATGAAATTAGCATTGCATCATTTATATTTTGATTACAATGTAAAGTTTTGGGGTCAAAATTTATTAGATTTCAAGACATTGGGATTAAGTTTTGGCTTAATTTTAGTAATTTTAAGCTTACTTTATGTGAATTTTAGCTTATACTTTATGTGCGTTTTAGCTTATACTTTATGTGCGTTTTAGCTTATACTTTATGTGCGTTTTAGCTTATACTTTATGTGAATTTTAGCTTATACTTTATGTGCGTTTTAGCTTATACTTTATGTGCGTTTTAGCTTATACTTTATGTGCGTTTTAGCTTATACTTTATGTGAATTTTAGCTTATACTTAATGTGCGTTTTAGCTTATACTTTATGTGCGTTTTAGCTTATACTTTATGTGAATTTTAGCTTATACTTTATGTGCGTTTTAGCTTATACTTTATGTGAATTTTAGCTTATACTTTATGTGCGTTTTAGCTTATACTTTATGTGAATTTTAGCTTATACTTTATGTGCGTTTTAGCTTATACTTTATGTGAATTTTAGCTTATACTTTATGTGCGTTTTAGCTTATACTTTATGTGCGTTTTAGCTTATACTTTATGTGAATTTTAGCTTATACTTTATGTGCGTTTTAGCTTATACTTTATGTGAATTTTAGCTTATACTTTATGTCAGTTTTAGCTTATACTTTATGTGCGTTTTAGCTTATACTTTATGTGAATTTTAGCTTATACTATATGTCAGTTTTAGCTTATACTTTATGTGAATTTTAGCTTATACTTTATGTGCGTTTTAGCTTATACTTTATGTGCGTTTTAGCTTATACTTTATGTGCGTTTTAGCTTATACTTTATGTGAATTTTAGCTTATACTTAATGTGCGTTTTAGCTTATACTTTATGTGCGTTTTAGCTTATACTTTATGTGAATTTTAGCTTATACTTTATGTGCGTTTTAGCTTATACTTTATGTGAATTTTAGCTTATACTTTATGTGAATTTTAGCTTATACTTTATGTGCGTTTTAGCTTATACTTTATGTGAATTTTAGCTTATACTTTATGTGCGTTTTAGCTTATACTTTATGTGCGTTTTAGCTTATACTTTATGTGAATTTTAGCTTATACTTTATGTGCGTTTTAGCTTATACTTTATGTGAATTTTAGCTTATACTTTATGTCAGTTTTAGCTTATACTTTATGTGCGTTTTAGCTTATACTTTATGTGAATTTTAGCTTATACTATATGTCAGTTTTAGCTTATACTTTATGTGAATTTTAGCTTATACTTTATGTAAGTTTTAGCTTATACTTTATGTGAATTTTAGCTTCTACTTTATTTCAGTTTTATATTATACTTTATGTAATTTTTTAGCTTAATTCGTGTAATTGAGTTTAAATAATTATTTTTACATTTATAGAAAGATGCCAAAACACTGAAAGAATTAAGAGAACTGGATAACTATTCCAATTTGTACAAAATTATTCTTCCAAACAGCTTAGCTAACCCCAACGTTTTCGGCTCCTCTTTCAGTAAAAAATATAAAATAATATTTATTTATTTATTTAATCGCGATTAACTAGGTATTATTTGGATAGATCACGGCAGACAAAACTACGCTTTAGGGGATGTAGTTGAGTCAATTTGGCAACTAGCAAACGAATACCTTTGCAAAGAACAGAGAGAAATGGAGGAACGGATCCGTATCTTTACGGAGAATCAATACGCGGAATACAACAACTTGCAAAGTAAAATTATGAAAGAAAAACAGACGTTAATGGATTTAATTCATGGTCGTAACGCCGTGGCCGCTTCTCCCCTGAAAATGATGAATTTACCCTTATCCCTGGGATTCCCATCTCCACCAACGTCACCGGAGAATTCTGGCGAGAAAACGGTTAAAACCCCTAATCTTGACAATTCCTTACGAAGAAACTACGTTAGAAGCGTCAGTTCACCAACTCAGAAAGGAATATTATCGCGTAATAGCGCCATGGCTTCAAACATAATGAAACGCAGCGAGGAAAATAATTCCACTGGCATTTTTAATCGTAGAAGAGCTCAATCCATTCATACAGCCACTAATTACGATTCTAACAGTGAGTTAATTAATTTTAATCAACAATACGAGGTTGACACGTTAAAATTTGTTTCTTCCGGTGTTATAGCCATTTTTGATATGGAGGGTTTAGAAGATGAACCACCGGCGGCTTTCCCTATTTCAGATGATGAGGAAGCTGATACTGATGGTAATTTTGGTCTATTTTTTATAGGTATTCTTGACTTGGTTTGATTTTATGTTACAGATAGTACCGTCGAAGAGTCTGAGAGGAGAAATAAAGTTCCACAAATGAGTAGAAGTCGGCGTAATGATCAGAGTTGCGCAAAATCTCTCCCTATAACTGTTCCTTTATGGTCTGCCTTTAATCATCCTGATCTCTCAGATGATGATGAACCGGTAAGTAACAGAAACAGGGTTGTCAACTTGTCACAGCGCGGCGAAATAGAAAAAATAGGGTGAAAAGGGTCCCGGAAAATAGGCCAGAAAAGGTCCTGGGAATTAAGAGAAAATAGGCCAGAAAAGGTCCTGGGAATTAAGAGAAAATAGGCCAGAAAAGGACCTGGGAATTGAAAGAAAATAGGTCAAAAAGGGTCCCGGAAATTAAAAGAAAATAGGTCAAAAAGGGTCCCGGGAATTAAAAGAAAATAGGTCAAAAAGGGTCCCGGGAATTAAAAGAAAATAGGTCAAAAAGGGTCCCGGGAATTAAAAGAAAATAGGTCAAAAAGGGTCCCGGAAATTAAAAGAAAATAGGTCAAAAAGGGTCCCGGAAATTAAAAGAAAATAGGTCAAAAAGGGTCCCGGAAATTAAAAGAAAATAGGTCAAAAAGGGTCCCGGAAATTAAAAGAAAATAGGTCAAAAAGGGTCCCGGAAATTAAAAGAAAGTAGGTCAAAAAGGGTCCCGGAAATTAAAAGAAAGTAGGCCAAAAAGGGTCCGCGAAATTAAAAGAAAATAGGCCATAAAAGCTCCGCGAAATTAAAAGAAAATAGGCCAAAAAAGCTCCGCGAAATTAAAAGAAAATAGGCCAAAAAAGCTCCGCGAAATTAAAAGAAAATAGGCCAAAAAAGCTCCGCGAAATTAAAAGAAAATAGGCCAAAAAAGCTCCGCGAAATTAAAAGAAAATAGGCCAAAAAAGCTCCGCGAAATTAAAAGAAAATAGGCCAAAAAGGTCCTGGGAATTAAAAGAAGAAGTTCTTCTTGGAGAACCATAGAAAATAGGTCAAAATATTTTTGGAGACTTAATTATATAAAATAGGCCAAAATTATGAATTATGACACCCAAAAAAAAACAATTTTGTATTTGTAGAAAAAGCCTAGTCCAGACCCTCAACAAATTGCCGCTAGCATGAAAGCTTTGGCCATGGTTTCTAGGGATGATAAGGAAATGTTTGGTGATTTGCCTCGTCGCAGATTAAATACAGGGGAACTAGTCAAATCCAGACCCATTTGATTAAACAAATTAATCAACCTATGGCAGTTAAAAAACAAAAACAACCCCTCTTATCATTACAAACAATTCTTTTGAAATTCTTTTTTCATTTGTTTTTCGTTAAGTTGTTAATTACATTTTCTTTTTTTTTTTTTAATTTTTCAAATCATTCATACGTGAGTTTAAGAAGTTCGAGATTCAGGGTTTATAGGCCTACTTCATCTATTTTTTAACAAAAACCGTTTAATTACTATAGCTCAATCGTGTTAAGAAAAGAAATCATATCCTAGTTAACGAAATAGTTTAGTTTAATCTTGATCTTCAAAAAAAAAAAAAACAAATTATTTTCAATATTTTTTAATTGATATAAAAAACAAATGAACAAAAACAAAACAAAAACAGAAATATATTTATTATAAAAATTGAAATAACAAATGAGAAATTTAAAAAGAAAAAACATTACCTTCCAATTGCAGACTTGAAAGGGATCATTTTTAAATCCCTTTAAACATCCTAGTCAAACGCAATCTTAGAATAAACAAGAAAATTATAATTATTATTTTTTTTCTTCCCCCCAAGAATTTCTAAATTAAATTTTAATTAAATATGTTTGATTGAATTTAATTTTAAATTTAATCAACCGTAATTTAATATTATAAAGTGCCAAATTTAAAAGAGTACCAAAAACAAAAAGAACCTCCAGAATAATAATTTTTGATAAAGATTTTAAATTAAAACCCGCGCCATCTTTTAATTTTTAATTAATAGTAATTATTAAATTAATTACTCAATCTTCCAGTTGTTTAAATTAAATTCGAAAGAAATTAATTAATTGCCTAGTAATTAACGACATTTGTATGACATCTTCATTTAAATAAAAAATAAAAGAAAAGAATTTCATCATTACTACCAAATTTGTGGTTGTTGCTTTTAATTATTGTTGCAAATTAACAGGGTAATTAATGGACTTCGTTGGTAAGAAAATATATTTTATTATAGAATATATAATTATGATAAAGAAAATAGTACAATTATATTTATATTTATTTTAACATTTAGTTTTGATTATTTTTGTGATTTTTTTCAAGTTTTATCCCAAAATGTAGGAAAGTGGACCTGAAAGTGGTCCTTGAAGTAATTGAGCCAATTGGAAGAACATTCTCCAATACCATCGACGAACAAAACGAGAATTATTGTAAATTAGACGTAAAGTACCTAAGATGGCCAGAAATTGAAGTAATTTTCCAGCCAGGTAAATTCTGAAACCAAGAATTATAGTTATCACGTGACATTAAAGCGCGCGTAATTTCAAAAATTGAAAAACGAGGCTTAAAAGAATGTCTCAAAAATTGAATAACTAAGGCTTAAAAGAATGTCTCAAAAATTGAATAACTAAGGCTTAAAATAATGTCTCAAAAATTTAATAACTAAGGCTTAAAAGAATGTCTCAAAAATTGAATAACTAAGGCTTAACGATTTTTTCAACTTCGCCCCCTCAAATTACCTTCTCAGTTTGGATCTAGCTGCGGGAATGGTGGACTCGTCCTCCTTGAGCAAATATTTCCTGACCCCTTTGACGTAATTACTGACGTATTCGTGCCAGCCAATGTCGCGGATATCAAAGGTGAAATTTTCTTTATCCCGACCTTCAAGTTCGTTCATTAACGTTACAACGTTATTGGCGTGAAATGTAAACTCTTTTGTTGTAAAATACTCCAAGAAACCCAAAGCTCGGTGAATTCGGTGATAAAGTTGAACCATTCTATTATCAGGCAAGTAACAAAGTCATTTTGAACATAGTATAGTATTAGTTTTGTAGTGCGTTAGGTTTAAGTTAGGTTAGGCCTAGGTAAGCTTGTTCTATCCCTAAACTTACCCTGGTTTATGTCCCGTGGCACGCGCTAACATATCAACGATGTACCCTGGTAAATAATGCTGGTACAGTTGACAGATTGAGTTGTAGAACCTGCTAGTTTTGTAACTACCACCAGGGTAGCGGAAGATTTCCATACTGGGGTATCTCAATAAGACGGGGTAGGAAATGCGATGGATATCACCCCAAGTTATCTTGTTAAATGGTCCAGTCGTGCAGTTGAAGACCATGGTGTTATTTGGTCTACGTAAATAAGCATTTTATAAACCAAGGCTTAAGATAGCGACTCGTTAAGACTTACTTTCTGGTTCCGACGTACCATCCGGTAGCCACTAACATATTAGAAACTATATCAACTGGAACCATATCAGCCGCGATATCGCCTCGGACCACCATGGTACGCAGTACACCCTTACCAGTCTGAAATCAAAAGTTATTCAGTTTAATTAAATTAAGTACTACAGAATTATTGTACTTACAGCCACTATAAATCCATTCGGTCCGTTAAAATTATCCACCCATCCTGGTAATGGTTCCCGCCAAGAACCAGAAATAATTGAAGGTCGAACTATGGCCATTGGTAAATTACCACCCTCTTGAATTAGGAGGTTTTCGGCTACCGCTTTAGTGTAATGGTAATTACTCGGACGACCACTAAGTAATTGGGGAACCACACTCGATAACAAGTCCTCGTTCATCCATCTGTAGAAATATGTTAGAATTGGTTTCTTTTGTAGGGTGTGAAATACCCTTTATATCGATACTGCCCAACTTGTTTTTGAATTTAGTTAGGTCGCGAAATGTGCCACTTACTCAGATGCGTCTATTATTTTTTGGGGTGGAACGGGTTCGTTATAAACAATTTCATCGATGTCATCTCGATTACAGAAGGCATACGCAGTAGAAACGTGGATTAATGCCTTATGAAAAACAGTTTATAACAATGTAAGAAATTTAAAGAGTTTTTGGCAGATAATATTGGATAAGAAAAATTATAATATTGGATATCAAAAATTAAGTGTCTTTAAATTACTGTCATTATTTGAAGGTTTAAAATAATAATTAAAGTAATAATGCAAATTTTCGGGGACATTACTCCCTATATGAATGAATTTCACTTTAACTTGTTAGTACTGTTAAAGGCGGGAAATATCGTTCTGTATGCCTATTACTAGTCAAAAGTTACTGTGACTCTTGGCAAAACGACTTACCGCTAATTGAGTCATTTTATGGCTGATTTCCAAAACCCTTCTGGTGCCCACAACATTGATATCGACAGACGTTCTAAAAATGATTAAAAACATTAAATCTTGAGACTATTAACTTAAGCTTAATAAAGTTAGTATTTTTACTTGAAAGGTTCGTCAAAACGGACAGTGGCCGCGCAATGAAAGACGACCGCCACATTGTTGCTCAACAAGGACAGATCCGATTGGCTAATACCCAAATTGGGCAGGGATATGTCCCCGTTTATTGGCACGACTTTGGTCAAAATGGTCGGATTATCCTTCTTGATTCTATCGAACATTTGCAAGCTCAAAATGGTGTCCAGTCTCTGCCTCGAATCTTGACCTTCCTTGGACCTCAGCAGGACGTAAACGGTCTTCAAACCACTGCATGATCTTAACAATTTTTCTAGCAATACCTATGAAAAAGGTGAATTTAATAATGATTTAGACTTTATTATGACAGGCGTTAAAACAGGTAAATTTCAATCATTTGGGCTTTTAAACTTACTTTTCCTACGAATCCAGTTGCACCCGTTATAAAAACACTTTTGTCTTTATAAAAATTAGCGATGGCCGAACTCTCATCAACGTTTAAACCCATTCTGGACGATTCAGCGCCTCCGAATTCTTGATTTATTTCGTCATCATCATTAGGGGAACCTTTCCAACAAAACAGCAAGGTAAAACAAACGCTTATATTACTATAACCAACTTGTTTTCGTGTAAAAGTGGAAAGTACCCCCACCAAACAAACGTTTCTTTTCAAATTTCTTCAAATCACTCGAAAAGTACTTAAAAATATTTGGGGAATTTTTTGGAAATATATTTGTTCAATATAAATTTCGAAAGCCCTCTTTAGAGTAATATAAAAGCTCTTTTCCGGACAAATATTCGAGTCTTTCTGAGAAAGTTAAATAGATTTTTTTAAAAGCTATAGTTTTTCCTGATTTTCGGTCCTGGTACCCCGATTTTAGGAGGATTAAACAGATAGATATACGCTCCTTGGATTTACGTGGACTCATTTAAAACTAGGTTAAATAAGGTTAATGAACCTTGAAATTCCGACGACCCACCGTCATTTTTTCTTTTTTTATAGTTGTATTAATGACAGATCCTTACCTTAAAGTGTATTAGATTCTATAGAAAGATAACGCGCGTTGCCATTACTAGACATAATACTACAACTACTACTACCATGAATCTGTTTAATTTTCCTACGAATACACGCTTAAGTTTATTACTAATATTAATAGGTTTATATTCCTTTTAATGGAAGATCATAGGTCTATTTATCGCGCAGAGGTATGGAGGAAATTTGCGCTTTAATTAGAAATTTCACATCAATTAAATGTAATTTCATTTGAACTTTAGGTTTTTAGTCATACTCGGGTTTATCCGTAATAGAGAACCGGCATTCAATGTTATTTTCTCGTACGGTTAAAGGTAACTTAGTTAAAGCGGTGACAGCCCGGTTTGTTTATTGCGAAACCATTTATTTTTGTTGCAACTTAAAATTATACGCTCATGATTTATAGTTGAAAAATTTACCCATAAATCTATAATGCAATTTAACCATGGTTTAAAAGACCTTGAATCGTCACCACCAACGATGCTCAACATCTTTAATGGTTAGAATTATGCCACAAAAAAAATATGTATATTTATTTTTCTGGTAAAATTTAAAAATGAAAACCAACTATGAAAAATTTCAAACGTTTTTCGTGTCTAACCTAACTTAAACTAAACTAACCCTGATTAGATTATTCTTCAAAGTAGATTAAACTACAGCTGACAAATAGTATTTTCTTTCCTTATTGTATTAAACAGCCGCGACTTCACTTTAAAAAATGTTAAAACTTTTGAAATTTTAAAATCTATCAAACTCACCGTTTTTGGATGCATTTCCGTAGAATTTGGAATTTTTTACGTCAACGGCCCACGATTTGGACATTATTGATTTAATTTAAAATTAATTAAACTTAACTACTCATTTAGAGTTCAAGTTGGAATTAAAATTAAAGTTCCTAGGATGAATCGATAAAGGCAAAGGCAACGTAATTTTTTGATCAGAACGCTTTTAACATTTGATTTCGAATAAAATCATCCCTAGGAGCTATTTCTTTTTTTCTATTTTTTTGAAAGAAGCGTGGAAATATGGCAAAACAGGTTGTAATTTTATGTTTGTACTGGTAACCACGTGACCGTATCGTTTCAATCAGCCAATAGCGGAACAGGAAGAGAAACGTTTTATTTTCACGCGCTAGGGATTCGGGAATCTACCCCGTCGAGAAATTTTTTTTTCAAGTTTTCAAAGGAATTTTTTTTATAATAATTATACCGTCGGACACGTATTTTACTTATTAGCGACACTAAGCGTTTGATTAAAATTAATAATATAAATAATTTTATTAATTAAAACTAAGCCTAAACGTTAAAAGAATCGTTTTAAAGTTAAAAGAAAATTGTCACTCAGTTTCGCAGTTTGAACTTCCCGCTGGAAATTTCCCGCCTTTTTTATTCAGTTCAGTTTATTGCCGATAGATGGCGACATAAAACTCGTGAAAGAATCCGTGTTTTTATACGGCTTTTTTCGAGCGGGTCTTTTAATCTTATTTCCGGTGTAAAGTAGACCAAAATTTATTTTCACCTATTTTGGCTTAGCCGTGACCCGTCGGAGAGTTCGTAATTTAATTTTGAGTTTAGTTTATTCCGGGGTCGTGAGAGTTCGCGAATTGCAATAATAATTAAAATTAACTTTATTCTAATTAGTCGGGCATAATGAAATGGAATTCCAAAGCGTTATTTATCTGGTAAGGATTTAGTTCGTCTTTATTCAAATTAGGCTTAATGTCTTGTTGAATTAGAAATAAATAAATTATTTAGTAAATGAACAGTTAGACCAAGGCATTTCGTTTGTACGATTAGAGTGTGGTAAGATTTAAGGTGTTTATCGAGATTTATTTAATCCGTAATTAAAGACCCAATTACGTAATAATATTGCAAATCAGTCACTCATATTTTTTTAATACAAAATTCAAAACCCGTTTAGTAGCTTTCACTATAAAAACGGACGAATGTAATTTAGTTAATCATTGGAATTGAGTTTGGTTTGGTGACCTAGGGCGTCAAAACGAACTCTGGAATTCAAATAATTTCTTTTTTTTTTAAATATTGTTGATAGATACAGTGAACTTTCAGTTGTGTTTTTTTAATGAAATTGAATAGGTTATTAGGTCTACTAAGAAAAACTGGTATTATTGACAATGGGTCAAATATTTTAGAGTCAACTTTCGAAAAGGGTTCTATTTCAAATTAATTAACTTCAATTTTATTTGTTTAAATTTATTTGGGGTCAAATAATAGCCCGAGGACTTTAAGCACATGTTCCGCAACGTGATGAATTTGTCTAGAGTAGTTCTACACACATGTTCCGCAACGTGACAGTTCAGTCTAAATTGCCTACAGGAGAGACAGTGTCTCCCATTCGTAAAAGTTAACCTGAAAATTCATTTAAGCGTTTAAGTCAATGTTAGATTTGATTTGATATCATTCTTTGATATCATCATCAGGAGCGTATATCCGTTTATCCGTCCGTCTTTTGTTTAAAATCTAAGAAAGCGGATCGGAATTAATATCTAGAATATTTATTTACTCCGAGGGGTTAGTTACTAACTTTTGAATCTGTGTACGAGTTGTACCTGTATCTGTACTTGTTCTAATAGGTAGGTAAAGTCTTTATTTTTGAAGTGTAATCGCTGTACGATAAATCTAAGAGTGATTAGCCCCTCCATTTTTCTCGAGATGTTATTGATGTATTATCGCGAATTTCATATCTTTGTGTAGAGAAGGACCATTGGGCCTATCATACACTTAAGGGTTTTCCCTTTTAAGTGTTGTTAATTGCGTATTTAAACGTGATGCAATAGGTTAAATATAAATAATTATATTTGGAATTCCATATAAACAGAAAAAGATACATTTATGATTTTATACGTCTGGTATCGGTCCTTTTGACGCGAATAAATTTCGTACCAATTGACAATTAAACGTCATCGTGTCATACCCTTCAAGAATCCCTCCCCCCCTACCTAATCTTAAGATCATTTTCAAAACGATGTTCTAGAGTTTTTGCACTTTTGAGAGAAACTTTTATCGAATATCGATGATATTTTTTTTTTCTTTTCAATATATCCAAAATGTCTTTGGGTATTTTTGGGGGGTATATTTGAATTTTTTGGAAATTGGGTCGTAGCTGAGAACGGAAGCTTGATGGCGGAAGTTGAATTTTTATAATATATTAATCACTAGCCTCGTTCTGTAAGACAAGCCGAAAGAAAAAAAAGATCACCATAGGGCGTATTTAGGTTTTTTATATATTTACACCGTAGAAAACGAAAGTTTCAAAACTGACTTTACATTCTTTCTTTAATGGGAAAGTTTAGCCCCCCCCCCATCCTCCTCCTCTCTCCACCCTCCCCTCCTCTCCTTACCTTTCAATCGAGAATATAAAAAAAAAATTGGTCGAATTTTCCTCCAAAAATAACGTATACCTATAACCTCTAGTATATTATGGTGTCTTGTACCGGTACGACTACACTAATATGTATATTTTTAACGTCTTAAGTATATATCGTGTGTATTCGGAAGTGTGTTAACCTACGGTATTTGATTTAATTATTCAGTATTGATAGTTTTCGCACATGGAGGGTTCATACCATTTACACCAGGAGGCCGGGCTACCTGGAGGACAAAAACCCGTCTGCTTTTGTCCTCCAGATAGCCTGGCCTCCTGGTGTAAATGGTATGAATCCTCCATGTGTGAAAACTATCTATTGAAGAGGTCGGAATGCTTAGTTTCATTTAGTTTTGTCTTAAGTTCGCTATAATGAACTGTCAACGGAAGATATCTAAACCCAGTAACTAATTATCTTCTATTATAACATAGTTTTCAGACTAGGATGATTGATACAATTTACACCAGGAGTTCAGGCCATATTTGGCACTGCACTTTGTCCTAGTGGCCTGGCCTCCTTGTGTAAATGGTATCAATCCTTCTAGTCTGAAAACTATGTATCCATCGGAGCATAAGTTCATAAGACATGTTCACCATAAGTTTGTCACTGGTTACAAACTGGATCTTTTCATGAAGTGAGTGAGGTAGGTAATAGATTCGAGGTAAAGCGACGCCTGGTGAGGCGCTGCTGTCAACGGTCGGCTTAGTAATGCAGAGTAAATAGGAAGATTAAATGCAAAATTAACCACCGAGTGTAGTTATGCAATTCCCGCTTGTAGTTCTCGAACTAGCTGGAGCTGCAAGTCTCTAACATTACGAAGTACAGGTAGTGTCATACTTATGGAAAATATCTTATAAACTTATGATCTGAGTTATAATTCAAAGTTGGAGGATAAAAATGGAGACTTTGTCCTCCAAGTAGCTATAGGAATCCTGGTGTAAATGGTATGCATCCTCCTAGCCTGAAAACGAAACAATGTATTGTGTAGGATAATTATTTTAAATAGTCTTTCGTAACTTAAAATATTTTACATAAATGTCGATTAAGGGTAAATAGATCATTCATTTTTTTCTCTCGTTAAATACGGAACCGGTTAACGGGACTCAAAATATAGTTCGATATGTAAACAAGCCGGGAGCGCAGTTTTTTTTTTTATCTCGTTAAAATCTTTTCTTACCTTACCTTAAGATAACTTTAAAGTTTTATTTATGAATTATATTAGTCATATAGGTAAATTATAATATAATACCGAGAAGATACCCCGGTTATGTTGTAGTTGACATAGCCAGAGGTATCAGCAACGGGATGATATCAATTTCCAGGTAAAAATTCAAACGACCTGATTTGTTTGGTGAATTTTTTTCGGCAAAAGTAATCACGTGACCAAAGCGCGTCAACTAATTGGCTGCTAATTAATCTGCCAATATGCTATGGAGTAATATTTAAAGAGATTTAGGTGTACGTGCACTTAATCTTACGTATTTTTAATTAAGATGTTTGTTTGCTTGCATGTTTGTTATTTAGGCACAGACACAATTTGTTACTTAATTTCATCTTGCAAACTGCGTGATTGATAGCAGTAACACTAGGGATATTGGGGTTCATTAGGACGGGCTTGTTTTTCAGTTTTTTTCAAGGTTAACCCGGCGAATCCATAACCATTAAGCCAGTAAATTACGTCAAATTCGAGACTCCAAACCACTAATTTCGCATCATTTTAAAAAAATTTAAAGTTCTAAAATAACAACTTTTAAAAATCTTTCACGTGGATTATTTCTTAGGGGATGCGTCCAAAGACTACTTAGTGGTTAATTTCTATATAGACTGGAAACTCTTCCCGGTTTCTAGTCATTTTAAACACCAAGGGCAATGCCGGTTAGCTAATTAGGTAGTAAATTTTAAAATTAAAATGGTAGATTTCATTCCGACTTAGTAAATGAAATTTTTAATTTTAATTGAGAGAAAGTTCACGTTTCAAACGTTTTTCAATGAATCTTCGGAATTTCTGGGTGGGTGGTGGTGTGTGTGTTGTGTGTGATTGGGTATTAGCTCGGCTTGACTCCCGTATTTTTGTATGTCCGGTTGGTGGATATATATAGGTCTACCAGGAAAATAGCTTATGACGCGAATATGCGAGAGAGTCTCTCTCTCTCTTATTCTCTGATCCCTGGTTTTATATAGAAATGTGAAAAAATTCTCCTTTTAAACGTGAAACTAATCTCTTCCCCCCCCCTTACCTTCCCTTGTCCGAGAAGTAAATTAACGCGAAGTTCAATTAAGTAACTTGTTTAGGGATGAAGTAAATTTTCGAGACTCAAATAGATTTCGCATAGAATCATCCCACTGTCCTACCAGAATATTATGGAACATACTGTGGAAGTTCATGGTATGGGTCACTTTTAGACCCACAAGTTCATAAATATTAATTTTTCTACTTACAAGTAGAAGGGAAATTAAAATTTGGTCGGAGAAAATAACTCTAAAACGGACAGTAAAAACTTTTTCTTTCCATTGAAAAGTCTCTTCAAAATTTTGAAATAAGGAATCTGTTAAATCATAGTGCAATCATCTCTTGTTGAACCAAGGATAGGTTTAATTTTAGAAGTAGGAATGGAGAACAGAGTAATGTGGGCACGCGTCAAAGTCCCGGACCCCCTTCCACGGGACGGGGGGGGTATGAAAGAAGAGGCGGGAGGGTCATAGCGACAGAGGTAAAAAGGAATTACGTACTTTTCGCCGTCCCCGTCAGCAACGTCATCAAAACGTAGTTTAAGTGAGCCACCAAGAAAATTTAAACTTCGTTACGACGTGTTGGAGGGAGGGGCTCTATACTGGGTGGGCTATGAGTCGGAATAACTGAAGTAAATACTAACCGTTAGACTCCATTCCTACTTCTAAAATTAAATCTATCCCTGGTTGAACTAACTTTATTTTTCGTTAATGATGTAACTTCTCGGGTAATATATTTCTATTGACAGTCTATAGTGGCGTGTTAGGTTTAAGTCTGGGCGGCGGGAGGAGTTGTTTTAAAGTTGGTTCAATTCATTTTTATGACCCACATATTTTTTGGCTCCTAGCATCACAGTCGCGGATAAAGTCAAAAAAAAAGTAAGAAAAAGAAATCTCGGTTGGCGGAAGCCCCTCCAGTTCAAAATATACACACACTTTTTTTTTCTTCTCGAGTCCGGCCTTTAATTTCGCTTCGGATATTATTCGTTTGCCGAATGAAATCGCTTTCCATTTCGAATTCACCCGTTTGCTTAGCGCGTTCGAAATCCCGTCGCTCTCACCCCCTTAACCTTTGACCTTTCCTTAACTTGTAACTTGACCCCGGAAATTAAAATTATTACCGTCCTTCCAGACGCTAACACCCAAACTCCCCGACGGTCGCCATCTTCAAAAAAACGTATAGTTTTCGCGGGTCACTTTTATTATTATTATTAATCAACTAATTAATTAATTATAGTTAAATTAAACTCGCGTTAAATTAACGTGTTGTGGTTAAAACTATTTATTTATTTTTCTTTATTTTATTTTTTTTTCCTGAAATTTGTTTGTTTCGAAAACACTCAACAACAAAGGTATGTTCATACTTTGATATTTTTAGGCGATATTTGAAATTTCTTTTTTTTTGAATTTTAAATGGGTTTGAATTTTGAGTCTATAATTACGTTCATTTGAAATTTGTCCATTTATGAATTTTAAATGGTTTTGGATTTTTAAGTCTGTATAATTATATGTTCATTTGAAATTTCTTCGTTTATGAGTTTTAAATGATTTTGTTTTTTTGCACTATAATTACCTTAATTTAAATTTCAGTTTAAAATTAATATTATGCAATTTTGCGTTATAATTATCCATGTTTTGAGAATTAAGTTTTACAAATTTTCCTTATTATGTTTGAAAGAGAGATGAATCTCATTATAACAATCGCTGGTTTAAAAATTTAGTTCTATAAATTTTCCTTGTTATATTTGTATGGGACATGAATATGGTTATTTAATGATTACTTACAATTGTTAATCATATAACTCAAGGACAGCTATTGAATTCGAAACGCGTGAATTTATTAACCCGTGCTTAATAATCGTTAAGTTATACTAACTATTTTATCTCAACGTTGAAGTTGTAAACGTTTATTTCGGTTTTCACTTTAATATATGCAGGGGTGTTTCATAAATGATTTTAGGACCCAAAGTGCAGTTTTTGCATCGGCAAACAATTTTGAGTCTAAAATGTAATATCTATTGCAATCATCCTGAAATATTTTTCAGTTTAATATATGCAGAGGTGTTCCATAAATGGTGTGAGGACCCAAATACAGTGTTTTGCACGGGTGAAAATTTTTGAGTCGAAAATGTAATATCTATTGCAACCGTTTCACAAGTTACGATTCGAGTGCTTAACTGATGACCCCTAAAATTAAGTTAAAAGCTTAAAAATAAAATGCTTATATTTAATTATGGGATTAGAAACAAAACACTTCGTACCTTAGGGCAAAGTATAATAAAATTTGCATTTTCAATTCAAAATTCATTTCCTCTTGAACTGTCTTACCACAAATACTATAATAGAAGCGTTATAAGTTAATTACCCATAATTAACCGTCGGTGAGTTAATTATAAGTAAAATTAAAAACAAAATGTTCTGTGTAATGTCGCGTGTAACCGAACCCCGAATCTTAACTTTTTGACTTGTAGTGTCTGTCCCCTCGGTTAGGTCTAATAAATATGTATCTGCATCGTATCTATTAGATTGGAATTAGATCTTTTAAGAAAATCGGCAAAATCATCGCCTCTTAAACAATGGCTCAGGAAATGAAAAGGGTCTCTTGTTGAATACTTGGGTATTAGTCACTCGTGAAACACTTAGCGTCTTTATACAATTCCGTTACGCTTAGTTAAACCTTCAATGAAATGCCTTTTATTACGCTTATAATTGGCGTCAAGGCGCTACTATCGCGTTCTTTTTTTTCTAATGAAATTAAGACTTGGCAACTGGTGTCGTACCTAATTTAATATCGTCCTAGTAATGTCATAAGTAAACTTAACGAAAATAAGTATGATATTCACTTTCCATTAATTGAGATATTGTTAATTTCTTAAAAGGGGTTAATCTGGGGCTATGATTATTTCGGTTTTAATCGAAATAGCGTATAAAATTATTAATATATCGAAATTGGAATCATGTTGCTATCTACAATATTAAAGGAGATACATGTAGTTAAGTTTTGTGTGGTAATTGCCATTAATAACAATTATTAATTGCCAACTATTTAACGAATCCTTGATTAGCAATTAAATTCTTTAAGTAATTAAAATTGGTTTGGAGGAAATCGGTTCACTCGCAAATTAACGCAATTAATTAAAATTAAACGTTGAGTGCATCTATATAAAATATTAAATAAAATGCTAGCAATTAAATTTTGTTAATTACCACTACGCGTTTGGCTCCCCCCCTAATAACTATTTAACGAATCCTCGATTGGCAACAAATTATTAAACAAATTAAAATTGGTTTGGAGGAAATCAGTTTACAAGCAAATTAACACACCTAATTAATTAAAATTGAGTGAATATCACACTTATTTTGTGTTATTTTATTTATGGTAACATTTTAAATTCGAATTTTTCATAAATAAATAAATAAATAAATAAATAAATATAACATCCCTCAAATAAGAAGTAAGTTATAGTCGTTCTTCCTAGCTTTTTATTTACTTCCGAAGTTTCTTTTCCTATATATTTCGGTGATGTTTTTTAGTATTTTGCAACTTGAGGTATATAGCTTCGAGGTTTTATAAAGAAACGGAAAGAATCCCGTTATTTTTTCTAAGGAAATTGAAAATAGCGCCTTAAACTAAATTACTACTACTATATACGCCAGAAAAAAAAATAAAAGTATAAGATAACTTGCTTCCCCAAGGCATGCCGGGTAAACCGCCATTGTGAATTTTTCTTTATTAGGATTTTCAAAAAAAAAAATTATTTCATTTTTAATTAGTGATTGATTAGCTGTCATAATTTTATAGTTTTAATTCCCGACCGTAATTATGGTATTTTCTTTTATAAAAGGAGTCGAGTCATTTAGCGCTCTTTTTTCTGAACTTTAAATCTTAATTAATTTCAAATGCCTAATAAGCAGATATGACTGAAATTTAATTTTTTAATAAATTAAAATATGATTTGTAAATAATATTCCGAAGTTGTTTTTGGGAATTTTCGTTGGTAACCTGCTCTTAAAATAAGCGGGGGAGGGGTTACTGCCCCCAATAATAAATTAAATATCCAATTATCCCATTAAATACCTACCGGGTTATTATAAAAGTGACATGGGGAATAAATATGTAATACTTTCAGTTTAAAATTGGGTGAACAGCTATATTAGAAAAAGGTCCATATTCAGACACACACACACACACACACACACTCTCTGGTATGAACAGCACGCCCCCTATTTTGTTCACGACGCAATTAGTGTCTCAGTTTGACTGTAATTAGTCAAAGAAATATTCCTGGCTTCGGTTTAAATGTCTCTTCTCTCTTTTACTTTTCAGAGTGGCAGGATCGGAGTCGTAGAAACTGTGTGACCCTTATTGGCCCCGTGACTCCCTAATTTCGAATTAGAATTTCATTTTTAAAAAGGGTGCATGAGCTTAGGAAGAGACTGCTTACCAACAAACCAAGAAATTTTCAAGTTCATCCGTCCAATCGCGTCATCTTTCATCTAGATTTTTAATCAAAATAAAACAACTCTTTTTTGCTGAAATCGTAATATTCGCGACAACAAGTTAAACAAACATTCGCCCGACACGATCTGCGTTTGGTTTTATAAACGATGCAGTGCTATAAGAAACCCCGCAAGTGTTGCTTGACAAACAACAATAATTTTGATAAAGGTAAGTGTTAACGTTTATCATCTTTTTTCGGTTCAGTTCAGTTCTTTGGTTTGATTTAACGTTGTAGAATTAAAAGGTCTTAAAAAAAGGGTAGTTTTATATTTATTTATGGAAAAGATCATTATTTCAAGGTCATGTGGCACGTGTCTATGACATACTATAAGGGAAGGTGTAGATTCGATTTGAAGTCGGGGTTAAGGTCCTGTGGGGTTCCAAAAATAGTACAGTACTTCGGTGCGTCCACTATTCAAAGACCCCTTTGCTGAAGAACAAAGTGTTGTTAAGCATAAGAAGGTCAAGGAAAAGTGGTCGCCATGTTTCCAAGTTCAAGATCGACTTTGGCTTAAACATTTGTTTGTAGTCTTGTTTTAATTGTAAAATAATTATATCTCTGTGTGTAAATCCGAATGTTTAGCATAATTGGGTAGGTGGCAGTAAGGATTACGATATCTCCAAGGAGTTTCCAAAGCTAGAGTAGTAATCATACGTTTCAAAGTCAAAGGAACAATTATTTATCGATTTTTATTTGGCACCTTTTTTCAAGCCTGAAAATTAAGATCGTTAATCATCATTAAATTTAAATCATAGTTTATTTATATATTAGACTATTATTATTGACAATAGGGCCTATGTCTATTACGAATTTCTCTAAAATCTTCCTCATCTTACCCGGTTTGTTTTACAAAGGTTTTCTATTTAATTTTCTTTATCATTACGCAATTACCATAAATTTAAGTTGATAAATTGAATAGGGATATTACAAAGGGTGAAACATAAGTAACCTAACGGCACAATAAGTATGACACTCCAAAGTTAACTCAAAGTTTCAGTGTTAAACGATTTTCGCCAATACCAACTTGTTAAACAATTTTTTGTTGCCAATTAAAACTAGAGTAAATACGTAGAAATTTAGCTCTGATTTTGCTGTTTAGCATTACGATAATTATACAACATTTTAGGGAAGTACATACATAAGTAAGATAGCTTCCATAAGTTTGACACTGGTTACAAACCGGAGCTTGTCATGAAGTGACGTAGGTCATAGTTTCGAGGTAAAGCGACGCCTGGTGAGGCGCTGACAAATTGGGGCTTAGTACAGACTAAATAGGAAGATGGAAGTCCTGCAAAATTAACCACAAAGTGTAGTACTTCAATTCTCACTTGTCGTTCTCGAATTAGCTCGAGCTGTAAGTCTCTAGTATCACGACGAAGTATAGGAAGTGTCATACTTATGGAACATAACTTATTTATTGTGACAATAATGATGGTATAAATCACAAGTGGCTAAACCTCGCGCGTTACCAATCCCCTGGTCATGCGCAAAAAACGCACGCAATTTGAGTGTTAACCCTGGTGTAAAAAAAAAAAACCCGAAAGATATATTGGTCCACCTTGAGTTAGTAAGAAGTGTTGGATTGGGGGTGTTCAACAAATGCGTACGGTTCTTTCTTTTTTTTTCGCAATACTGGGACTCAAGAGTCTTAATGTTAACCTTGCCCCCTTTTAGATTTCACCCCCGAAAGGGGGATACTTCCCCCTTTCTATATTACTAGCGTGTCGATTGACGTTGTAGTAAAAAGAAGCTTATATCAGTGAAAACAAACTTTTGGAAAGTATACTATATACGGACTACAGAGTATACTAACTTCTTCAATCTTCAGTCTTCTCTAAGAACGCGGCTAATTATCAGTCGGGGAATAAAATCGCTAAAGTATATTTTAGTTCATTCTAAAGTATTTAGTGCCACTATACAGTTGGTATTTCAAAGATCGGTGTTAAAGTCTAGGAATTATTTATAATTGCAATCTGATTTCGTGGCAATTAGTTCTTTTAAACTAAAGATGTCCGATTATATCAGCGATAAAACTGATGTCAGTTCATCAGTTTTCACTAAATGTAAGCTGCATTTGTTTTATTTTTTATTAGGATTAGTATTAGTATTAGTTCTTTCACCGTTATGAAAATAATAATTATTTGGGCTCAATGGTCATTTGGTTCATGCTTGGTCACTTGCTTTTATTTAATTTTAAATCAGTGTCAGTGTCTGACCAGGTCTGAGTAATTAGGTTATATTATTTCACGTTATCAGGAGTATAGTTTTGTCATATTAATTCTGGATTAAATTACTTAAATCTCAGTTGGTTTATAATTATATTGTTTTAATTGTGGTGTCTTTGAATTTGAAATTAATTTCAATTGTCAGTTTGACGACTTGTGTTTTACTTTAAAAATTGGCTTGCTGACCAGGTCAAATTCATTATAATAGCCTGATTTAATTGCAATTAAAAATTAATTAAAGCTGATTAAAAGATTCGCGACGTTAAGATGAATTTTAATATTAATGTTTTAATATTTAAATAAAACGGGACTTAATTTCAATATTAATTAAGACTTTATAGTTAATTGAGCTAGCCTACTTAAAAATTACATCGTTAACAAATAAACGTACCCTATTTAAATAGTGATTAAGAAAAATATTAAATACCATTATTTGAAAGCTGTGGGTTTTTTTTAATCTTTGATACCGCGGGTTTATTTCTTTTAGATTAACTTATCGAAAGAGTTTAGAAATACTTAAAATTAGTTTGGTTTTGTCGATATGAGACGTATTTTTTAAGGAGAGAAAGTTTAAATACCAAAAATAAACGAAATCAATTTTTTCTGAAGATAAATTTAGTAGGCCTACACTTCAGTACTTGAGAAAATGTTTTTTACATTCTTGGGAAATTAAATTATATTTATTGGAATTCAAACGAAAAGATAAAGTATAATGAGTAAAAAAATAATATTTAGACTAGTCATCTGTATTGAACGCGTTTGTTTTGGATCTTTGGCATAAAGAGAAGGTGAATTGTAACTGTTTGTTAGAAATTAGAATCCATGTATACTAATCCGCCAAAGAAATCATGGTTTAGTTTCTATTGGTTTATCTCTCTTTGGGTCAACTTTGGTTCTTTTGAGTGAGTATCGATCAACGTGGGGGCCAAGGGTCGACTAGATCTTTCCAAAAAAAATTCCTATATAAGAAAAGCCCCTCTTCTCTTTTTAGAAATATGAAATGCGCTTAAGTTGAATTGAAAATAGAAGTATAAAAACATTTCAAGTGTCTTATTTTTCAATTTTGATCTTTTTTCAAAATATTGCATTGCAACAAAAGCCTATACCCCCCTCCCCCTGTGAGCGTATTATTCTGAAGAAGAGGAGTGTATTCGAGATTAAAACCATTTCCGGCAAATTTTCCCGTCGTCCAAATTGTGTGTACCAATATAAAGTGGGCGAATGGGGTTGTAAGAGGTTTTGGGATGATAATCTGGGATTGTAATGGAAGATAAACAAAATATGGGTGTGAAGTTTTCTTGGGTTTACCGTTTTCCTTGCAATAAATAAAGGGTTAGTTTTGTTGAACTGATGTTCAGTGGGCAATTGTCAAAATGTACTTCTTTTCGAAGACATTTTGATCTGAAGGACACCATTTAAGAGTTACGAACGTTGGAGTGTTTTATGGATTACCGTCTCAGTTAAATTAGCAGTGACTTTGAATTTTTTACTTCATTTTAAGGGGGCCATCCGTAAAACACTACCAATCATAACTTTTAAACGGGGTTCCCTTGTGGGTTGTGGCCAAATGTCATTCATAGAAGATACATTTTGAGCTTCAAAAATTGATTTCCTAACACCCTTTCCATTGTGTATTTTAAAACGTAATTTCCGAGTTAACAGTTGACTTGTTTTATAACAAACTGAGGAACTCAAATTTAAAGAAATAGGTAGTTATAGGGAAAACCTGGTTGTTAAGGACTTATTCCTAATAACTCCATCCATGCATCCACCCACACTTTAGGCGCCAAAATGATTGCATTACCAAGAATGGGTACGGTAATACAATTGACTTTTCAATAGCTCAACATTGAACTCTAGAGAAAGAATCGTCTGTATTATTTTCTATAGAATAACTTGTTAATGGAATTAGTATTTAGTTAAGGTGTGAACGGCAATTGGGGGCAACGAGTACTTAGCTGTCAGAATTATGTAGGTCGTCTTTGGCGACTTTCAATTTCATTTCAAACGCTTATAAGATGCTAGGTTTTATTTGCTTAACAAATCGGCTAATCTTTAACCAAAAAACCACACCACCCAAGCTCGAGGGGGAAGACACTACTAGAAGAATGGAAAATTTAAATGATTTACTATCGTTTTATGTTTCTAAGGATTATGTATGTATGTATATGGGAAAACTTCCTGGTTACTTTATAAGTTATCGTTTGAATAATAGGCTAATTAAGGCTGGGTATTTCTAAAAGGAATGGTAGGATCTATACTACACTTTATGGAATAACCCTGCATATTGAAACTCGTTTTGAATAAAATTAAAGTGTGGTTTTTATTATTGGTTAAAACCTTGAATTTTAGTATCGATAATATTTTTCCGAATTTCAAGGATAGTTTTTTTCTAAATTATCGATAGTTATCTTCGCAAACGCAAATTAATTTGTTTATTACACTAAGAAGAAAATTTCCCAGACATATTTCATTACTCATTAATATGAATATTTTATTTTATCGCTTTTTATACTAAAAAACTTGGTATAAAAGTTTGTTGAATTCTTATGATTATTTCTATTTATTCTAGAATTTTTGGTTTTTAATAATGAAATTAATAGTTTTATGATAACCTTGATTTCAAAATAATAGCAATATCCAATTAATTCTTTAATAATTGTGTAACATATATTTTCAATTGTTTGTTTGTTTGTTTGTTTATTTATTTATTTGTTGTTTAGCGCGGAATGATTCGAACAACAATAATCCGTATGAGGACGACAAGGACTCTCAAATAGTTAAATTTTTGAAAGGACGTAGTATTTTCATAACTGGAGCGTCTGGATTTCTAGGAAAGGTAACAAACTATCTCAATTGAATTCCCTTGAAATTTCTCTTTAAAAATATGTCATCTTCCCTTTAGGCTACTTTAATAAACACTCTTATAAGGTCACGCCCATTTTAAAACGAAATTTTTAATTTTGTTGTTATTTAAAATTTTAAATTACTGAATTACCTCCAAACGTAAATTATTTGATACATTTGTGACTTGAATTTATAATTTCGTATTTTTTAACTAAATATTGCAAATTTTAATGGATTTCGTTCACCTTCCAGTTTTTTTTCCTAATTGCCTGTTCCTTTTTTTTTTCTTTTGTAGGTTTTAATTGAAAAGATTTTACGTACTTGTCCAGAAATTCAAAACATTTATATGTTATTGCGAAGCAAGAAAGGTCAAAATCCCAAACAAAGATTGGAAGCCTTGGTTAATTCTAATGTAAGTCAAAAATATTAATACATTCGCAAGGACATTTAGGAAATAATAATAAAATAAAAAAACCCAACTTCATTTTCATCTTTTTCTTTAATTTTGTAAGGCTAAGTTGCGTGATTATAGGCTTTGACTTAAAATGTCGTGAAATTGTGAGTTATTTTATTTAGAATTAATTTTATTTCGACGTGAATTACCTTAATCTTATTTAATAATTAATGGGGATTATAATGTCGAAATTACAATAATAAAATTTGTAGATAACGGTGGTTATTTTTTATTCCCTCTTACAATATGCTTGACATCTTTGATAGATTAATCAAGATTAAATTAAAATTATTGTATAAATTTATAGGATAATCTTGCGACAGAGACCCGTTTCGGTTTTAAAGTATTATTTAATGTGGTACCTAATTTCGAAAGACTTGTAAATTACATTTAATTGGTTTGTTTATCAGCTATTAAAATTATCCCCATTCTGTCACTTTCTCTTAAAAGACGTTGAGGACCGCTTTATACAACCGCACAGTTTTAATATTTAAATCTTTTATAAAACCGAAATTTATTATAGAATTAAATTAACCTTGGGAAGTTTGTGTTAAATAATAAGAAAAAACGTTATTATTTCTTCATAGTTGTTTGACCGAGTTCGTAACGAACATGGCATCGGTATCTTCAATAAGTTGGTCTTTGTCAGTGGAGACATGACTCAACCCAAGTTAGGAGTCGAAGAGGATGACCTGAAGAAAATGATCAAGGACGTATCCGTCGTATTTCATTCCGCCGCCACTGTCAGATTTGACGAACCAATGAAGTAAGTTTCGTAATCCATCTGATTCTATTAGGATCAAGCGTTTTAAAACCTGGCTCTTTTCAGGGTCGCTGTTGAGTTGAACGTCTTGGGTACGCGAAGACTGGTGGAACTGTGTCATAAGTTGCCTCGTTTGGAAGCCCTGATCCACGTCTCCACCGCGTATGCCAACTGCGATCGACACGAGATTGACGAAGTTGTTTACCCGATGTCCGTCACACCCCAAAGTGTCATCGATACCACGGAGTAAGTGCTTGGGTCCTTTTTTGTCTATAGTTGCCACAGTATAGCTGAAAGTTTATTCTGAAATGACTAAGTGTACTGATTTCCGTTTGGTTGGTTGACTAACTTAGATGGGTTGACGAAGAAAACTTAAACAAAATGACCCCAGCCATGTTGGGTACCCGACCAAATACTTACACGTTCACCAAGGCATTAGCCGAGAACCTCTTGGTTGAGGAAGCTGGTGGATTACCAGTTGCCA
The DNA here is from genome assembly GCF_054372755.1 of Phalangium opilio. Classification (NCBI taxonomy): domain Eukaryota; kingdom Metazoa; phylum Arthropoda; class Arachnida; order Opiliones; family Phalangiidae; genus Phalangium; species Phalangium opilio. The sequence continues at coordinate 1,325,608 of NW_028324170.1, forward strand.
TCGTCAGACCGTCCATCGTGACTGCTGCTTGGAAGGAACCATTCCCAGGATGGATCGACAATCTTAATGGACCAACTGGACTCTTGACCGCCGTAATTAATATCATTTATTAATTCAAGATTTCAGTAGACATAACCTTCGGTTACAAAAAAATTCAGATTGCCAAAGGCGTTGTTAAGAGTGTTATCCTGGATGGTAAATGCGACGCGGATTTTATCCCAGTTGACGTAGCCATCAACTTGATGTTGGCCGTGGCCTTGCACACCGCTACTCGTAAACCCAATAACATGATCGTCTATAACTGCACTTCCGGTTGCGTCAACGCCCTCAGTTGGAGTCTTATTAGGGACCATTCTTTGCCAATTATCTACAAATATCCTAGTTTAGACGTTTACAGATATCCCGGTAAGTGAAACCAACTCTTCATCACCTGACGCCGTTGGGTGAGGAAATTACAAATGTCTTTGGTCAGGTGGGAGTACAAAAACCAATCGCGCGGCTCACAACATCGCCATCCTGTTCCACCATTACTTCCCAGCGGCTGCTATGGACTTGGTCAGTTTGGCCATCGGGAAGAAGGCCAGTATGATTAAATTGTACAACAAAATTCACAAGGCCTTTGGTAGTTTGGAATACTTCACCATGAACGAATGGAAATTCCATTGCAAGAACGTCTTGGCGCTCGGCCAAGAAATGAATAAAGTTGACAAAGACGTAAGTGACCCGTCGGACATGAGGTACCTAAAGTAGAATTTTTCACGATGTCATCCTTCTATTTTAGATGTTCAGTTTCGATATCAAAGATTTGGATTGGTACGAATACATGGAGACCTACATGTTGGGAATTCGGCAATACGTCATGAAAGAAGACAACTCCACCATTCCCGCAGCTAGGAGACACTTAAAAAGGTCAGTTTTTGGACTCGGGGTTGTTACTACGCGTCGGGGACAATCTGAAACACCAGGGGATTTAATAAAAATTGTCCAAAAAGGTCAGGGAATTTAATTTGAAAATCGGGTATTTTATCCTTAGAATGTCTTTGGCGTACAAGATCGCCAACGCCGGTATATTCATCGCTTTGTGGAAGTTTGTCTTCTCAAGGTCAACCGTGGTTAACAGTTTGACCTGGTTTGGCATTAATACTTTGGTCAGACTATATAACGCCATTCCCTTTGACAGTCTATGGCCAACCAACCCGAGTCTAACGTCTTAGAATGACGCCATTCGTCCCCCTTTTGTGTGTGACCAGGTGTGACGTAACGCAATATAATTTAAGTAAATATTTACCCCCCTCAACTTCCCGCCCCATCTCATTTTTACACGTGAACTGATGTTACGTGAAAATGGAATACATATATATATTTTTTTTAAATACGTTTTTTTCGGACTTGACTTTTCGTATTCATCATAAAAAAACAAACAAATATCGTCGCAATAATTAATTGAACTCTCCTGACCCCGTTCCCCACCCCATTCCCCCCTCATTACTGGTAAGTTGATTATTTTAATTATATTTTACGTTATTAATTTTTTTAATTAGGATAAATTGTTTTAAAGAGAGAGAGAGAGTAAAAAAATACTTATTCTTTAAATATTATCAAAATGATTTAATTCGTTTTTTCGGGATTAACCCCCCCCCCTTTAATTAAATAATTAATTTAGGTAGTTTAAAGAATAAAGTTAATTAGTAGATTTTACATTCCATCCCCCCCCTCTCTCTCCCCCCATTTTTTTATGAAATTTAATTAGGAATTAATTTTTTTGAATGTTGTTATTATTATTTTTTTCGTTAATTGATTTTTTAATTGACTTTTGAAATACAAGGATGAAATTAGGCCTATACACTAGGCCATTATTATACTTAAGGAAGGATACCACCTTAGGTGTTGTATTCTACTTTAGTAGGGGATTAATTTTGTTCTAGGCCTAGTCAAAACGCCTTCATTATTTTCATTGTTTGACCCCTCCCCCCCCTTTGTTAAATGTTTTTCTTTTAAAACGCGCCATTAATATTTTGTGTAACGAACGATCAAGTTATAAAAAAAATGGCCATTTTTGTCCATAGATATTATTACAAAAATAAATTTTTTCCTATTTTTTTTTTTCAAATTTGGTTTTTAGGGTTGTTATTTTCCTACTTACTGGTCAGGGTCCGTCCATTTGTTGGTAAGCGCCCCCATATTTGGGCCCAAGGTGGTAGGTAACCTACCTGACACCTCATTGTTAAGTTTGAAATATCTTTGGTTAGGTTAGGTTCAATAGGCGTCCAGTTGCGATGGTTTTAGCCAGTGTTTTTTTAATTTTGAAGTCAGATTTATTACCTAGTACATTGGGTTCTATGGACGATTTTGAGCATAAAATGTTCAATGACACTTTGCCCTTGGGTACAGCGTTACAAATAACCGTCTTTCAGTTCAAAACACTATAATCAGAACTATGACCCTTGGGGTAAAATGTCATCGAAAGTTTTCAGCTCAAAATCTCTCATAGAACGTACTATAGTACTTCGGTTGTACCTACCCTTTGTGGAGCATACTGTATATTACACTAGAGCCTTCAAATGGGGTCCCAAGCCATTGGCTGTTTGCCAAATCTAGCGTTTAAATTCGTACATGGGTTTGGTTACTACTTGCCAATATTTTTCCAAAGAGGTCCAATACTGAAATTTGTCACAAAGATATGATAAAAACAAACCATAATCTTTTGGATAAAATACACATATTTTATTGATGAACTTTATAACAATAATTATAAGAAAATTAAGTGAAAAAAAACAAGGAATGACGTATACCCTCCCCTTCGTACGTTAAGCTTCAATTCCCATAGGGAATTATTAAAGAAGCAAACCGCCGACTTAAGTCATAAATGGAACATGAAGGGTTCAATTCTTAAGACTTCTTTAAAATGGAGAAATGATCAGTTTAGTTTCGAAAATAAAACAATCTTTGGCACACTCCGCGTACTTCATTATCAATATGTAGTTTAGTTGAGGTTCCTTTATTGGGAACTTTAGGTGATTGTGTCGCGTTATAATTAAAAAAGTTCGTTAATTAAATTAATATTAAGTAGTAGAGATATTGTTAAGTAATTTAGTTTTCATTATCGCGTTAAAAAGGAAACTTGACAATGGGTGGTTTGTTTTGTTTTTCAAATGATTAAGACGCGATGGCCGGTAAAGGTAACGAGGAATAAAATTTCAGAGCTAATTTAATAATGAAGAACCATAATCGCCTGGCCATTACCGAACGCGATATTAACAAACGCCAGAATATGGCAATCATGGCTAAGTTGGTCAGTTGTCCAGTTATGTACAACTTCTTCAATTTTGTTCTGGCGGCTGGAAGAGTCGATTCTTCTTCCTTGAGCAAGAATTTACGGATTCCGTACAAGTACGATTCTAAGTAATCGTTCCAGTCCATGTCCTCGATGGAGAAGTTGAAGTTCTAATCGAAAAAGTTAAAGAAAACATGCGTGGTTAGTATGGAAGGTCGTGTTTTGTGTGATGACTTTTAATTTATTTGTTATTTTCATTGCAGATGCGTGTAGAGGAAGCTTCGTGTTACAAAATGAGATCCAAAACGGCAAACTCGGACAACAACTTATATTGAAAACAAGTTAACTAACCTTTCTGTCACTAATAGTTAACTGTTGGCTGAGGGCGGTGACATTCCCGCTATGAAACAACCATTCGTGTGTGGTGAAGTACTCCAAAATGGCCACTGCCTTGTGAATTTTCTTGTAGATATTGACCACCTTTGGCTTCCTACCACAAACCATCAAACCGACGTCGACGATAGCGGCTGGCAAATAATGCTGCAACATCACGCAGGTTCTATGGATGACTTTACTGGTCTTGAAACTGCCCCCTGGATAACGGAAGACTTCGCCGCTTGGAATCTTAAGAATAAGTGGGAAACTGATGACTTCTAACTGTCCCCACGTGATTGGGTTGACTGAACCAGATGTGCAGTTGTACACCATGATATTGTTTGGTCTTTGCGTAGCCGTGTGGTACGCTACGGCAATCATTAAGTTTATAACAACGTCGACGGGAATGAAATCCGCTTTGATACCCGACGTGATCAACATAGACCTTAAGATGCCCTTGCTGGCGGCAACTAATAGTCCGGTCATGCCATTTAGGTTGTCAACCCAACCCGGGAACGGTTCCCTCAAGGCAGCCGTTACGATGGAAGGTCGGACAATGGCGACGGGAAGGCTACCACATTCTTCGACCAATAAGGTCTCGGCCAAAGCTTTTGTGAAAGTATAAGTGTTTGGTCGACCGCTGATTAGTTTTGGCGTAATTGTGGTCAACAGGTCTTGGTCCATCCACCTAATCAACAAGCAACCGTGTCATCAACTGGAACTTGAACAAAAAATTTGTAATGTCCAATCGGCACTTACTCGACAGTGTCAATGATGTGTTGAGGTGCTAATGGTGGAGGGTAGACGATCTCTTCGACTTCTTTCCGATCGCAATTACAGTACGCGGTGGACACGTGTACTACAGACTGGGAACGCAATTAAAGTCAAGTACTTGTCCTTGTCAGTATTCCTTAAGTACTTACAACTAAATGAGGAAGCTTGTGACACAATTCCACTAATCTTCTGGTACCGATGACGTTGGTGTTAACCGAAGCTCTGTTTACAAGTTCGGAACGGAGATTAAAAAAAAAAATTTTGCGGTGGACCATGATGGTAACTTACTTCATTGGTTCGTCGAACTTAACAGTGGCTGCCGAATGGAATACTACATGGACATTATTGACCAGTGTTTCGAGATCGGAATCTTCTAGGGCCATATTGACGGCGGATATGTCCCCAACTATGGGGACCAGTTTGGACAAGGCAATGGGATTATCAAATCGAATTCGGTCAAACACCTAAGTTTAAGGTAAGGCCTTTTAAATACTCGCGCTCTTCGCAAAACTCTTCCAGTTGACCTAACATGGATGTTATTTTATATTACCTTTCCATTGACCATATCATTGAGCCTTTGTTGAGCTGTTTGTCCATTTTTGGGTCTCAGAAGGACATAGACGTTTTTGACACCAATACATGAACGGAGCAATTTCTCAACCAAAACCTATCACCATTTGAAATTGGACAAGGTAAGTTAAGATTCACTCTTATACTTAAACCTGTACCGGGACATAACTAAAGAAACCTTAATAGGCAGTGACTATTAGATAAGATACCAAACGGACTACCCTTAATCCCTTGACCAATTGTTTTGGTCTAAAAATCGTTGGAACCGGTTGGACCAACAGATATTCGAAAACGCGAAAGTAACCATACAGCTTGGTCATCAATCTTCTAAAGCTACTACTAATCCCCCCATAAAAAACCTGGAAAAACCAGTTTTTTCTATGGGGATTTGAATTATAATGATATATATATATAATTCAAGTGTATAATCCCTCCTCCCACATTTGGTGGCGCGAACAAGTTTGCCCAAAGGGGTAGTAATTAATTTAGAAATATGTCAGGTAAAGGTCGAAAACAAGATTTCTTTTGAAAATAATTCAAGGACTAGATGTTTTGATGGAAAACTTCAATCTCACAATTGAATTTTTTTTCTTATTCATATCAAAATGGAAATATAATGACAGTTTTTACTACTGGTTTCCTTTTGACGTAACGATTCTCAAAAGTAATTTTAAAGTTTTGATTGAAATGTTTAAATAGCCTACCTTCCCCATGAAGCCAGTAGCTCCGGTAACAAAAATTCCCTTGTCATTAAAGAACTCATTAATTGGCGAATTTTCATCGTCCGAAAGCATTTCGGCCTTGAACTTGTTGTTGCGAATGTTGTTATTGGATTTGAAAGTTGTCGATGACGAACTCGAACTTGCGTTGCAATCCACTTTGTCTGAAATATTTTAAAAATAACAGATTTTATATTCCTGTATGCCAATTTTGATTTTTATTCTTTGTTGACTGATATGTTTTCTAGGAACCAATCAGTATGTCCCCCCCCTCCCCACCCCTTTTACTGATAACAAAGATGACACTTGACCTTTAAATATTAAGTGTAATGCGACTTATATATTATATATTCTACGAATTCAAACTTGAAATAGTTTATTTTTAGTTAAATCGGTTCGCTATTTGGCGAGTGGTGAAGCCATTTTATACTAGTCGTAATGATCGAGTGACGAATGATATTCCTGTGGTATAGTAGGGTTCTGTGGGCGATTTTGACTCTGAAATGCAAGGGTCACCCCTAAGCAAGTTATGATTGGTGTATTTTACGGATGGTCCCCTAAAAATTTAATAAGAAGCTGAACAATGATTTCCAATTTAATTAAGGGGTCATCCATAAACAATCCAATTTATAAACTCTGTCCTTTATAGCAAAATGTCATAGAAATTACATTTTCGCCTCAAAAGAAAGTTAAAGTTGATTTCTCACAGTCCTAACCACCCTCAATATTATTATTACCATAAGTAACATAATATTATTATGTTACTTATGTTATTACAAAGTCTAACTTTCGACAATGAAATTTCACTGAAGTGGTCATTTCTCTATTTGTCAGCGATGAGCGATACAGTTTCCTAACCCTTTTAGTGGAGCTCAAAACGCGTCAAATCGTGTTTACTGAAAAAACGTTACTCACTAGTCATTGCCAATTCGTTTCACATCCCAATATAACCAAAGTTTAATCTTTAGACCGACATACTAGGCCCAAAACGTTTCTGCCAATTCGTGGAACTTAGTTTTTAACCAAACTCTAGATAGCTCTTTCGACACAATGTTAAGAAAGAAAAAGTAATAAAATAACTAGGTGTATGTGACAAAAAATCTTTATAATATCATTAAGTATAGTCGTTATAGGACTGATAATAACGAGGAAAAATTCAAACATTTAATTAATAATGCCTTTTAGACGTACATTTGCATGATATAAAGAACATTAAAATATATTTTAAAGTCTTTAATGATAAATATATACGAAAACACGCAACTGTTTAGTTTTATTTTTGCGCTAGGGTAGTATTTTGATTGAGAAATAAACGGGTGAAAGCCCCGGTATCGTAAGTCCTTCGAAGGCCAAAACAACGATATCATTACCATTGTTACCAATTCCTCAGGGGCATAACGGTAATATTTCATAATGAATTTATGATCTTAAGGTTTTTCTCGAATATAATGAAAATGAAAGTGAAACTACACTTAACCTTGTTTCCTTCCCGATGTCTTTAATTACGTGTTTGGACTAGATAATATAAAAGTTACTTAATCTGACGTTATTATAAGTAACTACTCCAGTGCTGATTTCGCACTAAAGGGGCTTACCAGTAATTAGTTATAATTCGTTTCGATTCAATAATCATGCAGTAACAAAGCTTTTCAGGGGGAATGGCAAAAACCTCCTTTTATGGAAACGCTTTTGTATACTCTTTTACTTCCGATTAATATACTTCTAAGTATACTTTTGCAATTGTGATTTAAAGGCATTAATTCCGCGGTTTTCGCGGTCAGTTAAGTTTCAACATATAACCTTCAAATAAAAATAAAAAAATGTGGGTTGGAATTTCAAACATATCTCAGAGCAAGCCAGGGAACCTAGTCTATTTAATAGTCTTCTATAACCTTTAACTAGTTTTAAATTACACGCTTCGATAATATGTATTACAGGAATTCCAAATTTTATATCTAAAAATTTGTTGCGTCTTTTAACAAACTTTAATAATTTATTTGAGGGAAAATATTGGGTATACTGCCAACTGAAACTACTTCAAGTGCCATAATAATACCCTTTTTGTCGGCTTATCTACACAAAGTAGACATCGAAATTAGGCCTGGATGGCAAAATGTTATATAACATTTTAGACTCCAAAATTTCGCAAAACAACCTCTTAATTTCTTACAAACCTTTCACAAACACCTTTATCAGATTCTAGAAGCTCATCTCAAAGCGGTGTTGAAATTACTAAAATTTGTTCTGGAATATGTCCAAGCCACTAACAGACTAAGTGTAGGCTTGTTTAAGGGCAATTTTAATCGTAATTAGGGACATATAATTTAGCATTAGATATTATTTGAATTAAAATGTTTATTATCAGCGGTTCTAACCACGAAGGTAAAAATTCTTTCACAAGGACATTGGATTCATGGATTGTCCAAACAAATAAATTTTCTTATCACAAATCACTTGTACTTGGCTAGACAGGCAAGGAAATTGAGGGAAAAACCCGAGGAGTCAACCACCTTCTTTAACCCCCGGACTCTACTCGCACTTTTGAATTCGAGCAATTATTTACATAATGGCTTAACTTTCTCTAAGTATCCTACCCCTCGGGAAATCCCGCCCCATTTATTTATCTTCCCTTTCGTTTTATTTTTAAAGAAAATTCTACTTCTAGAGTAATGTCAGGTGCAGAAATCTTTTCAAGACAGCGTATTGACAAGTCCCTTAAGTTCGTAATACAAAGTACAATATAAAAGTGACACTCACTGCCATTTCTCGAGTTTAAAACACTTTCAATATACCGGAACAAATGCTATATTGGCAATACCATGGAAGTTTTAGTACAAAGCTGACGATAACCTAACATTAACTGCCATTTCTCAAGTTCAAAACACTTTAAATATACCGGAGCAAATGCTATATTGGCAATACCATGGAAGTTTTAGTACAAAACTTGCGATAATCTAACATTCTCTGCCATTTCGTCATTTTAAATGCACCGGAACAAATGCTATATTAGCAATAAAATTAAGTTTTAATACAAAATTAACGAAAACCCAATATTAACTGACATTTAATTATATTTTTTTTAAAAACCCACTTCTTTTTTTAAAACATAAAAAATTAACTTTAAATAATTAAACTACTTAACGACCTCCAAACTAATAAATCAATAAGGGATTTACATACCTGAATGAGGTGCCATTTTTTATAATTAAATATATCACTAATTAATAATTAAATAAATAATATATTCAATTAAAAACACTCTGTTGGTTTTAATTTAAAATCGGTTCAACTGATTTAACCGCTAATCCGACTTAAAAATAAAAACCTCCTGACTTTGTTTGCTCCCAAAAACGGGAGAAACTGACTGACTTGACTACCTCAACTTCAGCTCAAACCCAAATTAACCCTTACAGAAGCCAAGAAAACCTTTTAATACGCTTTTCATCTCATGGTCCGCCCTCCCCTTACCCACCACCAACTACAACTTTCCATGACGTTTTCACTTTTTCAAGTCATGGAAGAAAATAGATCCTTGGTACTACTTTCTACCTCGTAAGGCGGCTCTAGTATTCCTCCGTCTCCAGTTAAATATATACTTTTTTTTAATGATATTTTAAACTTAAGGTTGGTGGTTAATTTGACAATATGTTTTGGGGATTTCGAGTAAATTCGAGATAGAGATAAGATCTTTCTAGTAACCGGTTCACCCAAGAAACGAGAACTTGTAAATTTGATAGAAAAGTAACATTTGTCATTGAAGCAAATGATTGAACACCAACCTTAGGTTCCTTGTTTTGACTGGAGAATTATAAATTTTTTTAAATTAAATTCGTCTTACACTGAAGGTTATTTGAAATGTTATACTTTGACTAGCTTGACCCATGGTCATCTTTCTCTGACCGTCAAAAGTCATTTCTGACGAATTTTATTTGTTATGGGGTTAAAAGTGATACTTTTATATAATTGAGATTTTCAGTTAGGCCTGAAGGAATAGCTACGATGTGTGACATAATTTACATCGCCATACTGGGGTTTTGAAGGCACTGGGGTAAGCTTAAACCCACCAATATGGCCGACAAAACCGTGTTAAGACTTAGGAGAGTATAATGTACTACTAACTCACATAAAAGCTCTAGATAGTCTGCTACTACGAACTTTCTCGTGACGTCACACCCTCCTATCTCTTACCTCGGTTTTGGCGAACATCTTGGAAGTCGTCAGCTCGGGCCATACAATATAGACGACCAATATTGACGTCACATCCCCGTAGCTCCTCCCCTCGCCGTACCACTCTATTGCGATTGTAACCTTTAGCCTAATTTGCTTTGTTCATTGTTTCACTAAATCGTGTTTCTTAGGACCGAGTTGTGTGTTATTGTTGGTCTTGAATGCAAAAAATATTTTTACACACTTCGTTTCCTCAGTTTAAGCGTAGCTAATTGCGGGAATTTAGGTGTGTGTGTGTTTTGAAACGAAACCTATAGACCACCACCAATGATTCTTGCATTTTTCTTTCATTGCTTTGATGACGTAGTAAGTCCTAGAAAACCCCTTGAGTCTCAAATCTCTATAGAGTGGTACTGAGAGGGGGGAGCTATGGAGACATGACGTCAATGAATTGGTAGTCTAAATTGTATGGCCTGAGCTGACGACTTCCAATATGGTTCCCAAAACCGCGGTAATAGATAGGAGGGTATGACGTCACGAGAAATTTCGTAGCATCTGACTATAGAGAGCTTTCAGATGGGATAGTAGTACGTCACACCCTCTCAAGTCATACCACTGTTCTGGTAGCCATATTGGGTGGTCTCAGCTTCATTCCTGCTTTAAACCCACCAATATGGCAGCGTAAATTATGTCACGAGACTCAGCTCCTCCAACTGAAAGCTCTCTATACGCCTACTCATCGCACGTGCGGAGGACACGTGCAATCCCTTCTAAGGACGCTCATAGTCTTTGAGCGCCTTGTAATTTAACCCTATCCCTAAAATAATTAAAAACAAAGTCCAGTTTATATTCGTAACCTTGTACTAAATATTTTAAATACTCGTTACTTGCCAAAATAATTGGTATCTTAATGTTACTATTATGTTTTAAAAATATTTTCTTGGCATTGACTCTAAAGGCACGTACGTTATCTCGATTAACCCCTAATATTCGTAAACACACGATTATATTATTCAAGGTTTTCAAATTTTTTTCTTACATTTTTGATAAAGTAATAAAAATTTTTTAAAGTTTTTATTATGGTTTGAGGGGATTGGAAAGAATGTAAGAGAAAGAAAACCTACACAGACGCGAGGGTTTGTACTGATTCTATCACGAGTTTTCCACGCCGCTCAAATATTATAATACATTAACTTTAAATTTTCTTCAGCGAAACTTAAATTTAATTGTAATGGTTTGATTATTTTTCAACTAAATATAGAAAAAATTTAAAACTATATAACCTAGGGGTTATGGTACTTTCCACGCCGCTAAAGTACTATAATTTGGTTAGTTAAAATTCAAACAAAGTACCGCTCCCTATAAAAAATTTCAAATTTCAAATTTGAATCTTAATTTGAACTCTAACCACGTGTCGGGTTTTGCCCATAGTTGGAAAATTCGAAATTTATTATGAAGTTAAAGAAACCATTATGCAAATTAAGATAAAATATGATCTGTAATTTTAATTTATAATCAAATACGGATGATGTATATAAATCATAGACTAGTATTTTGGTTTTTTTTTCATAAAATATAAATTTCAACTTTTTTTTCAAAATGGTTGAATTTTTGGTTTTGGGCTTGGTGTGGAATTCAAAATTCCAACGTGATTCACTTCGAAATATCAGTGGGACTAATACTATGGCGTATTACTACCAAGTACTAAATTCCGAATAGAAAAAAGTAGTATCTGAAGATTCAAATTGAAACTATCTTTTAAAATATTTTTTTAAGTTTTATGATCTAACTATGTAAAATTACGAGTTATATTTGTATTATAAATTTAACGAGGGAGTTATATTACAATTCGTAATAAAAAAGTAGTAAAATATAAAGAAAAGTAAAGTTAAACCTTGGAAGGGACGGACAAAAATTGCCAAAATCGTACTTGAAAACTTAACTATAGTTAATTAATCTTAAATGATTAACGTACCTGATAATTCTAAATCAGAAAAATCCTCTTTATCCATCGTTTCCATGGTCAAAAATTATTTTAAAATTTTAGTTTTTTTCGACGGAACGTTTTAAACTACGGACCTCTCCACGCGGAAATCGTTCGCATAGAATGGGCGCTGGACATTAAATAAATAGGACCTGTCCCATTGCATCTCTTGACGAAATACTTGTTCGAAAACAGTGTCCCCTGTATGAGACTAAAGGCCAAGTATTTCATATACTCATGGAGCCCAGAAAAAAATATTGGCTCGTTCTAACTTCAGTTTTATAGGATTTTATAGGTAAAAAATGGAGTTATATAGAATAATATAGGAATATATTTGGTATAAATATTCTTTTGTTGAACAAACTGAACTGCTAGCTTTTTTCTCTGTTCACCAATGGCCTGGCAACACTGAGGTGAATATTTTTCAAGGTAGTTATGGAATTACAGGGCTACCTGACATATTTTTATTAACCCTTTTTTATGAATTTATTTTATATTTAATGGGTAAAAATATCTTGGCCTTTAATTTTATACAGGAGGCATTGATATGTACCTGCCACTAAGTAAGGGGGTGGATTTTTGGCGTTTTCTTTGGAAAATAGCGGTCTTGAAAAGGCGGGGATTCTTATTGGGCTTTTTGGCTTCGAGTGAGTCCCCTCAGGTAACTTTGACGTATAGCGATGGGCTATCTTGGTGACAGATTAGGTTTTCCTTTGCTTCTCTTCAGTTTCTAAGCGTTATGGAAGGCGGGGAAAACCTTACACCTGGCTTCTATTGAATAGGTTCACGGAAGGTCACATTGTGGGGGGTTCAAAGTCATGGGTTTTTCTTCTTTAAAGAATGTACCCCGAACTACTTTACTGGGGTTGGATCTTATCTAGTAATTATATATTTCGATAGAAAAATTTCCAAGTTAACGTAGGAGTGGGATTTCATACATGGGGTAGTTTTAACCTTTTAACCCGATGGAGATAAGATTTTACTTAAGTTAAATTATTATCAATAAATAAATAAATAAATAAATAACACAAAATTCGGGTTTTCATCAAAAAATACCGTTTATATTAATTTTTAATACCAAAATAAATGTACGAAACAATGATAGGTGGTTAGGCTTAACGTGCTAGCATGCGAGTATTACAGTGAAACCTGCTTACACTTTGTTTTCGCGTTAGAAATGGTGCGGAAATTTGTAGGATTGATAGATTAGAGTGCCAGAAAGAATTTACAGAAAGAAAAGACTCGAAAAATAAAAGAAATTTAAATTATTTTCGATTTTAAACACTGTTTTCGCCACTATTTACATTTATTCGGACTCCATTTACGAAGGGGCGCAAAGCACAATCGGAGCAGCTGAAAGAGATTTAAGACACGTGATTGGTTAAAAAGGGCGCGAGAGGAGAGCGGCAGCGCCAAAGAAATCAATTGGTTTGTTTAGGGGCATTACGTCACTCTCAATGACATCATCGGGCACGGATTCTCCAAATCGCCCGTAAAAACAAAATGGTGGTCATGTTTGTTGGACGTTTAGGCTTAGGGGATAAGTTTCAGACGATATTTTTATAGTTTTTAGGCTAATTAAGCGTTGATTAAGTTAAATTTATTTATAATCAGAGGCGGAATGTCGTACAGAATGAATAGAACGCCTACGGTATTAGAACAGATGTTATCTGAAATAAGCTATCATCGAACGAGGGAAATAAGGCAATACACTAGAGAAGGTAATTACTCTTTAATATTGTGTAATAGCTTAATTAAATCGGAGATTAGTGGTTAGATAAAGTTAATATTTCTTATCTTATCGTTTCGTTTAACTTTACACCACCCCAAAGTGGAACTGATCATAATTTCTGAGCACGTCAGAGTAAATTTAACGCAGTTATGAGTACTCTTATATCATTTAGAAATGAAGTTATTACTTATAAAAACATGGCCAGAGCTGAAATGGAAGGTTTATAATTACCTTAATTATAGTTAATCGTTAATTATAACGTTTCTTTTGCAGACTCTGGCTTTGTTCTTTTAAATCCAACAACATTTTGGACTGATTTGTTCATCCGTCAGTTTCTGTATCCAACTAATGATGCTTCGAGAGACGATATGTTATTTTTTGTTAGAAAAAGGCCCAAGAAAACTTCAGCTAGATATATACCGCAGTTTGAAGTATGTTTAACTAAAGATAATTAAAATTAAATTAAAGTTACGAACACTTTCATAGACTGAGGTACAAGTCTTTAGAAAAGACTCTAAAAAATTGCCAATTGGGGATACCGATGTTGATTGGGAAGAAACTGTATATTTAAATCTAATTTTACAACAAGTAATTGATAGTTTAATTTAATTCTGTTAATTTGAATTAAAGTTTTAATGAATATTTTGGCTTTTTTTAAAAAAAAAGTTTGAATATACATTAAGTTGCGCAATTTGCACAAGAACTAGTCCAAAAGATTTACAAATACTCAAAAGACATTCCCAAGTAATTATTAACATTACTATTATTAATCTTAATTATTTAATTAACATTAATTGGCTTAAAATAGAAAGTTTACGCGTCTCCTAGTAGAAGAAGTATGGAATACAAAGGAGAATCTGAAGAAATCTCATACCCAAATCTCTATTTTACCGTTGATAATTATGATGAAGTTAGTTTCTATTCTATTTTATTCTATTTAAATTACAATTGAGTTGAAAATAATTTTAAATGATTAATTTCAGGTATTCCAAGATATTATAGTGAGAGATGGTGAAATGGTTTGTGTGGAATTAGTGGCTAAAGATCGTGAAGGAACATTGCAAGGGGTCATCTTTTTAGGTTCTATTAGATACGAGGCCTTAAAAAGAGTCTATGATGCTAGAGTCAGTATTATTTTTAATTCATTTAGTTTTAAACCACTTTAATTCATTTTTAGGCCAGTTTAATTCATTTTTAGGCCAGTTTAATTCATTTTTAGGCCAGTTTAATTCATTTTTAGGCCAGTTTAATTCATTTTTAGGCCAGTTTAATTCATTTTTAGGCCAGTTTAATTCATTTTTAGGCCAGTTTAATTCATTTTTAGGCCAGTTTAATTCATTTTTAGGCCAGTTTAATTCATTTTTAGGCCAGTTTAATTCATTTTTAGGCCAGTTTAATTCATTTTTAGGCCAGTTTAATTCATTTTTAGGCCAGTTTAATTCATTTTTAGGCCAGTTTAATTCATTTTAGGCCAGTTTAATTCATTTTAGGCCACTTTAATTCATTTTTAGGCCACTTTAATTCATTTTTAGGCCACTTTAATTCATTTTTAGGCCACTTTAATTCATTTTTAGGCCACTTTAATTCATTTTAGGCCACTTTAATTCATTTTAGGCCACTTTAATTCATTTTTAGGCCACTTTAATTCATTTTTTTCCAGGATTAAGTCTATTTTTATTTATTTTGTAGGCGAGTTTAACTAGTAGAATGGCTCAGAGAGTATCACGAGGTTGGTATCAAGGCAGCCAGAGATTAGAATTTGTTCGTATGAGAGGCCCAGGAGCCAAAGGTCACGCTGAAATGGCAGTAGCCAAACAAAAAGGAGCCGGTGTCGAAACTCCAACTTCGGAACCTGGAATTCCCATCACGGAATTAGATTGGGAAGAAGAACCCCCGGTAAAAACTAGATATTAATTAAAATTAGCATTAAAATTAATCTATTCATCAATTATTTAGGCTTTTATGCAACGTAGAATGTCCGATCCAAGTTCAAATTTAAATAACTACGTTCGTAGCAGTCGAATGAGTTTTAAAAGCTCAAAAGAAATGAAAAAATCTCGTTCTGAAAATGAAGGAGTCGATTCTTATGAAGAAGTTGTCAATGAAATTGAAGCCGGTGATGTCAGAGATGGTAATTATTAATTAATTAACACCAGTCAAGTTTAAATAATTAATAAATGAAACACACTCGTCAGAATTGGACGATACAACATACAATCAACTATGGAGTATGAAAGGATTTAGTCAAGCCTATCATTTTCACAAAGAAAGTCGGAGAGCCAGTTCCCCCGCTTTGCACGCTTATTTAACATACGTCACACTGCCTTGGCATCATATAATTGCTGGTAATTATATATTAATTCATTTGTTAATTATCTTTTTAATTAATTAATTAATTAATTACTTATTTAAGATCTTCTTTTTCTTTTAAGATTTATTGGACATTAGACAAGAACCAATTTTAACGTTTTAATTCATTTTAAAAACGGAGAAATCTTACCCTATAACTCACCCTATAATTTGTTTGATTTTAATTTTTTTAATGGTAATTAATTATTATTCTAGGCCTAAAAGCGTAATTAATTAATATATATATATAAATTATTATAAGGAAATTAGTATTTTTATTCGTACTTACAAAATGGTCACGTCATTTTTTGCCTAAAGTTTTTTACAAAAAATTGAAAATAAAAAGTGCGTAATTTCATCGTAATTTGCGTAATTTTATTTTAGTTGTCAAATTTCCACTCTAGTGTCTATTGTGTTGTGTCATTGCTCCATATTTCCACTCCAGTGATAGGCTTGGATCATTACTCTAATGTGTTTCTTTAAAGCTACGGCTGTGCAAAACAACTGACCAAATTATTAACTAATTTTAAGCGGCTAAATCAGTCTTAGAGGCTAATATCTATAAACTAAAAATATCTCGCAACCGATAATATTTTTGCACGGCGGATTAGTATGAAAACTTTTGTATTGGCATGGAAAACAGATACTACAGAAAAGTACTATTCGTAGTTTTTGCACAGCCCTAGTAGCTGAATAACCAATCAACGAGCTCCAAATGAAAATACGGTGAAGTCGCTTATCTCGAGTCGTCGGTAGTTAGCATCGCCGCCATCACGTCACCAAGGGTTTTCATATAAATAATTAAAATCCGTCAAAATCTAATAAATTACGGAGTAAAATATCATTTAAAAACTAATTTAATACCGTTTTCGTTTGAAAAATCGTTTAAAAGTGTTTTGGAACTTAAAAAAGTTATGTTTTTCGCCTTCCTTCGCTAAGCCTCGGTCAAATGTGAAGTTTAAATTTAGGCTTAGAGATGGTTTACTTTGTTTCAACTTCTGAAGAGAACTTTATGCACGGAAAGTAAGCCATTTTATCATTTTTTTTGGATGAACTGAAGGACGGAAAAGCTTCCTATGAAGTGTGTTTCATTGTTTTGGTGGTTGGTCTTGGGAAATTTCACGGTATAACTCTTTATAAATGAGTGGGGCATCGGAGAAGCCCAAGCCTCATCATCGTAAGATGGCAGATGCGGAAGATTTGGCTTCTTACGAAGGTGACAATAGAACGGGTGAGGAATCAACCAACGCGGATAAAAGTATAAATAACTCCCCGGTAGACGCTACTGTCTCCAAATCATCCTCAAACGCGGAAGTTGTATCTGTCCCCTCTATACCAGTTCACGTAACCTTTTATGAAAATGTTATCGGTGAGTCTTCAAACTCATTGGCCGCTGTTCCCATGGATACGGAGACATTTTGTAGCACCTACAGATCAAACAATCCTTTATCTATCAACCTTGAGAACGCGGAAGAATACCATCAAGTTATTGAACTTAAAGAAGATGATGGCCGTGATTCTAGGCCAGCTAGAGGACATTTACTCTATTCGTGCCATTTTAGACATTGCGGCTTTCAGTCCCCCGATAGAGAAGGTCTAACTGAACACGTAGTTTCCTTTCATAATAACGTCGACAGAGAAACGCGCGATTCAAAATCAGCCGCTTTAGTAGGGGGAGGCCTACTGACAACATCAAAACCCAAGGAATTTCAATGCGATTTATGTCAAATGAAGTTTACAAATGGTGCCAACATGCAACGTCATCGCATGAGTCATTTAGGCGTGCGTCCTTTCGAATGTCGCATTTGTAGCAAAAAATTCACTCGTAACGATCATCTGATGGAACATTTAGTTAGACAACACTCGAAACAACGTCCCTATAAATGCCCGTTTTGTATTAAAAGCTACAGTATGAAACCATCTTTGAAATCGCACTTGGCTTCCGATCATTCGGGAATTCCTAAAGATAAAGTTTGCAGAATATGTGGTTTTCGCGCCACTACAGTAGCAGGAGCCAAAATACATTATACTAATACTCATTTGAGAAATGGAAGCGCGTCAACGCCAGCCTCTGGGAAAATCAACAATCCTCACGGAGATGAGGAAGGGACGGAAGAAAATGATGGGGGAACGGAAACCCCCGCTGATTTAATGGAAGAAATGGATTTGGCCAGAGTATCTCAGAATTTCTCATTCAATAATCAAGATGTCAGCGTTCCTACTTCGACCGCCCCTTCATCGTTTCCTAATGATAACCCCAGCCATAATACAAACGGGGAACCAACGACAAACCCAACGCATCAATCGTCATTCAGACGCTATCAAGCCACGACGAGTTCGTTTCTACCATTACCTCTATGTTCGTCAAGTCTCACAGGTTCCATCATAGAACATCCATCCTTCCCTGGCACTTCAACGTCTACCTTGACGGACGTAACTTCGTCTATGAGAGAAAAGAGCGCCGCCATATTTCCAGCTAGTAATGAAGGCCCGTTTTTGTGCACGGCAACTACAACTTCAAGCACTATTTCGACTTCGAACAACGATTTGAAACAAGAACCGATTGACATTGACGATGGACATAATTCCTGTTCCAGCAGCGCGGGAGCTCAACCCACTAGTACCATGGACGCGACTGAGAATTGTCCTCAACGTCGACTAAGCGCAAATGCCCCTGACGAAGATGACGCTGAAGTTGGAAATCATTTCGCCGCTCAATTACGAAACAAAACGAATCCCACCGCGAGTAACCCCAGCCAAATTACCAGAAATAACGCCAATTCGAGTGAAGAAGATGATACATCCAATCAGAACGAAGACTCGGAATCGTCGAGAGTTGAACGAAAGCCTGAAATAAATTCTCTAATCGCGCGAAGCTCTAAATACGAGAGGAGAAGGGTTTTGGATAGAAAACCCTGTCACCGAGGTCACTGTTGCGAAGCTGGTGACGCTAAAGTGTCGACCAGCGTTCGTAACCTATCGGGCGGCAGCAATAACAGCGGACGGGATGTACCGGAAGCTAAACCCGTCTTGGGTTCCGCTTGTTTGCATCGTAAAGTTAGTACGGCTTCTACCGTTTCCAACGAACGTAGGAATTCGTTGGTACTTTCGCGTGAAGCGACGGAACCAGCACCAATCGAATGCGCCTTTTGCGGAATCATTTTCCCAGATAGAACATTGTATTATTTACACAGAGGAATGCATTCCGATAATAATCCTTGGAAATGTAACATGTGCGGGGAAGTTTGCGATGGCAAGTATGATTTTTACGCCCACGTTATCAGTAGAGAGCATAGGTAGATTAATTAAGTTTAATCACGATTAAATTAAATACTCTGGGGGTTTTTAAAATCCAAACACACCATGTATTTTATACTTAATTTATTGAAATTTGGCCATGAAGCTTAAAAATTAATAAAAAAATAACGCACAAATTATTAAAAGTATTTGAGAGGATTAAATTATTGGAAAATGTAAATTTGAAATTTAAAATGAAAACCCAGTATTTAGAATTTAGAGGACATCAACGTTCAGCTAAAATATTTTGGCTAGAGATTGATTGTGTATAGATTATATAGCGGAGAAATTAACACTAACATCAAAACACCCTAATTAGTTAATGCGGATTAAATTAATAAATAAAACCCATTAACGTGACTGAGATAAAAAAAATCATAAAAATTTATTGATAATGCACAAAAACTTCAAACATAGTTACATAAACATTAATTTAACTTCCCTACGTTCGATTTTAGATTTTAATTTTAAACATAATGAACGACTGCCAATCACTCGTGTCTTTTAATTTTATTAAACAATTTAAATAACGTTTTTATGTACTTAAAAATCATTAAAATCTTTAACAATAACATCACATTTTTAATGATAGTTAACGTAAAAAGTATATTAATAAGAGTTTTTGAAAAAATTAAACGTTGTTCTATGTTCGGAAATTGTCTCTCTCTACGTGTCATGGAATTTTATTCGTAAACCACCTTTTTAATCATAAATATTCAGAAGGTATTTAAAAGTTAATTTTAATTCTGGTCTTTCATAATTTTTTTTAAATGGTTTCGTGGTGTTTGTTCATAAGTTTGTTTTAATGTAGATTTAGAAACGTATGAATTTTTGCAATAAAATATATTCAAAATATATGCCTAATTACCGTTTCATAATTAATTAATTAAATTTTAGTTTGTTTCAACTATCATTTTAAAGTACTTGGAAAAATTGCGCGATCTGTTTCGCCCCCTGGTTGGCGCCTTTTTGGGAACAAAGGCAGCCAACGGTTTCTTTGTTGGGTGAGTCTGTTTAAGGAACAGGGAACGTCGCTGGCTCATTAATCCTAATTTTCTATTAATTTAAATATAACTAAATACAATTCAAGTTTAAGATATTAATATTTAGTAATCGGGGAGTATCGTTTCGGGTTTATTTTAAACGGAAAAGTATTTAAATTTGAGAAAACATGTGTGGAAATCATAGCCAAGGCTTAACTTCGTGAAGTAAAAAGTATCAACTGGTGCACTTGAGAAATTGGATGGAGCGATCACAGGGCTTCAGTGGATTCGTCATCACTTGGAATTGGTAAGAGTTTGATATTTGGTGATGGTTTAAGTACTTGTAAGTTAGTTTATAAAGTTTGAAGTTGAAGTTACATTTCGTGGTTTTGAAACAACGGTAGTAAATAAGCCTACGATATAACTCAGGAAGTCTTAAACTTTATCTAAACCTTAGCCTTGAGGTTGGAAAAGCCTATTTAAAGCTACGGTTTTAAGTTAATGTCATTGTCATCATGGTTTGAAACTATGGTGGTGTGTAAATAAGATACGGTCATAAGGTATGAAAATAGGATACTTATTCGATACCTGCAAATTACACGTCATTTTTCTGAATTAGGGAGTCGATCTATTTTTTTTTAGAGACGTAGCTATATGCTGGAATTATGATAAATTTGAGTTGGGTTAGGTACCTTGTGTTAGGCTTAACATAATATCAGAGAATGAAAAATGTTGGAAGCCCACTCCAAAAGTTATTGGTTCGTGAAAATTTAATGCTCTATAACGTCAATATTGAAACACTTTTTTTATATATCGTCGCCCTGGAATATCCAATATTTTATACTCGGATGCTCGTTCGCTTAACCAAGAAGTGATATCTAGTGTATTAGGGAGAAGGTATAAATTCGCGCCAGATTTCTAGCTCTTGATCTCCAGTCCAAACGTAGCCTGTCCGGAGTTAATCCCCGCCTCTAAATTACAACCAGCATCTCATTGGTTCTTGAAAACTCACGTCAGCGCGGCGACGCGAATGACGAAAATTAGAGTCACATTTTCCGACTGAGGAGAGTGTTGCGAAATAGCCCGACCTCCTTTTACGTCCCCCCCTTGTATTTTGAAAGGGGGACTGGGACTATGGCACGGCGCGAATACTTAAGCATCTTATACCTTCTTCCTAATAAACTAGATATCACTTCTTGGCTTAACGTTCAAAATACAGGACCTTTTTTCCGCTAGCAACTTCAGGATTTTTATTCGGATGAAGACACATTTTATAAAGCCTACCTATTGCCGCTCTTATAGCCTAAAGGCCGGCTGGCTACTTTATATATTTATTTTTTTTTGTGTTGTATGTTTTCGATATGGATATGTTTCCCCATAGTCTTTCATATTAGAGTTAGTCGTAATAAGCTTGTTATCTCCGGTTCCTTTTGTTTTGGGGCTAATTACTACGCACCATTGAATGCAGGACAATTTGGTGTATTATATTCCGAAGGGATTTAAACGTGCCTTTTAAATTACCAAAGTTCTGACCCCTCAAAGTTTGTTTATAAACTGACCACTTTGACATGGAAGTTAAAAGTTGAATTACTCGAGCTGTGGTTTATTTAGGTCCAAGTACTTGGTACCTTTGAATACAGGACCATTTGGTCCATGGTATAATGTTAAAGGGGCTGGCCGGAGCTGTTGGGGTGAAAGGGGGGGGGGTCAAACTGTTGGTTAGCATATTGCTTACCCGCCCACCGCGACAGTGGCGCCATTCCTTATGGCCAAAGAGCTGGGTGTTTTCCCCCTGAACTAAGGGCGGACTTCACCCCAACAGCGCCGGTTAGCCCCTTTAATACCCCGAGTTCTGTCCTCTCAAATATTGTCTATAAACTGACCCTTTTGGCATGGAAGGTCTAAAAATTAATTTGTATTAAAAGCTTATATAGTTACTCGAACAACTCCGGTTGCTTTAGAAAATCCAAGTACTTGGTACTGTTGGATACAGGACACTTTGATCTATGTCTACACCAAAACATTTTGTATTAACTTTAAAATCCCCCTAATATTGACCTCTAGCTCAAAATTGGCCAATATTCGTAGTCGAGGTCTATTTTTTTTAGGTCTAAGTTAAAGGTTTCTGAGATGACCTCTTTTTCTCATATCACTGACCCTTCAAAAACCTTTCTTTTTTTATTTCTCTGTATATATATTAAAACCAGGGATTCAGTATATATCCTTTTTTCTTTATTTTCTTGGGTGTGAAAAATATAGTAAGCTAGATGATATTGTCAGAGCGTATTTCTCTGTCCACTGAAAAAGGCATTATTGCCAAACAACTCTCTCTTTCCTTCTTCTTGACATACGAACTCGAACCCTTTCAAAAAAGGAGAAATAGAGACGAGGGTTTCAGTCAAACAGAACATTTTCTGGCTCAGCCCCATTTAGGAGACAAAAAGACTGAAATGTCACATGTCGCCTCGGGACCTTTCTTACGAAATATGTCCTGTGTGTGGAGAAAAAGAACACGCAACTGATCATCATATAAATTGAACGTAAAACATATTGACTCCTCGCCTCCTGAAGAGGGGTTTTTTTTTTGTTCGCTCGGTTTTCTATAACTTAATCTTTGGCGTCCAAGAGGTTCTGACAGTCTAGGTTACTTTTTCATAAGGGTATATAGGGTCGCTGTTTATGATAGAAATGTCACCAAAGTCAACTAACTTATTATTTACGATCTAAGATTGATAAAATGTAATTTGAAATCGCCGTTCTTGGTTAGTTTAAAGTTTTAGTCTTTGTTTCGTCCCAGTTTAATGATAGGAGATGGGAATTGTACAGTGTTTGAGGTGTTGTTTAGAATCGTTCAATTAGTATATTCATAAGGTTATAAGATATGTTTCATAAGTATGACACAACCTATACTTCGTAATGCTATAGCTCTAGACTTACTGAGAGCTAGTTCGAGAATGACAAGCGAGAATTGACTACAATCGGTTTTGCAGTCCATCTTCCTATTTAGTCTGTACAGCGCCTCACCAGGACCTATGACCTACGTCACTTCAGAACAAGCTCCATTTTGTAATCACTGACAAATTTATGGAACATATCATTCAGATCGTAGAAATTTCAAAGGAAAAATTCAACATGTTGTTATTTATCCAAAAGGGATACTTTTATTTGTAATTATTTTTATTTGTTAATATTATTTTCAATTAATATTATCTATTGTCCATCTTGATCATATCAGCCGCTTTTTCGGCGATCATAATGGTCGGGGCGTTGGTATTACCAGATACGATAGTCGGCATAATGGACGCGTCCACAACTCGTAACCTTTTGACCCCTTTAACCCTAAAAATAAACCCAAGAAATTAAACACTATCAGTTGACTTATTTTCCAAAAATCTTTACAATATACCTCAATCGCGCGTCAACGACAGTATCGATGTCCTGAACGGGACCCATTTTACAAGTACCAGACGGATGATAGATAGTTAAACTTAAATGTTTGATCAAGCATTCGATGTACGAATCGCTCCATAATTGGTAACGCTCGCAACCAGGGATATGTCGATCGAATGGTTTGACCCCAATTTCTTGAAAGGGTTTCGTCTTAGACATCTCTAATATCTGTTTAACTCCTATTGAAGATTATGTTATAATTAGGGTACAGCCTAATTAGGGTTAGCCTAAAGTTATTTTTTTACCAACCATCAACCATGGTATCAACGTCAAATTGGTCTTCGTAGTATCTTGGATCGATTCGTGGGTGTTGATAAGGATCACTCGATTTTAACCTTACGACCCCTCGACTTTTCGGTCGTAGCAATAATAACCAAAGTCCAAAGGCAGATTTCTTGGCGAATGGTTCGTAGTAATTTTGGAAGACCTTTTTGGCAATTAAACGCGTGTTGTTAAAAGTAATTGTGATGTTTACTACCGTCTCATTTCTATTTGTCTTTGGTGTTAATTATTAAATGAACGCTCACTGTTTTATCAACGGAGAAGATTCGCGTGAAGTCAAATGGGGCGTTGCCCATGGAGTAAGGTGACGTGTGAAGCTGTATATCGGGCCAGTCATCTGATTGGTTAACGTATTTAGTCTTGATGAAACCCACAAGTTCCACGCTTCCCAGCATCGCGTAGGGACCTGGGAAATATTTATTATAGTACTTTTGGTGGTTTGGTTTTACCGTACCCAGAAATTTAATTTAAATTTTACCTGAACGTTTCCCAAATAAAACCTCGAGTTCGTTCGTGTTTACCGAGTTTTCAAACTGCAAGGTATAACCCTTTTTAGATACCGTAAAGTCCACCGGTATACTAACGTGGTCTTGAAGGTTACCACCGACTCCCGGTAGGTCAACGACAGACTCTATCTATAATTGGTGATTATTTTACTATGGCGCGGACTTTGTGTGCGTGAGGCACATTTTTATTACCCCGTAACTCTCCAAGTGAGATTTGGGTCCCACGCCGGACAGCATAAGTAATTGAGGTGAATTAATGGCCCCGCCGGATAGAAGGATCTCTTTCTTAACAGTTACCACGTGACTAGTACCTCCATGGTCAAATTGAACCGCTACGGCCTCTTTCTGCTGATTAAATATGATTTTGGTCACCATGGCTTTTGACACAATGTCCAAATTCTTTCTGTAACTAGCCGGTCGCAAGAAAGCGGTTGAGGCGCTGCACCTCAAACCGTCTCGAATTGTTCCTTGAGTCCTACTGAAACCTAACGCCTCCCATTTAATTACTCTTAATTGTAATTTAATTATGAATTAAATACCCGTTTGATTAAGGCCGTTCAAATCGCGCGTTGGATACCCCATGTACCTGGCCCCTTCCAGTATGACGTCACCAATTCTAGTGCCGTGTTTAGGTTGAGTGACTGTTAATGGTCCTCCAGTGTTATGGTAACCTTTGGAAGAACGTGGTTATAATTATGTTATGTTAGTTTATTGGCCAAGCTTGAATTTTGGTCTTTTAGTTTGTCGATTCCCACGACTGGAACCCGGCAGACCCAATTTTTTACGCGGGGTCTAAACCAATGAAGTTAATCGGACTAACTACGTCACGCCTTTCAAGATCGCATGCGCATATTTTTCGGTCAAATGGCAATTTAGTGACTCTAGTCTTACCAATATCGGCGACAGTTCCGATGTTTCTATTGTCCTCGGACTTAAGGAAGTATGGAAATACTTCCTTCCAAGCCCATCCTTCGTTACCCTGTCTTTCAAAGTTATCGTAATCTCGTCTGTTACCACGTATGTATATCATGGAATTAATGCTAGACGAACCGCCAAACACTTTACCTCGTGGCCAGTAACTCCTCTAAAATAAGATGACCGCCATAATCGAAATTAAGTAATTGTATCGTAATTTTGTAAGATATGTTCCATAAGTATGACATTACGTCGAGGGGGAAGACACTTGAGAACTCAGGTGTACAATATGACTTGAACTCAATGTACTGTCAAAGCTGAACTCTGAGTTCCGAAGGATTTGAACTCTATGCACTGTCAAAGCTGAACTCTTTCGAACTCAGGTGTACACAGAGATCTAGAGCGTCTACCCCCTCGCATTACGTATACTTCGTAATGCTAGAGACTACAGCTCGAGCTAGTTCGAGAACGACAAGCGAGAATTGACTACACGTGACGCGGTTTTGCAGTCCATCTTCCTATTTTGTCTGCATTACTAAGCCTTTGATAGCGTCTAACCATGCGTCGCTTTACCTCGAATCTATGACCTACGTCACTTCATGACAAGCTCCAATTTGTAACCAGTGACAAACTTATGAAACAAACATATCTTGTGAACTTATGTTATATTAAAATGTGTAACCTTTTCGGCCAGTCCCTGACAAGAGTTAACTTGGGGTTCGGTAAAATAACCCCAGTCTTGATAGGTAAATGCCAGTTGGCTGTAGGCCGCTGGTATTTCGTTAAATACCGTTTCTTGCGAGCCAGCTTCCAGAACCAAAACGGTATTTGAGGAATCTTCACTTAGGCGATTAGCCAAAGTAGAACCTGCGGATCCCGCCCCGACTTGATAAACCAAGTATTTAAAGTTAATCACCTTTAATTAATCATTCCCGAATTATAAACAAAAAATTAAAAGCATACTTATAACGTAATCGTACGTATCATTCCATTGGTCGGTGGTAATTACGTGGGTTCTTTTGACTGTTCCAAAGTAAGTCATGGCAAAAATGGACATTAACAGGGAAATAGTGTTCCTAGACGTGAATGGAAACCTGGTGTAGTCGTTAGCCATCGCGTTCGACGTACGAATTGAGTTTGAAATCGAGCTTGATCTATTCTTTTAAATTCTGATATGGTTTTATTAATTTTCAAGGTTCGGGAAATTTTAACTTCTGTTAATTATCATTGCCATAGCCTCAAATGTAAATTTGTTATCATTTCAAATCTAGCGTGATCGCTATAATTAGATTTGGGTATGGTTATAATTTAAATTCAAGGTTACCTACCTCATCAGTCTCAGAGGTATTGGCCTACACTGTATATTTATTCTCATTACACTAGGATTTAATGCAATTATTTTGTCATTATATATTGGCGACAAGGAAATTCTAAAAATTAATTAATTTAGATGTTTTGAAATAACTGCCAATGTTTCTAAAACCTTTAAGTATCATGGCTATTTTTTGCGTGCCAATTAATTTGTATGTCCGACCAGGGATGGATTTAATTTTAGACGTAGGAATGGAGAACATTTAGTATTTACTTCAGTCCGACTCATAGCCCAGTATAGAGCCTCTCCCTCCAACACGTAACGAAAAGTTTAAATTATCTTATTGGCTCACTTAAACTTCATTTTGGTGACGTTGCTGACGGGGACGGCGAAAAATACGTAATTCCTATTTACCTCTGTCGCTATGAGCCGCCTCTTTTTCATACCCCTCCTTCCCGAAGAAGGGGTCTAGGACTTTGACGTGCTCCTTTATTACTCTGTTCTCCATTCCTACTTCTAAAATTAAATCTATCCCTGGTCTGACGTTAAAGGGAAAAATTCCAATCACGGTTTCTTTTAATTTTTTAATATTATCTCACATGTACGCACTGTTTTGAAAATATTTGCCTAATTTCTGGTTAATTAAAAATCGCCCATGACGATTAGTAATTTTTTTTAAAAATTATTGATGTTTTATAATCAAATCACGTCTTTTAAATTGAAAATAAAAAATAAATAAATTAATTAAATCGATGCATTAGAACTTCATACATTTAGTTTCTCCAAATATTTGTCTATGAAATATAGTTTTAATTATTAAAATTATACATGTTATAGTTTAGAAATGAACGCTTTATCGTATAATATCTGTTTGGTAAATGTCCTTGAATTTAGTCGAGCATCCATCCTCGATGGGCGAGCGGGGGATATGGATAAAAAGAAGACCAAGAGCAATCCCTTAGAGTCCTTCCTCGGGAGTAGGAACTAGGGTTAGGGTTAGGGAAGGGGGAAGGGATATCGAAAGTGATGTTTTAAGACCCTGAGAAGCCGAGGAAGGGGTTTCTAGTGACCCGTGAAAAAGAAACGTAGCTCAAGGAAAGAAATCCAACGGTTCATTGGACAAGAAGATCCGCTTCCAACGTTTCTTTCTACCACCCACTATAGACTTCTTTATTCTTTTCAAACGGAATAGATTGCCAGGCTGCTGGGAAACTCTTAATATCCACAGTTTCTACTCCTCCCTCCTTCTTCTTATTCTTAGCTTTAGTCTTTTCTGAAAGAAAATAAGAAACAAATGCACAGATTTTTTTTATTTCACTATTTATCTCTTTGTTTAGGCCTTAGCTCGCGAGTATTACAGGGTGAACATTCCAAAAAGGGATGTTGGTTGGACCGAAGTGCAGTAGACGATTTTGTATCAAAAATATAACTTCTATTATGATATTTGGCCTCAAGGGACACCGTTTACAAGTTATAAACATTTTAGTGTTTTATGGATGACCCCATAATTAAGGAAATTAACGACAATGATTACTAATTTAATTAAGGGGTCATCCCTAAAACACTATAATCCTAACTTGGCCCTTAGAGCAAAAATGTCATAGAAGTTACATTGATTTCCCATAGAACCATCACCACTGTCCTTTTTTTGAACACGCTGATTTGAAAATGTTATTTTTTTTAATTAAAAATCAATTTGAGATGAACCAATCCGAGCCCTTCAAAGAGTAAATAATGTTACGTTCGTTTTGGGTTTGGGCGCATGACATAATTTCAAATGATATACTGAAAGTTAAGGCTAATGCTTCATATTCGTAGATATTTCTGACTCTATCAATCATTTAGTCTAAACAATCCTTTTCCGGCTGTCGTTCCAAAGTGTACCCTAAAATCATCTCTTCCCTAAAAGCTAAGTATATTGTAAATATAGAAAAGCCTAGATTCCAACCGAGCCTTAACGGATTGAGATGGTAACTCGTGTGTATCTTAGGCAGGGTTGCCATGGTATCTGGAAATCCTGCAAGGTTGTTTGGGTTTTCTTAAAATGGGTTCTCAAGGAAATTTTAAAATGATTTTTCATATTGATTGAAGTAATATATTTACGGCACTATAGTCATCTTTGAACTCGTAACATTTTTCCTGACTTTTCTACGTACAAATGAAGTGGATATTAAACTTTGTCAGGGAAAATTACTTTGGACAGTCGGGAGAAAATTACTTTGGACAGTCGGGGGAAAATGACTTTGGACAGTCGGGGGAAAATGACTTTGGACAGTCGGGGGAAAATGACTTTGGACAGTCGGGGGAAAATGACTTTGGACAGTCGGGGGAAAATGACTTTGGACAGTCGGGGGAAAATGACTTTGGACAGTCGGGGGAAAATGACTTTGGACAGTCGGGGGAAAATGACTTTGGACAGTCGGGGGAAAATGACTTTGGACAGTCAGGATCACTAACAGAGAAAATAATTTGAATATTTTTTCAAATTATATTTCTTTTATAATCGACATCAATTCTTTGATAATTTTTTTTTAACTTTCGATAAAGATATGTATCGAGACTGTCGTATAACCCCTTGGTGGTAGATAAAGTAACGCGATGCATTCTGGGAATACTGAAAAAGAAATATAAGTTCCCGAATTTACAATTTTAAATTTTTTAAAACCTTGGCCCGTATTTGTATGGAAGAGATATACAGTATAGCTTTGTTTTATTTATTTTTTCTAAGCGTATCCATGTTTTTTTGGGTACTATAGTGATCCTCAATTTTAGTAGCGCGTTACCCATGGCAACGTGGTCATTCTAGGAAATCGTAGAATCCCATTAGAAACACGAGGCCTATATAGTACAAGCCAGTTTCCGCCTTCGCAAAATCTCCTCAAATTTTAACGAAGGAAGACGACTAGCACGGTTCAAAATTAGGAGAGAGCGAGAGAGATAGAGACAGTTTTTAAAATCGTCTCAAAATTCAGCGTTTTTCTTAATACCCATCCAATCCAGATGAACCATTATAGGATTATAAAAAACCGTCTTGGTTTGGACCAAGGCCGAAAAAACAAACGATATGTTTGAGGTTTATCAATTGACTGAAGTTTCAGATATTGAAATTTTTTTCTAGTTATTTTTATCCACTCAATCCTTAATCAATATTTAATTCAATCAACTGATTTTACTGTTAATCGATCTAGTCCCTCTAAATTAATTGAAAAAATTACATATCTACGCTTTTTCAAGAACAATTACATTTCCCGAAAACATTTTATCATGAAATTAATTATTTTGAAGGGAGTACTAGAGCTCGGAATTTGTATAACTTTTGTTTCTTAGGTACGATCTCTTGAATATCAATCAGATCTATCCATTCAAATAATTTAAGCCTATCTATATTTTCCAAAAACCTTATTCGAAACCAAAACCATAAATGTGTAATTTTATCCGTTCATGATTTCGTAGCGTAATTTTGGATTCGTAAAGGAGTAGACATAATCTTTTGCGTACGTTTTAAGAGCATTAATTAACAGATAAAATAATTAAATAATAATTTTTAACGTCAATTAAATACGTTTCTTTATTTACAAATAATATTGTTACCGGATAGTTTAATCTGCAATTAAAGTAGGTGTATATAATTTGATAAAAAACCAGCAACCTTATCTAATCCGATTTTGCAATACTATTTTTTATTCAGAGTTAAGTTAATGCTTTGTAGTTATCCATTTTTAACCGTTTCTTAATCCGTTATCTGCAAGCTGATGCATTAACACGGATTTTCAACTGTCAGTTTATAATGATCTGGCGGGTCACTCGGGTGGTCGTGAACGGTGGTACTAGTGTTTCGGAATGTTAGTGCATGTAGACCTTGGTTAATGGCTACAGGTTGTTCTTCAGAACTCAGTTTACCTGAATCGTCGCAACCTGACGTTGCACAAACGTGAAGTGACTGTTGGCGGCATTTCAACATCTCATATCGAGAGTCTTACCATGGCAAAACAATTTGCAAAATGACTGCACTGTGATAAATAAGTACCAACGTCTTATTTGTTGTATATTATGTGCAAAATTAGTAACTATTTCTTACAAAAGTGCGTCGTATACCCAAGGATCCAAGACCAACATAAGGACAGGGAACTTGAAATACCACGTTGAGAAGAAACATCCCAAATATAATACTGATCGCGATTATCAATGGTGAATTGCAATAGCTAATACCTATAGATGAATAGAAATCATACTTTTATAAACAGGAGAAGTCCATATCCAGTGCATAAACAGGTTTAAAAACGTCAGACTTCAAATATGGCAATTCTTTCAACAGCCCGCATATTATCTTCACCTGTTTTTCCGTTTCCGTGGTATTCGTTTTGAGGGTTGTTTTGTTTGTACCCAACCGCATTTCTGCAAAAGCGCCTTCAATGTCGCTGTTTATCAGGATCTCATATCTCTTATCATGCTTCTTGAGCAAATTTTAAGGTGTGTTCTTTCCCTAGTAGCATTTTCTATCCGTTTTGTAGTCGGATATTGTCGGTACAGGCGGTTAGTTGTCCGAATCGGTTAAACGTCGGTAAACGTCTTCAAACCACCTTAAGTCGGATACACAACTCAAAACACGACGTGGAATGCACCTTGCCTACTAAATTGCTCGGACATGAAGTATTGTAGACCGACAGTCTGATAATTATTTCGGGCCGATTGATCAGGTTTGGTGTTGGGCCAACTAGTTTTCTACTGGGTTCGGTCAAACTGAGAGCAAAATGTCCTAGAACCTGCCGCCTACAATATTTAATTACAAATATACGGGCACCCAAACATAGGCCCCTAAAGCAAGGAAAACGTTTCAAACTTGCAGTAATACGTACTAGCCTGCCCATCTTGTTTAGAAGAGATAGAAGTCTTTGAAAGATGTTAAAACACTGCAACACTTTCATTTAGCTTCATTTTACCTACTCAAGTACACTGCAATCCATTTATTTCTACAAGATAAAGATTCAATAACATTGTAGCGAGATGGGAAAAACGTGACGCTTCTCTTAATAGCTACTAGCAAAGGCGCGGTTATAACAAAGACTAGTTAGCAGTGGCCCGCTGTAGCGCAAAAGGTAATATCGAAGTGCTGTATTTCTTCTAAATCAGAAGGCCAGGATGATGTCTTGTTTCACGTGTGGGACTATTTCCCTATTTTAAGGGTCATTGTTTAAGAGGCCCATATATCCGTAACTAAATAGTGTAGACCCCTTATTTTTTTTTACACGTCCCACTTAGTTGTATCTAGAAAAATGTCCTTTAATTTATAGCAGACTAATCAGAAACAACATGTATAGGTCCCATTCATTAGAAACTAGACTATTCAACACTCTTAGTTCACACTACAGTAATATTATGTTTTACAGTGGACAATGCCTCTGATAACAAAAGGTTTAGGAAGAAGCTTGACCAGATAAGGCCACAAATAGGACTTAGATTCTGAACTGGAAATGGAATTAGTTGCCTTGCTCACATGACCACCCTAAATCCCAGCCTTCTTGCAATAGTGTAGAGAAATGTGGTCCTGAAGGCATTGTGATTTCAAACTTGGAATCAAGCATTGGCAATACTGTAGCTAAAGTAAAATGCAACTATAATCTTCTCGGTGTCTACTCTGTACCAATAGAATTGGTTTTTTTGACATTTGACCATAGTGACGTGCACATGAGTTGAGCTTTAGGTTTCTTTGTTTCTTTGATTTACCAATGTAGTGGGCTATTAGCATACTATATTCTCTGTCAGTTGCTTAAGTGCTATGTACCCCCATCTACCTAGCATATTAGGAGACTAACCTTTATCTCCGCGAATCGATTGCAGAAGAACATAACCTCTTAAAGTTCGGTTATTCAAGTTATTCTAGGTTGTAGTCTTTAGTTTGAAAAGTTGAGCTAGTTCTGGGATTAAATTACTTAAAGATTACATATAGAGGCATAATGTACTCAGTCTCTCTTTAATATATTTGTTATACACGTCTTAAACGGTGCCGGCTGGCCTGCATTGGGGCACGGGGGCCATGAGATCGACCCTGGATAAGCTTCCTCTTCATCTCTTCGTTGAGGAGGAGGCTGTCATGGGTGAGTACAGGCTCTACAAAAATCGCTTTTGCGGGTACCCAGACTTTGGGATCACAGCCATACCAAGCTCTTTTGGAAGCATGCCGCACTTGAGCCGTCGCTGACGATGCGCTCTGACAAAACCGTTACCAGTTTTGATTTTACAAAGCCATTCAGCACCCACTTTCCCCAGTCAGTCCGAGTGGACTAACCTGATGCCTCTTGGTACCGGGGTTCTAAGGCTGATTCCGGCGCTGGTGCCGGTTACTACCACAAAGGTCGGTTTTTCTGAGAGTCTGGACACCTATGCAAGTGTGTTCCAGACGGGGATGGCCTCGATCTGTTATTGCGCGGACTATTGCGTCAATAAAGGTTATACCGGACGGACTGTAAGAATTTATTCTGACAGTTAGGCCTCCTTGGAAGCGCTGAACCAGTGTCAGATAACTTCTCAACTGGTGCACAGTTGCCTTGATCTGCTTGCGCGACTGCCAGCCCGCAAAAGGGTTCAGGTGTTCTGGGTGCCGGTCACAGCGGTTGTCATGGCCATGAGCAAGCTTATAGGTTTGGTAAAAAGGGGGCGGAGGCATACTATGATTGCAGTGAAACGTCGACAATGGATATTCACGGAGCTTTCGCTGGCCTTGACGACTTGTATAGCGTCCATCCGAAAGATCTCGAAGGATAATCAAAGGCTCAGTGCTTCTCAAGTACTACAAGCATGAACATCCTTTTCCTCACACCGACAAACTCGAATGGTGGAAGGTATAGACCTGGTTAAGGTTAGTATTGTCGTGGAATAATATCATAACAAGCTGTACCATTACGGGTCAATAAATAAGTTTACCCAACGGTTAGCAAAATGGCAAGCGAATTTTTTTCACTAAAGGGTCGTCAGTTGCTTTTGAGGGACATTTTTCTGGAAGCGTTTTACTATGACACCAGACAGGATTTTATATTTCACTTGTATTTAATAGTGGTGGAAACGGAGTATTTTTGTTAATACATTACTAATGTGAACAACCAATAATGTTTTTTTGAAATAAATATGTATAAATTCACTGGATGTTTGCGCAATTACATTGTTAATTAGCAATGAAGAGCAACCAGAAAAGGAACTAACGAGGCATTGTCTGCACAATTGTGACTTCGAGGGACATGTACAAGTATCTTATGATGACTTTTAAGTACGTCTGTAATTGAGAATAGTACTTTACTCGTCCTTTATAACTTCAGATTCTAGCCAAGAACAAGGACACAAAGTTGAAATATCATAAAATTATGACTGTACTGTATACTTATTTTAACATAAGATGTTGAAACCAGGTTCATAATTGATTAATAGGCAATCGGTCTTATCTCAATTATATTAATGCTTTGCAGTGTTTTAGTTTAAACGAACGTTATACATTTACTAGTTTTTGATGTACAGTTAAGAAAACTTACCACGTTACGTAATATGTAAGCTTATCTATACATAATGTAACTTACTCAACGTTTATCCGAATGGATACAGTTGATTGATATGGGCTTGCAAACAATACATCTTTCAACCTACAACCGAATAGGCCAACCTATAAAATAGAAGCTACTATATTTTATATCTGGGTAAATTAACCGCGAATAATTTGTAGACATAAACGTGAATAACAAACGATAATGGATATCCGATTCCGAGCTCTAGGGAGTACGTGTTGAGGGATCAGTATTGAATATTTGAAATGTTCTACTGGATGTCTAAAAAGAGCAAGCGAACTTTGGCATAACTCGAAAGGAAAATGTAAATATTTAATTCATGCCAAACCAGGGTGTTGCGCGAATTTATACATT
This sequence comes from Phalangium opilio, assembly GCF_054372755.1. Classification (NCBI taxonomy): domain Eukaryota; kingdom Metazoa; phylum Arthropoda; class Arachnida; order Opiliones; family Phalangiidae; genus Phalangium; species Phalangium opilio. Next base: position 1,360,201 of record NW_028324170.1, read on the forward strand.
AAATTTCGTATATCGAAATGCTACATTTCTATTGTCGCCTCTATGAAGGTAAAGTTGCACTTGAACTTCCATTTCCATACTTTAGAATTTCTTGGTCATAATTCAGTCTTCATTTGAAACGTCACCCCCCTACTTTACACCGGTTACGTATTACGCGTAATCATTTTAGCAAGCGTAAAGATCATTTCGGAAAACACAGGGGCGAGGCCACCATTGGGGTGCATTCTCCCTCGCACCAAGGGTCATCGCCAGACGGTGCCAAAGTTCACTACGGGCAGGAGGCTAGTCAACTAGCACTGCCTATAGCGGTGCTTCTAAGCGAGCGAGAAAATGAAAGAGAGAAAACACCCCAATGGCGGGATCACACCTGTGTTTTAGTTACTCTGTATGTAATTTCCAAACTCACTTACAAATGTACTGTACACCGATTACACTGAGTGATCGGTCGTTCGGGCGCTAGCGAGTGTCAAGCCATAACCATAACCATTCATGTACACGAATGTTTTATAGTGTTAGGTTAATAAGGTTGGCGGGCAAGTCCGGAGTGTCATGTACCGTTTACTAATGTGAAAAGGTTTCGATCTATATGGTAATATAATATAGTGTGTTGCGACGGCTCAGATGACCCATACACTGGAACCACTGGTGATTATAAAATGTAATATATTGGGAAAATAGAGGAAGGGAGGGGGTGTCGGAGTTAAATGTGACCTTCTTGGCAAAACTAGTAATGAATGATGTGTTTAACCATATTATCTCCGCGGGAAATGTATATAACAAGTCATTGGTACTGAGAAGTATTTCTGTTTATGTGATCTTTACCCTTAACCACGCAGGATAAACTTTGTTGCTTTGTCTTAAGTAGACGACATTCACTGTAAACGACAGTCTTATCAACAACTTAAAACAGATTTAAACTTCTTTTGGTGCAAACTTGAAAATTTGTCAAGCCAGCAACAATTAAAACTATGTTGGTCAAGGTGCTTACAAGTTAGTTAGCATCGACACGAAATCCCTTTAAAATAATTAATTTCATGATAAAATGTTTTCGGAAAATGTAATTGTTCTTGAAAAAGCGTAGATATGTAATTTTTTCAATTAATTTAGAGGGACTAGATCGATTAACAGTAAAATCAGTTGATTGAATTAAATATTGATTAAGGATTGAGTGGATAAAAATAACTAGAAAATAATTTCAATATCTGAAACTTCAGTCAATTGATAAACCTCAAACATATCGTTTGTTTTTTCGGCCTTGGTCCAAACCAAGACGGTTTTTTATAATATCTGTTACTTCAGTCTTAATGTAATTAAATTTTGAATAATCATGTTTGCTTCACCGTCATACATTTTCACTCTAAAATATAACTGTGCATTCAAACACCATATATGCTGTTTTTTCCGGTGCCAAAAAAGACATCATTTAGGGTGTACTTTAACCCCATTTTTATGATCAATTCACGCCATTTGCTAATATTATTTGTAAGTATTAAGGAAATATTAGGCATTTATGCACCACTTACAGTGGTTTTTAACATCTTTGTTAGGCAATCTGTTGAACTTCTATATTACTTAGTTTAATGGTGTTAAAAGTATGGAAAAAGTACGCTACCTCTGTCACATTATTAAACCAAGTGAAGTGAAATAGTTGTTAAATATTTATTTTTTCCATATTTAGCACCACGTTTATGGTGTAAAACAAACCGGTCAATACACCATTTCAAGTCCCTGTTTACCCATTTAAAGACCCTATTTACCCCGTTTTAAGGCCCTATTGACCCATTTCAAGTTAATTGTACTATGGTAATTAACCGCTTGCCTGCCTTACGACCGAATTCCAATTCGGCTGAAAACTACCGCAATTTGGCGGTTTTGGATTTGGTCTAATGGGACAAACATCTTGGCTTAAATTAAAATTCTATCTACGCCCGTTAACATCTGATTAACTTCAGTGGTTATGTAAAAGGAGCAATAATCCCATCTATTTTGTAAACCATTAAAGGGAGGGTGAAGTGGAAAATCAAGTGATTTTTTATCGATTCTTCTTCTAATTATAAGACCAGTCTGCATAGTGAAACATCCAGGAAATACTTCCAAATGATTTTAAAATTCAAATTAGATTCCGATTTTAAGAATAATTTGAAGTATCCCCCTCCGACCAATCGCGTAAAGCCCTGCCTTTTTATTAACAAAATTCTCGTGGCACGTTCCGTGTCAAATGAAATTTATCGCGAGATTTGATAAAATTTGCGCGCGACGTGATAATCGTGGCGCGAGACATGGAGCGTGCCACGAGAATTTTGTTAACAAAAAGGCAGGGCGTTACGCGATTGGTCGGAGGGGGATACTTCAAATTATTCTTAAAATCTGAACCTAATTTGAATTTTAAAATCATTCGGAAGTATTTCCTAAATGTTTGACTCTGCAGACTGGTCTTATAATTAGAAGAAGAATCGATAAAAAATCACTTGATTTTCCGCTTCACCCTCCCTTTAAGCAAAATTTATAGTTTAGAAGAATGAAATATTTTTAAATCGCAGAAATGCACCGTTATAAAGCGATTCTCTTATTTTAATTTTTAAGTCAAATTACGTAACACTGTAACGAACTTAAACGAAGTTTGAACATAGAATGAGTTCCCAAAAATAATTTTCTAACGTAATATAGTGCCTATGAAAAACCACATATTATTAAAAGCAAATATTTTTATTTTTAAACGCTGTCAACGATAAAACGTTTGTTATTATTGAACTTTTTTTTTATTAAATTTATAACATTTATAGGATAAATACGTCTACTATTAAGAGGTACAATGCTTGAAATTTGTGTCTCAATGACACGTAACCTAAATAACATATGCCTTACCTAACCCGACCTATAAAACAAGCAATATTTTCAACGTTTTTTGTTGAGGGACCTTGAGTAATAAACGATTTTTTTGGAAAAGGCCCGAGTTGATTAGTAATGACCTAATATTAATCTCGGTTTGTAAAATAAAAATAAAATTCTTATGCCATGAAATATTTTCCAATAAGCATGTATTTTTAAAAAATTGTGCATACAGACCTCAGAAAGGTTTTTAAGTGATGTTTTAAAAAGTAAAACATGCTCATTATTAAAACCAATCTGACTCCATTACATTAGTTGTTGCCCAAAAGAGTTCATTTGGATAATTTTAACGGCATTAACTTTTTTACTTAAAATCGTGTTCAGTCAGGATTGATATAATAAGAGAGCCTTCAACGTGTACAAACATAATAGGAAAGGTAGTGAAGTCCCACTGAACAAGACTATAAATATTCCTGTAAATCAGGTGCATGGTCCTGAAATGGGGTGAACAGGAGTTTGATATGAGATTAATAGGGGTTTTAAATTGGGGCATGAAATGGGGGTAAATTGGGACATGAAATGGGGGCAAATTGGGACATGAAATGGGGGCAAATTGGGACATGAAATGGGGGTAAGTTGGGACATGAAATGGGGGTAAATTGGGACATGAAATGGGGGTAAATATGGACCTGAAATGGGGGTAAATTGGGACATGAAATGGGGGTAAATATGGACATGAAATGGGGGTAAATATGGACTTGAAATGGGGGTAAATATGGACTTGAAATGGGGGTAAATATGGACTTGAAATGGGGGTAAATATGGACTTGAAATGGGGGTAAATATGGACTTGAAATGGGGGTAAATATGGACTTGAAATGGGTCTAAATATCGACTTGAAATGGGTCTAAATATCGACTTGAAATGGGTCTAAATATGGACTTGAAATGGGTCTAAATATGGACTTGAAATGGGTCTAAATATGGACTTGAAATGGGTCTAAATATGGACTTGAAATGGGTCTAAATATGGACTTGAAATGAGACTAAATATGGACTTGAAATGGATCTAAATATGGACTTGAAATGGGTCTAAATATGGACTTGAAATGGGGGTAAATATGGACTTGAAATGGGGGTAAATATGGACTTGAAATGGGTCTAAATATCGACTTGAAATGGGTCTAAATATCGACTTGAAATGGGTCTAAATATGGACTTGAAATGGGTCTAAATATGGACTTGAAATGGGTCTAAATATGGACTTGAAATGGGTCTAAATATGGACTTGAAATGGGTCTAAATATGGACTTGAAATGAGACTAAATATGGACTTGAAATGGGTCTAAATATGGACTTGAAATGGGTCTAAATATGGACTTGAAATGGGTCTAAATATGGACTTGAAATGGGTCTAAATATGGACTTGAAATGCGGTTAAATATGGACTTAAGTGCTCATTTAATTGTAAAGATTAAATAGGACAATTGATACTGGGTGAAAGATAAGTGTAGTTTTAATTTTAATTAAATAAGGTGTCCATGAATTTAACAAATAAATCGTGTTTTGACTTTTGAGTTAATTTCACCTTAATTTTACTTACGTTTAAAGGTTTATCTCGATTAAGTTTAGTTTAAAGGCTTATCTCGATTAAGTTTGGTTTAAAGGCTTATCTCGATTAAGTTTGGTTTAAAGGCTTATCTCGATTAAGTTTGGTTTAAAGGCTTATCTCGATTAAGTTTATTTTAAAGGCTTATCTCGATTAAGTTTAGTTTAAAGGCTTATCTCGATTAAGTTTAGTTTAAAGGCTTATCTCGATTAAGTTTATTTTAAAGGCTTATCTCGATTAAGTTTAGTTTAAAGGCTTATCTCGATTAAGTTTATTTTAAAGGCTTATCTCGATTAAGTTTATTTTAAAGGCTTATCTCGATTAAGTTTATTTTAAAGGCTTATCTCGATTAAGTTTATTTTAAAGGCTTATCTCGATTAAGTTTATTTTAAAGGCTTATCTCGATTAAGTTTAGTTTAAAGGCTTATCTCCATTAAGTTTATTTTAAAGGCTTATCTCGATTAAGTTTATTTTAAAGGCTTATCTCGATTAAGTTTATTTTAAAGGCTTATCTCGATTAAGTTTGATTTAAAGGCTTATCTCGATTAAGTTTGATTTAAAGGCTTATCTCGATTAAGTTTATTTTAAAGGCTTATCTCGATTAAGTTTGATTTAAAGGCTTATCTCGATTAAGTTTATTTTAAAGGCTTATCTCGATTAAGTTTATTTTAAAGGCTTATCTCGATTAAGTTTAGTTTAAAGGCTTATCTCGATTAAGTTTAGTTTAAAGGCTTATCTCGATTAAGTTTAGTTCCAAGGTTTATCTCGATTAAGTTTAGTTCAAAGGTTTATCTCGATTAAGTTTAGTTCAAAGGTTTATCTCGATTAAGTTTAGTTCAAAGGTTTATCTCGATTAAGTTTAGTTCAAAGGTTTATCTCGATTAAGTTTAGTTCAAAGGTTTATCTCGATTAAGTTTAGTTCAAAGGTTTATCTCGATTAAGTTTAGTTCAAAGGTTTATCTCGATTAAGTAACTTGTTAGCACGCACAAAACTAGGCCCTTTTAGTTGTCAACGAGAACGAAATGAAGAAATAGGTTTAAGCGCGCTATAAGGTTAGGCTGACTTCTGACCCAAAAGTAATTTTTTGACGTACTTTCAGAATTAACTAAAATTAACATACTTAGACTTAATTGTTTTTGATGACACTTGCAAAAGGCACACCCTGAATACTTAATTGTTAAATTAAAAGTATTCCGAAAAGTAACTTCGCTCTAGTTTTTCAGTTAGAGGTGGCTAAATATCACGAAAAACCCCATGTTAATCTCCATAGGAAAATTGATAAAAGCATGTGAATTTTGCTTTAACGTTACAAAGGAGTATCAAGTCATATCTACAAGGGCCTACCGGCCCTGTAGAATTCCCAATAATGAAAGAGAAACGCGGATTGACTTTTATGAATATAATTAATTCTTTCAGGAATATTGCATGTCTATTTTATTTATATGTGTTTGAAAAATAACCTTGGTTTGTTTGAATCTTTGTTCTTTACGCAAAGCCACAATACATGAAAAAGTCCGGGAGATTAAAAAATTAATGACAGGGTTCATACAAACCTGGAAAACCTGGAAAAATCAGGGAAATAAATAGTTGACAAAAACCTCATGGAAAATTCAGGGAAATTTCGAAAATCTAGTAAAATTCAGGGAAATCAGGGAAATTTGCGTCAAACAGGGACCGAGTAATTAAGCTAAATGTTCGTGAACATACCCTCCATAGGATTAACATTACACTATACTTTGGAGGCTCATAACTCTGGTTCTACTAGAGATACGGGGATGCCCTTTGAGTATGTTTTAGTCCAATTTGTCCCCCATCTATCTAACCATACTAAAAACTTTGGGCTACGACAAACAGGGGCCGAGTAATTTAGCGAAACGTAAACAAACAACCCCCTCCATAGAAATAGCGTTACACTAAACTTTGGAGGCTCGTAACTCTGGAAAATTCAGGGAAGCATGTGGGGAAAAACCTGGAAATCTCAGAGAAATTTGTTTTCCAAAAGTTGTATGAACCCTGAATGAGTATTATGGAAAATTCAGCGAGTTTCATATTAGTTTGGTTATTTTACCTGAAATTGGTCAAGGAAAATCGGTTTGAAACTTCACCTTCTTTATTTAATTATTTTTTGTTGAAAAATCGGGGAATTTTAAATGAAGAATGTATTTTTCACGTTTAATCACTCGAATCTAGAACTAGACGAAAATTTAAGTATCCGCACGCCTTAATGCATTCTGGGAAACAATTATGAAGCATTAGCATTTGAAAATCTGTTGATAATGGACTGACTGAACAATTAGGGATTAGCTATTGAGAGATTATCTCAGTTAGGTCTACTTATTAATTAATATTAGACCTTGTAATTCAATCCCCATAACCCTCTATAACCTATCCATATTGAACCATCGTATTACATTGTTAGTTTTCAGTACGTAAAGATACTTAAACTGTATATTCCAATTTGAACGTTTCATGGACAAGTGACAAGTGTAGTGGTACTATAGTAGTGTCAATTAGCTAGTTAGCTCGTTACAGAGAGGGGAGGGAGGGGGGAGTCGTTCCCCTCGATCTCCAATAGGTTTCTACCCCTGTTACTGAAACTATTTAATTGAGATTAATTAAGCTCGCGTCCTGGTCCGGGTTTAATGGTTTCTGACGTTACGGTATACTCTAATGTCGAACGGAATATTCCGATGATAAGCTTTAAAATTTAAAGCTACTACTACTACTACGACCTCCATTAGTATAGCAAAATCCTATTAGGAATAGCACGTTAAGAGCTATATACTCCCATGATTCTTTCTAATGTACTACTCGGTAATTTCTCGATTTTACCAAAGAAAATTGTACTCTGGAATAGAAGGTAGACCATAAAGCGCGGTTAATTTCAATCCATACCGCAGTTATGACGTAATAGTGGAAATAGATGATTCTAAAAATTTCATAAGATCAATTTTTACTAGTTTCGTTCTTTCGGAAGCTGACAATTGTGTTTCCCGGAAATTGACTTCTAAATAACTTACGGAAAGAGTAGGACGGTGACTTGTTGACGGCGTTCAGCGGGGATAACCGATCACACCAGGGTTCATGCAAACCTTAAAACTGAAGGAAATTTAGAATTTTAGTAGAATTCAGGAGATCAAGGAAATGTATGAGGTTTAAGGTTGCTCTGAAGGTGTTGCTTCAACTATAAAAACCACTCCGGTTGTTATTACTTCATATATGGGAAAAAACCTGGAAAACACAGTGAAATATATGGGAAAAACCTGGAAACTCAGAGAAATCGGTTATCCAAAAGTTGTATAACCCTGTGTGACGTTGACAAAAACAGTAAAATACCGTAAACCCATGGAAAAACAAGGTGTTATTAGGTGCATACTCAAATTATTTGACGAATTATCTATTAATCAATGGAGAAACAAAACCGTGACATCGATGTGAAATTAACGTGCCTTCTATTCCAAACACAATTTTCTCTGATTTTGAGCGCGAGAGCTCGCGAGCCATTATAAACTAGTTATTTTTGTATATTGACTCGAAATTAGTCGGAATGTATAAGGGTTCATTTTAATGAATGAAGTATTAATGAGCTGTACAAAATTATCTATAATTTGTTAACGAAGGAAGAGATGTTTCAATTAGGGCTTTAAATAGATTATTACCTCGTTTTCATTTTAGGCATTTATTTAGAGCTTAAGTATACATGACTGAAGTTTCTATAGGGATATACATCATTTCACTGCATGCTGAATTTAATACGTTTCGACATTATTTTGGAGGTTGGTTCCGTGAGATATACAAGGGGATCTTTTGAGTATGGCATAGTCTTATTTTTAATCTGTCAAGAGTACTATGTACTCAGGATTACAACAATCAGGGGCCGAGTAATTAAGCAAAATGTTCATAAACATTCCCTCCATAGGGTTATCATGGGTTATTTTTGGCATGACACTTTGAAGGCTCATAACTCTGGTTCTATAAGAGATACTTGGATTTCCTTTGAGTATGTTATAGCCCTATTTTTCCCCTTTCAAACGGTACTAAAGACATAGCGTTCCGACAATTAGGGCCTGAGTAATAAAGAGAAATGTTCATAGACCTCCTCTCCATAGGATTAACAAGGACTATTTACACGGTACCTGTTAACTCTTATCTTTAAGAGATACATCAAAATCCTTTGAGTATGTTATAGTCCAATTTCTCTCCTTTTTCCAATGACGTCACACTGATTAAAATAACCTTTAAGAAATTGAGCATAACGGCAATCAAACTTATTCTTCATTACGTTAATTCCTCTATATTGGAAAAGGAGTAAGAAAAAGACGTTGAAATCCCCATTGAGGTCTTCATCATTGAGTATTAACATAAATCAAAGGAGAAAGTTAAAATTATCTCTTCGTAAATCGGAAAGGTTCAAATTTTTCCTTCGGGGCCTGACCTACATTGACCCCCCGCTCCGTTTTAAAAGAGATGGAATGATACTGAAGTCCACTTTGCTGGATGGACAACTATAACCAAACTAGGAAGTGAACCTTATGCCAATCCAAGACGTCCCTAGCCCAATAATCGTAATTTCCGAAGACTAGTATCATTGTTTCTGTCCATGCCCCTCCTTCCCCTCGAGTCCTCAGCTATAACTATATAGTCCTTTAGCCTCTTGTTTTACTGAAAATTGATACGGTTTTTTTCAATGGAGAAATCTGGGTAGAAACCGTGGTTATACAACGTTCTTAAGGTGTATAGCGGTTTTCTCTGATGACGACGCGAATTCGCACGAAGGCCTCAATGATACTCTGGGGTCCAATAAACCTTATCAAGGCATTCCCCTTAAACCTTAATCTTATTTCCGAGTCGCCTTGCCCTTTCTTATAAGGCTCCTCGACTAGAATTAACCCCTAGAAACATAGGTTCATAAGATACTCTGCATCCATAAGTTTGTCACTGGTTACAAACTGGAGCTTGTCATGAAGTGAGTGAGGTAGGTCATAGATTCGAGGAAAAGCGATGCCTGGTGAGGCGCTGCTGTTAAAGGCTTAGTAATGCAGACTAGATGGAAGTGCTGCAAAATTAACCACCGAGTGTAGGACTTCAATTCTCGCTTGTTCTGCTAGAACTATAGATCTCTGTAAGTCTCTTCTAGCATTAAGAAGTATTGATAGTGTCATACTTATGGAATATGTCTTATTAATTCATACTAAAACGTATCGTAGTTTATTTTTGAGACGAAGTTCATAATTTAATTGCACGTTTTTTTTTTAAATAATTCAGGAGAAACTTGGAAAAATCAGACTTATCAGAAACACCCTGTAGAGTTTATAAAACCTAGCTTGATGATTGAAAATTATTTTTTTCAAAGTTATGATCCCAATTCTGATATACTTTACCAGGGATAGATTTAATTTTAGAAGTAGGAATGGAGAACGGTTAGTTTTTACTTCAGTCTGACTCGCAGTCCAGCATAGAGCCCCCCCCCTCCAACACGTAACGAAAACTTTAAATTATCTTATTGGCTCACTTAAACTACGTTTTGATTACGTTGCTGACGGGGAGGGCGAAAAATACCTAATTCCTTTTTACCTCTGTCGCTATGAGCCGCCTCTTCTTTCATACCCCCCCGTCCGTGGAAGTGGGTCCGGGACTTTGACACGCGTACAGATTACTCTGTTCTCCATTCCTACTTCTAAAATTAAATCTATCCCTGACTTTACTCTATTTACTTCTAATTATTTTTTTATAAACGGCGATTTGAAAGAGCGATTTTATTTTTTTTCCTTTTGTAGTTCACGGTTTAATATTCGTTTCCCTAAGGGATATGACGTAGAAGATTAATTTTGAACATACTCGTGACTAACTAATTAGCGGCGCTTTCCTAGTCACGCTTTGCCAAATTTTTAATAATTAAAACTTTCCATTAAGAGCTCGGCGGATGTTAGGCTATGATATGGGGAAAGTGAGTGCTGGGTAATATTTTTAACGGTGTTTTATGAAGGAGATTCAAAACTTGAAAGCTATTTCGTGTTATTTCTAACCCCGGGGAATTTTGGCGACCTTCGAGACTCGGACTCAAATCTCAAACGAGGCGCTGCATGCCCACCGACCATTCTATTTGTCAGAATTTATTTCATCTCTCCCTGTCTGTCTGTCCTTCCTGTACCAAAGTGAAAATTAACACACGTTTCAGGGTTGATACTGTTCTGCGAAAACAGGGGATATTGAAAATGTTTTTCAGGGGGATTTTGAAAATGTTTTTCAGGGGGATTTTGAAAATGTTTTTCAGGGGGATTTTGAAAATGTTTTTCAGGGGGATTTTGAAAATATTTTTCAGGGGGATTTTGAAAATGTTTTTCAGGGGGATTTTGAAAATGTTTTTCAGGGGGATTTTGAAAATGTTTTTCAGGGGGATTTTGAAAATGTTTTTCAGGGGGATTTGGAAAATGTTTGTCAGGGATTATTTTAAATGTTTGTCAGGGATTATTTTAAATGTTTGTCAGGGTTTTTTTAATGTTTGTCAGCGATTTTTTTAAATGTTTGTCAGGGTTTCTTTTTTAAATGTTTGTCAGGGTTTTTTTAAATGTTTGTCAGGTTTTTTTTTAAATGTTTGTCAGGGTTTTTTTAAATGTTTGTCAGGGTTTTTTTTTAATGTTTTTCAGGGTTTTTTTTTAAATGTTTGTCAGGGTTTTTTTAAATGTTTGTCAGGGTTTTTTTTTAATGTTTTTCAGGGTTTTTTTTTAATGTTTGTCATTGTTTTTTTTAAATGTTTGTCATTGTTTTTTTTTAAATGTTTGTCAGGGTTTGTTTTTTTAAATGTTTGTCAGGGTTTTTTTTTTTAAATTTTTGTCAGAGGTTTTTTTTTCAAATGTTTGTCAGGGTTTTTTTTAAATGTTTATCAGGGTTTTTTTAAATGTTTGTCTGGCTTTTTTTAAATGTTTGTCAGGGTTTTTTTAAATGTTTTTCAGGGTTTTTTTAATGGTTGTCGGGGTTTATGGTAAATAACCTTTTGAATAATTCTTCCGCCATGGATTAAAGTAGTGGTCGGTAAAAAAAACTGACTGGTTTTCTTCATTGCTAGTAGGCCTAGCTCATGTTTAGCTCCCACAGGTAGTGCCTAAAGAGAGAGCCCAGCCTGATGGTTGCCCTTAATTCGTTAGGACATTTCAGCCAATAATTCGCTGACTACAGAGAGAGAGAGATAGAGGGGGGAGAGAGATATAGTCAGGAAAATCCGCCCTGAATCTCTTATCGGCCCCCTGAAAGAGTATCTTTTATTTCTATCCCAACGAAAGTCACTTTGCACCGTATCTTCTATTCTCGGTTCGATTTTATCTAGGCTCGTTGCTAGTGACAGGTGTTAGGGGAGATTGGTATATATGTGGGAGAATGGCCCATCTATCGCAAACGAAGACGAATAGGGCGTCATTAACCTTTTCACTCGCTTCTTCTACCATTCAAGGAGGGAAATGAATCCGTTAAATTCACCCGGAATCTAGACTCGCCACTTGAAGTACAATTCAAAATGAACACTGTATTCAGGGTTCGTACAAATCTGGATTACCTGGAAATGACAGGGAAATAAATTTTTTAGTAAAACTCATGGAAATATGTAATTTTTAGTAAAATTCAGGAAGAACTCGGGGTCGTAAATAAGTTTTCGTAAAGTTCAGTGAAAATCCAGGGAAATGTATAATTTTTAGTAAAATTCAGGGAAAACCCAGGGAAATGTATAATTTTTCTAAAATTCACGGAAAACTCAGGGAAACTTCCTAGTCTTGAGTAAGTTTACCATGAATGGGGTTACTTGTGACCAGTGTTGGGCACATTTATTTCGATATATCTTTTTACCTATCAAAATATTTTTGTTTTCGCCCCTATCAATTTTTTACCTATCAAAATATTTTTGTTTTCGCCCCTATCAATTTTTTACCTATCAAAATATTTTGGATTTCGCACCTATCAATTTTTTACCTATCAAAATCTTTTGGATTTCGCACCTATCAATTTTTTACCTATCAAAATCTTTTGGATTTCGCACCTATCAATTTTTTACCTATCAAAATATTTTGGATTTCGCACCTATCAAAATATTTTGGATTTTGCACCTATCAGGATAGGTTTTTACAAGTTCCCGTGATGAAATAGATAACAGACATAAGGAGAAGGAGCTTAGTTACTAACTTACTACCGCGAAATTTCCGATTAATTTTATGTGTAATTTCTTTTGACTGATCACTAGAATAAATAAACCGATTCGCGGAAACAATCCAATGAATCTGCAGGCCAGCTTCGGAGGGAGAAATACCGCGAAAAGGGACAGCTTCAAAATAACTGAGGAGTTACAGCCTTTCATTCCTTCGGCATATTGTCCATCGCTTGAAACTTTCGTTCACACCGGGAGGGTGGGACCGTGGGAGGGGTGGCGAGAGTTAGCAGATTCCGGGTTAGAGCCCTGAGACCTAACCGAGGCTCTTTTTTTTTCAGGCGCATGCGCGATTTTTTTCTCCGGACCGTCGGCCGCTAAAATTTACTCTCGCGTGAGTCGCGACGGCGCGGGTCGTTAGGCTTAGAAATTTGAAACTTGGTTTTTTCTCTCTCTAACGTCAGTGATGACGTACTTGCGCACCGCTGATGCGTAGTAGCTACTAGTCGGCCTCGGGTAGATCTCTCTCCAGACCTACCGGGAAGAGGGAAGGAAGGAATTCACTAAAATTTTATTAAATATATTAGAAATATCATTTTTGCTTTCAAATATTTTTAATAGGTAGCGATACCTATCAAATTTAAATCAAATTAAATATTCTTAAAAACTAATGAATCAGGAAAAGTATCAAAAAAATTCCTTAGGAATCGGAACTTTCAAACTCAATTTTTCAAGCCTATCATTTATAGGTTGATCTATCACTATCAAAATCGGTCAAATGATAGGTAGATTTTTTTCCAACTATCAAATAAAGTATCAGATTCAAAAAAGATACGATAGTGCCCATCACTGCTTGTGACTAAAAATAACTACTCCTGTATAGTTAGGTTCACGGGTAGTTGAGCGGTTTTCAAAAGAGCGTTTTGGAATAAAGCGGTTCCCAAAACAGCGGTTTGCATAACCGCGTGGAAGCAAAACCGCGGTTGCTGTTTCCGCGTTTCTCAATACAGCGCTATTTCCCAAAACAGCGGTTGCTGTTTCCGCCCAAACTGTGATTGATAGGGAGGGAAATCTCTATTATATTAAGTATATAGAACAAAGAACAATATTATGCAAAAAGGAGTAATGTTATATCGGAAGTAAATATAAAATATAATTTTTTGGAAAAGGCATATTATTTTGGGAAGTCAATGAAGATAAACAACAATATTTTGGAAAAGGCGTACTTTCGTACGCTCAAGATATAAACGCTGTAATCAAAATGCGCTAAAACGAGAAATGGCTATAATGGCAAACGCGTTTATGAAATAGCCGTTTTGGACAATGCTGTTTTGATAACACGCCCAATCGATAACATACCGTATAGTTATTACTCCGTAAATCACAAGTTGCAGTTACTACACGACTTTGCACCTGGAATTATCATTGAAATACACTGGTAAAAACCCGGAAATATCAGGAAAATCGGTTTTACAAATGCAGTACGAACCCTGTTATTTGGCATTGAAAAACTGTAAAAACACATAATTTAAATATGAAAACAAAACACAAAATTTTAATCAGAAAATTTAATTTGCTATCTGCAACGTTATGTGAAAAACCTTGCGCGATAATTGTATAAATTCGTGTTTGTATATCGTGCGCAACCTCTTTACGACGACTGTATATTTCTTTTTCTCCGATGCATTTTTCTGGCTGAGAATGCCTTAAACCTTAAGGCGAGTGAACAAGGCTCAGATACACTTTTTTTCATCTATTCATCCTAAGTTGGTTTTATCGTGTGTGCCTTACGAGCCTCTCTAGTAAGGTTAAGTTATGACAAAGAAAGAAAATTACTCCGCTAATTTTAAATATTTTCAATTGGTTAGTTAAATCAAGGTTACCACTGTAAACGTCAGGAGTCGGACATTTAAAATGTGTGGTCTTGAAAACGGCAAACCTTCCATTGAACCCATAACCTAACTTAAGCCCAACACGACCCTCAGTTATAGTTTTAAATATCAGCTTGGAAAATTCTAAACTTTTTGTTTTCAAATGAAAAATATCTCTACCAACTTTGTAAATTAACTTAACTGAACTCTATTTTCTTTTTCCAAGGCTTAACCCGTCTATTTTAGATCTCCCTGCTACGTACGGTTGGTTATCTCTAGCAACAAACAACAACGCTAAGCCTACTTTCAAAAACAGAGACTGGCAAAACAATTTTTATTTATGTTCATAATTTTTTCTCTCTCTCCTCTCTCTCTTTCTCTTTCTCCTTAACAAAGGCTTAACACGCTCTGAATTAATGGCGGGAATTCACGAGCTAAGGAGGTGTTTTGGACTATTAATCAGTAGGGAAAATGGGGCCCCCACTTCATTTTTACGGGAGGTTTTTAAAAACCGCGTAAAGTCTTTTATATTTTAATTAAGGTTCTTTTTTTAGGTGTTGGTCGCTCGCTTCGTTTGTTTGCCACATCGTCTAATTAGGTGTGAAATTAAAAATTTTAATATCGTCATTAAAATTATTTATATCCCAAGCGAGTATGACGATAGAATGGGTAGTTAGTTACTACTACCAAGAAGTGATATCTAGTTTATTAGGGAGAAGGTATAAATTCGCCACATTTGTAGCTTTATCTCCAGTCCAAACGGAGTTAATCCCAGCCTCTAAATTGCAACCAGCCAGCATCTCACTGGTTCTTGAAAACGCAAGTCAGCGCGACGCGAATGACGAATAAAATTACGTATTTTCCGACTGAGGAGAGGCAGCGAAATAGCCCGGCCTCCTTTTACGTCCCCTCCCCCCTTGTATTTTGAAAAGGGGACTGGAACTATGGCGCGCGAATGCTTAGGCATCTTATACCTTCTCCCTAATAAACTAGATATCACTTCTTGCTACTTCTACAGGGTGGTGGAACCCGAAGTACAGTTGGTTTTATGTAACTGAGAACGTGCACTGTGAGTAGGGATTTGGAGCAGCAAGAGATCTTTCATAGTTCTCAGTTATTTTATGGGTTCTTGACGTAGGTTATTTCCGGCGGTCATTTTAAAAGATGGCGGTGGTCTCCTTTGAAACGGGCGGATCTTGTTGGTTAATTTTTTTTGTCTTATCCATTTCCCTTCTTCGACATTTCTCGCTTGAAACTCGGCGAAGAAAGCGTAACGCGATTAATTGTCTTTCTTTAGAGGGCTTGGAGGTATCTGGCGTAGCCAAACAATAGCTCCCTAGTTGTATATCGCTCTAAAAAGGTCCCGAAGGTCTCATTTGAAAGCACTAAGCCTTGGCTGTAGTATTTGTTTAGATGGAAAGCGAAGAGAAGCTCTGCTCTGTTTTTAATTTTTTTATTTACACGCAGTGAAGCCACGTTTGGAGATGAAGGGAAAGCCAATAGAGATTGGGATTGGGTCTCCTTAGCTTCGTACGCTTTGCTTCTAATTCGTTAAACGGAGAGTGTAGACTAAGGGGAGTTGTATTACCCAGTTTCGTAAATCATCCCCTTAGCCAAGGAAATTTTAAATCGTTAAATCTCGCTCATCCGAATACGAGAAGACTGTAAATTTGACGCAGCAATTTTAGGAAATTCGAGTAAAATCGTTTCTACTTTATTAGTAACCTTAATTAAACTTTTAATTCTTTTTTTGCGTTCTGTACATTTTCTTTCTACACTTAAATTACTTATATTTACTTGAGATAAAATTAAGGCAATATAATTTTATTTAATTAGTTTTGATTTAAATTTATTGAAATAATTTTATTATTATTTTTTGGGAAAGCCGACTTTAAGGCTGAAGTACCTTCATGTTATTGCTATGGCCCCTGTAAATCATTCACCCGCAATACACGCGTGTAATAATATAGCAGCAATTTTAGGAAATTCGAGTAAAATTGTTTCTACTTTATTAGTAACCTTAATTAAACTTATTTTTTTGCGTTCTTTACATTTTATTTATGCACCTAAATTACTTATATTTATTAATTGAGATAAAATTAACGCAATTTAATTTTTTTTTATTTAATTAGTTTTGAATTAAATTTATTAGAATAATTTTATTCTTTTTTTTTGGGAAAGCCGACATTAAGGCTGAAGTACCATCATGTTATTCCTATGGCCCCTGTAAATCATTCACCCGCAATACACGCGTGTATTAATATAACTAAAAATTTTCAATATTAATATTTTTGGAGAAGCCGACATTAAGGCTGAAATATATTAATGTTATTTACTATGGCCCCTGTAAATCATTTACCCGCAATACGCGCGTGCATTAATATAACATAACGAATTCAAAATTCTTCAATATTAAATTTTAATTTAGAAAATAATAATGATGATCTCGAATTCTCTGAAATAAAATAAGAAGAGAACTATTGGATGTATTTTAAATTATGAAACGGGATTTTAACGGTACCTTAGCAACAGCACGAACGACTGACTGTTTGAATTACGTAAAAAAAAATTTTTTTACTCATATATTTCTTGTTTGTCGTCTGCTACGAGTACCTTTTACGTTCTTTGTGTACCTTTTTTTCTTTTTGCTATTTGTCGCTTAGTCTGAGGTGCACGCGCTGACTTGTATTAAGGTTTTGACGCAAAGGCTTAAGACTTTTAAGAGTTTCTTCCTAAACATTCTTTTATTCTTCTCTTTCTGGTATCAAGTAGGCTTAGCTGTCTATCGAATAGTTCATTTGAAAGTTTGGCGTTTGCAGCTAGCTTCTTCTTCTTCTGATATTCTCTTCTCGCAGGTTTACGTTCAAAGAAAAGGTTTAAATTGACTTTCTAGAAGAAGTAGAAAAGCATCCCTAACGTTACTACCGAGGGGACAAACACTAGAGTCGAGGGTAACATTACGTGTGTTCCAATAGGGTGTTTCCGCGAGAGTAAAAAGGGAGAAGAAATAGGGGGCGAAAACCGGTTTTCAGGGGATGTCAACATGGCGTTCTAACGTGGCCAGAGCGGGCAGCCGGCAAGGGGAGAGGAAAGGGGGTAGGTAACTTGACGTCACGCGCAAAGACCCTATAACCAAATATACATAGAGCTATTAGGATTCATTGTGGAGCATTTTATCTACGTATCTAGGCGGATTTGGGTGAATAGCTAGACTAATTATCTTTGAAGATTTTTACCAAAATATGAGATGCCGATCCTCCAGGGGTAAAACCGCTAATGTATTTCCTATGGGCCCCTGTAAAACTCCAACCCGCAATACACCAGTGTACGACAATTTTTATTAAATTCGTATCTTCACGAATTCTGTACCGATTTTGACGTTTTTGGAATCAAATTGAAGACCAAATTACCTTATATATGTATGTAATCCTGAATTATTTATGTCTATGCCGAGTTAAGTTGATATGTCGTTTAAAATAATGTTGTGTTAATTTGAATCAATTTTTTTTTCGAAATTGTATCGACCATAGTGTCTTCCCCCTCGATACTGTCTTCGTGTCCTCTCTGAATTTAATGAAAGAGATTCCTGGGGCTTCGTGTATTGTCAGACTAGAGTTCTTCTAAAACGAAAAAAAAAAATATAGAAGAAAATGTACATTATTTCCCAGTAACTTATATTGAAAAGTTCGACTCCAATATAGATCTTTTTGGTAACGGGAATTGTTTTTTTTATCTTTTAGTAATTTAAATAGAGTTAGGTCAATTCTTAATTAAAATATAGCTAGATTAAATTAAGCTAAGCTATTATTAAGGGAATTGGATGGTTTAAAATTTAATTTAAATATTTTTGAAGTAAATAGATTTCGAGTGATTTCAACTTGGAAATCTTAATTTACTTTTCCATTATGGTTTAAGTATGTTCTTTTTTTTACTGGAATTTTCGTATCCCATTCCGCGGAAAATACAATTCTAGAATTACATCACGTGGTACGGATCAAACGCGTCAATATATTTATTACAATGATTTGGATATTCGTGGAATCTCACGTGACGTCCGCATTGCGCATAAATGAATTTTTTATTTTAATTTCAATATTTATCTCCTTGTTATGTTTCTGCGTTATTTTATTAATCCGTGCCACGCTGTACTTAAAACCCAGACACGCTTAAATTTGTCACTAAAAATGGAACCAATACAGCTAAGAGTAAAGACAATATACCGATTCTGATATCGTTCCCGCCTTTATACGGTATTAGTTTAATTTTAGTAAATACTCCAAATAGACCAGACACTCTTTAATAAGAGAGGAGAATGAGATTTTTGCAACCTGGATGGATAATCTAGACGGTAAAATAGTTTGTATTCCTCCGAGGTTGTTTTCGACTGTTTTTCTACCCATTGACTCGTTCAAAGGAAACTAGCGAAAGTAGAACTTCAGAGCGGATTGGTACAATGGATGAAAATAGTTTCTTTAATCATCCGCCAAGGTGAATCTTCTAAGGCATTTCACAGAGAAACATCGCATTTTTAACAAAGGGGCGTTTTAAAAATAACCTAATCTACTGAGAGAGAGAGAGAGAGAGAGAGAGATGGGTTTTGGATGTAATATGTGTGGGGATTACAATAGACGGGGCTTTTTGGAAAGCAGCATGCATTGCGAGGGCTCTTCTGCTCTCGGACGAATTACGATGACTTTTTCTAGATGTTTAGCGCCTTAACTCGATTTCTCTCTCTCTCTCTCTCTCTCTCTCTTTTTTTCTCTTTCTCACTCTCTCTGGTTTTAATTTAAAACCTAACCTACTACGTATTCTCCGTTAAAGCTGCAAAAACAGAAAAATATAATCTATATATGGGTGGTTGAGATTTAGTTAAGTTTAAACCCTGCATCTTTCGCTCAGACTACTTATTATTGCAACGGGGAGAAAGGGTTTAATATTCAGGATGGTAAGACCGAACTGTATACGGGTTTCTATATGGGTAATCGATTTTGAGTCGAATATGCAACTTTTATGAAAATTGCAATGTTTTACATATGACCTCGTTAAATTTTAGTAAGAAACTGAAAGATAGTTATAATTTAATTAAGATTTCTTCTGCGGAAAATTCCAAACTTAACTTCCTTTGGCATGGACCTTAGGGCAAAATGTCATAGAAATTACATTTTCGACTCAAAATTGGACAAAGGACCCACTGCGTTGAGGTCCTGCATAATACGGATGGTTTTAGACTTGAACAAAATCCGTTTTTAAATCAATTCTTAAGAAATGAATTACAACAAACAGGCAATATAAAGTGGATATTCTTAATTATCTATTGTTATTAGGTTACTTATGAGTTGATATCGTTTTTATTATGTTGTTAATATTTCTTAACCATCTCGTCTATTAAGTATGTGATGAATGCGGGCAGCTCCTGAAAACTTTGTTCTCAGCTTGCTTGGTAAAGTTTGAAAAGTCTTCACGGGGTGATGGGACTCATTGTAATGCATTCATTCTGCAGAGCCGCGCGCTATCTAGGCCTTGGTGAGGTTTTAAGCCTTTCGGGGTCATTTTACTATTAATCTATGCCTAGCTTTAGACTCCTGACGAGATGTTTCAGCCCATGCATGGTGTACGTACGGGTGTATAGCCGCGCTTTTGAAAGCTTGAAAGGAAAGCGGGAAAATTGATTTTGCAATTTACATCACGCCCAACTTTCATTACCGCGTTTTATTTTGTTTAGACAAGGCTTAAGGTTTCAAAGAATTAAAACTGCGTGTCACCATTTTAAGCAATTTTTTTTACTCCTTCATTGGATTAGATCTAAAATTGGTCTAATTGCGTGGCACGTCGTCTCCTAAGCAATATGGATTGTAATATTCCCCCTTCGTTAAGCCTAATCTACCATGACCTATTTTCCGAGTGTCGTCTGCTTCAGACGTAAATAGCTTAGTCTAATTCTTTAAAAACATTACGCCTCTGTTAAGCCTAATTTTCAAACTGATTTTCTACTTCTCACGTATAAACCTAAGCCTAATTCTGTAAGAACAATAGAGACTTGGCAGTACTACGTTATGCAACCTAATGCTAGCTAGAAAAAATGGTCGGAAGAGGGGATGAAATAACTGCTACTGCAAAAAAATTAATACCAGAATGGCGTCCGAGTCCCTATTGAAAATGAGAAGCGTTTAGTCATCTTAAACGAAACGACGCAAAGGCTTAATTATTCGTTTTACAAGAATATCTTTATCAGTGTTTTAGCAGCAAAAAGCAGACGCCCCTAATGTTTCCCCGTCTCTCCCCTCCCCTTCTCCATCCACCTTAATTAGGGTTATTCGTAAAAGGTGCCTTATCGTTAAGGAGCTTCTTGTTTCGAAACTACGATGCGTTTTATAGCCTTAACCGAAGAGTGAAGATATGGGGCCTGAACGTACTTGGCGCTTTCTAAAATGGATAGCTCTAGTTCATTACCGAATATATGCCCTTAGCTTTAAGGGTTTCTTTTTTATCTTGTTCTTGTCGTGTGAAAGACCCAACTACTTTCCTCATCCATAAAAACACACTAATAAAATGTGGAACAATTTTTTAATCAACGCCCTTTTTTTAAGGATATGATGGGATGTTAAAAGCTATAGTTGTTTTCAAGGGTTTGGGGCCTAAAAATGTAATTTAACCAGAAATAACCTATGATCTAACCATAAGTTCATAAGATGTGTTCCTTAAGTTTGTCACTGGTTACAAACTGGAGCTTGTCATGAAGTGACGTAGGTCATAGATTCGGGGTAAAGCGACGCCTGGTGAGGTGCTGTCAAAGGCTTAGTACAGACTAAATAGAAAGTTGGACTGAAAACCGAGTGTAGTCAATTCTCGATTGTCGTTCTCGAAATAGCTCGAGCTGTAAGTCTCTAGCATTATGAAGTTATTATTTGACCTATTTGAACTCGATGAAATCGAATCTAATTTAACCTAACCTAATTGACCACGTCTAATTGTAGAAAGCCGAACCAAGCTTTTTATTTTTTTCAAAGGGTCTTACCTAATTTTAACTTGGTCTTGGACTAATGTAGGAAAATCCACTTGGGCCCATTAAATCTGTTTTTTAATGACCCCCCAAACTTGGTTCTGCAGGCAACTCCAAAGATATATGTAATGTAATGTAATGTACTATACCCTTGTTAACAATTATCATAAAACTTTAATGTTTCTCGTGGTTTGGGATTCCTGTTTTTTTTTTTTTTTTTACCCTTTAAGTCTGAGCCTCTGCTACTTTTGGAAGGGTATAGGGGGATTGTATAATATCTTTGGGACGCAAAGTGGGCTTAAATTAGTTCTTGTTATATAGAGAAAGGCAGTGGCAGCGGCGGCGTTCCATCTTAAGCCTTATGGTCCTTCGTGACCCCTCGTCCGACGGCCACTTTTATTAATAGCCGGACATAATTTACCTTGTCTCGGAATCCCTTTGTATATACATACACCCAACCGAGCCCAGCCTTAACAGTTAAAGGGACGGTGGAAAAGGATGGGAAACTAAGTGATTTCTTTTTTTTATCGATTCTTCTACTAATTTTAAGGCCTACATGAATAGTGAAATATCCATCCGGGAAATATCTTGGAATGATTTTAAATTAGCACCTCCGACCAATCGCGTAACGGAATGTCGTTTTGTTAAGAGAATTCCCGTTTCACGTGCTCCAATGAAATTTAAGAACGAGATTTGATAGAAATTGCGCGCGATACGTGTGATAATCGTGGAGCGAAATATAGGCCTAGAACGTGCCACGGGAATTTTCTTGGTGTTAACAAGAAGGCAGGGCTTTACGCGATTGGTCGGAGGTGCAAATTTTATAATCATTTCTAGAGATTTCCTGGATGTTTCACTATGCAGCAGATGGGACTAGAAGCGATCTGATATACCCTCCCTTTAATCGTAATTTCTATTCTACAAAGGGGTTTAAAGGACTTCTAACTTGATAAAGCCCTTTTCGGCATTAATTTTCTGGCGCGTATACTTTAGATCCCGTCGCGTTCGCCGTTTAAAGGCTCCCTCTCCATCTATTTACTTTGTCTTTAGCCCAGTTTTTTGGTTCCCTCTTAAGCCTTGGCCGAAACTTAAATGACTGGACAATATTTTAGATTTACGAGTCCTTGACCAAAACGATCCAATGTAATTGCCCGCTTGACTTATTTAAAGGAAGGCGATTTACTTTATGATACGCCGTTCTCTTTCCTTAAGTATAAACTTTACTGTCTTAAGTAAGCCTCGGTCAGTATGATAATACTTTGAAAATGTATAAGAGTGTTTTGAATAACAACTCGGGGCACGCTTTGCTAAAACTAAAATGCTTTTAAGTTTTGGACCAAGGCTTAAGTTTTTAATTCGCAACATTAAACAGATAAAGACTGGTGGAATAAAAGACCCGTACTTGTTTCTCAACCAAGGCTTAAGGTTTTTTGGAATCGCTACAGATTATTCTCATTTCCATTTATGTAAATTATCATTTTGGTTGGTTTCATTTCCCCTTCTTGTTTGTAGGCCTATTTTTATATTTTTTCGTAACGATCATTCTGCTTTTTCTCTGGAACTCGAAACCTTTCTAGTTGAAACGATTGACCTATTTATGTCAATTCGGGACTTTAAAATGGTTTGGGAAAAAATGCTCCCTTATCAATCGAAGCGTTATTTTATTATTTCTCTCTCTCTCTCTCCCTCCCCCCCCTCTCTCTCTCTCTCTCTCTCTCTCAAGTTATGTCAAGTAAGAAATTTTTGCAAATGGTATGCGGAGTAACTTTTCGTTATAACTGGGACAAACAACCCAAACCATTATTTTTGATGTTTGTTTATCAAATTTGAATATTGAATAAAATATTGACTGGCAACTCCGTGTGAATTTGCTGCTAGCATAAGTTTATAAGATATGTTCCATAAGTATGAATCACACTACATATACAAGTTCGTAATGATAGAGACTTACAGCTCGAGCTAGTTATTGAACGACAAGCGAGAATTGAAGTCCTACACTCGGTGGTTAATTTTGCAGTCTATCTAGGTCCTATTTAGTCTGCACTAAGCCCCAATTTGACAGCGGCTCACCAGGCGTCGCTTTACCCTGAATCTATGACCTACCTCACTCACTTCATGACAAGCTCCAGTTTGTAACCAATGACAAACCTATGGTGAACATCTCTTATGAACTTATGCTACTAGAAAGAGATAAAAACGAAATAGGTCAATAATAGACCAGTCGTAACCAAAATTGCTCCAAACATTTTCCCTGAAATGGGAGTATAGCTTGCGCGCGCAATTTTATTTAAAATGGTCCGTTTTTCTGACAAAACCCGATACCCTATAAAATATGGCGTGTGTGGAACACGGTCATGGATATATCGCCTGGGGATTTGCCCCCTTCAAAAATCACACACAAAAAAAAACACTGCTCCAACGAAGTATATAAGTTACATGCAAAACTAGAGTACGTACTTCCTCCTTGTCATTTTTTTTATCAAAGAATGACATTTAGTCCCTAGTCCCTAGACACGTCCCTTGGGGCTTTACCCCCCGGGGGAAGTGTATACGTATATATACTTTTAAAAAAAGCCAGCGAACCCCAGATGTTGTATGTTGAAAAAAAAAATCAAAGAGAGGGTTATATGGGAGAGATAAGTTTGACGATTTCTTGAAGGATTGCTTAATCGAAGTGATCGATAGGGAAAGGGGGTTGACAACGTGGGGAACTTACCCCCCACATGTTATCATCTTAAGTCAAAGGCTAAGAAATAAGGACAGAAACAAGCTTAAGGAATTTTTAGTATCTTTCTTTTTTTTATTCTTTTTTTTGTAACAACATATCGTGATTGATTTTTTTTTTTTTTAACTTTTCTCTGGCCCTTCTCCCCTGTTTGACTTGGGAATTTTCCAAGAAACTCAGTGACGTCATAGGGACTTGTAAAGGAATTATCTGTAATGTTATAATGTTAAGTGTGATGCTCACTTATTGTTAATGAAGATGTGATCTTATAGTCCGAGTATGAGTTCTGCCAATCCTGACTATACTTATTATTATTATCAGAAGGGGATAATAGAAGAAGGATGACACTGTATCCTCTTAATGCTTTAGTTATGTAACGTCATTCTTCCCAGGCTCCCCCTTTTAGTTTGCTTTCCCGCTCATCAAACTACAAATGGGCATCGCACCTGTAAGGTGAATTCAATAGTTGTTTGGCACTAAATCCCCAGCAACCATCCCACAAACCTCGTCTTGACGTGGGACAAAATGCACAAGCGCGTCTTGCCAAATATTTAAACGCTAATATAGTAATGATGAGGGAACTATTTATCGTGGATGTGATTCGGTTTAGTAACCTTGCTCTAAGTGTTCCGATGTTGGAAAGATGACGTTACAATCACCCCGCTTTGTCGTACACTTCTCTCGAAGAGAATTATTATATACTTCTGTTATTATACAGTAAATCGAAGTACGCCGTTTACGAGTTATGATTTGTTTAAGTGTTTTAGGGATGACCCCTTAATTATATTAGCGTTGTCTTCCTTCAGTTTCTTACTTAATTTTAAGGGGGTCATCCGTAAAACATTCCCAATCAGAACTGCATGTGGTTCTTAGGGAAAAATGTCATAGAAAGAGTTACATTTTAGACTCGAAATTAATTTCTCGTATCACTTATAATTTAATGAGTTTTGGAAAGCTCAAATTGAATTTTAATTTATGAAATTTTAAAAAGAAACGTTAGCCCTTTGAAGTATTAATTATGGTTAGGATGGCTTTAATTTTTTAAATGAGATTATAATTTCCGACTCTCGTTTTCAGCTGAAAGAGGTTATGTTTGTTTAGAGTAATGGCAGTTCGCTTTCTTTAATTGTATAATTATATAATAAAATAATATGGGGTGCTGATACTCTTATTTTTCTTAAATAATTTCTATTTTTGGAAATCTTAAAAGAAAGAATTTAATTTTTTTTAAAGAGAAGCTTAGAAAATTAATTATGAGTTGGTTTTAATTTAATTAACGCGTATGGCTTCATTTATCATCAGATATCCTAGGTCTGTTTTCCAGATGAAATTAAATAAGGTTAAGTTTAATGTAAATAATTTAAATATAACTTAAGGCTTAGCTTAACTTATCGTAAGCTATCATCCATGGTCAGTTGTCCAGTTAAGTGGATGAAGATAAAAATTTATGGTTATGCGGGTTGCTCGCTCTCGTTAAGTCTTTTTCGATAAATATTAACCGAGTGTTACTATTGGATGGATTCGAGAGATGAAAGATGGAGCAAAACTATATCTATATATAATATTATAAATATTTGGCGCTATTTCCGTTTTTAAGGCAGCCACACACACACAACGAATCTCTTCGGTATGTGAACTGAACGCCCGTATACAACCCGAGTCTCGTCGACAAAAACAGTAAACTCATTATATAAACAAGCCGTGAGGTTACCAAAACAATTTTACTAATAGTCCACACCGAATATGTGGCAACGGCTTAAGAAGGCAACTTAAGGGAACGGAAGCCAAACTCCTTGACGCGATCAGAAAATATTTGGTGCGGGCTAAAGTTGGATACGCTCTTCTCGGAAATGGGCGTTGCGGAGGGATACACGGCATCACCGATAGAATCCCAAATAGCAAATATAGCCCTGTACTACTTTTACTTTGACAAGGGTTACCAACCTACCTGGATATTCCTGGAAAACAGGAAGACATACATAATGATTAGTCTATAGCTTTTCCCATAAAATCCGCCTAGATACAGTTGAAAAGAAAGAAAAGTTAATACACGATAATTCCTATTAGCTGTTATGTATCCCTAATTCATGGTACTGTAGTCATTATCAAAACCAAAACATCATTTCTTACTTTTCTAAGTACTTACAAATAAAAATTTTGGGAAATAAAAATTTGGTCAGAAAAAATGACACAAGTTCAGGGAAAAACTTTCTTTTCTGTTTTTGAAAAGGGAATTTTGAACTGAAAAATCTGCAGTTGCAACCCTGTTTTTGTATTCATTCTCAAACTCGGATATAGATAGTTTTGCAATGCTCTTTTGGTTAGTATTAGATTTGAGAGGGGAGTATTGGTTCTTAAGGTAAAACTCTAAGCTTACGTCATCTCGATACAGGAGGGGCACGTCCCCCCAAAACCCCAAAAATAGACGCCTCTCTACCCCTTGAAATCTCAACCGGAAAGAAAAGCTCATAGCAACACTGTTGGAAAGCCCAAGAAACGCTTAAGTTATGAGCAAACAGAGGGTAACGTCCGTCGGGGGCATATGCCCCTTTTGACATTATTGATTTTGGGTGTGCAGGGGGCCCAGTGGCTACCACGAAATCAAATATTTAGACCCGCTCCCGGTTGGGTGGTTGGTTGGTTGGGATGGAGGACCCAGTGCAAATAAAACTTATGACTCTGTCCATGCAATGAATACGAACGAGGTGCTTAGGTACTTGCGCTCAACATAAGGTAATAATATATATTTAAGCGACAGTAAGTGAAGTGTACGTGGTTTTAAAATCTGGTTATGGAATTGGAAAAAAATAGGTCAAAAAGACGGGGAATTGGAAAATAAGCCAAAAAGACGGGGAGTTGGGAAAAATAGGCCAAACAAGATGGGAATTGGAAAAATAGGCCAAAAAGACGGGGAATTGGAAAAAATAGGCCAAAAGGACAGGGAATTGAAAAAATAGGCCGAAAGGGTTAGGGAGTTGAAAAGTAGGTCAAAAAGACGGAGTTGAAAACATGGGCCAAAAGGATTAGGGAATTGGTTTTTCGTGTGGAAACTTTCTTGGGTTTATCCAAATTCCGATCAATGTTGAACAGTGAATGTTCCAGCAGCGTTGAACTAATCTATTTCCAAAATAAGAGTTGACTAATATTTACAAACAAACAATATTCTTAACGAAAATCCCTCTTAATATTGACAACTATAGGATTTATTTGACCTCAAAAATAATATGGGCGAAATCCAATTAAGAAAATACAGATTTTAAAATTTTTAAAATCAGACAGGAAAATTTCAATCTGAAAATTATTTATTAATTTCAAATTACGGCAAAAGCTCTTATAGCTTTTTGGGGAGCCACTGCCCCGTATTCTTGGTAGCTGATTGGATTAAAGTACCGGGGTTGGGGGGTTTGTTGAAGCAATGAAGGAGGTCGGGCTTTTCAGTTTACTAAGGTTGTCAATCAGGAACTTAATTACTGGTCTCTCTTGGCTTATATTGGAACAGTCCGGTTACAGATTTGAGTTGTCCAGACCCCCTTAAGCTCGCAAACCACGACTCTGTCGACACGACAGCGGGACACTTGTCTCGACGACCGTGTCCTTGCCTCCGCCTCGTCGTACTACTGCCGCTGAGTTTAATCGATTCTGAAAATTTAAAGCTTTTCAAATGACCGATTCGATTTTTGGGAAAATAATTTAATAAAGGAAGAAGCGCTTCTATTATACTTCCTCGACTCGTTTTGCGGAAGTAAACGTTAAACTTTTATTTAATTTTTAAAATAAATTTTGTAAAAGCAAACATTTTCCGCGTACCTTGCAGCGAATTTTAAATGACAGCCTATTTCATATTATTGGTACCTTTGGTAATTTTATTATTGTAGTACCTACTAGTATACAGGTTGTTTCTGATAAGTCAGGCATAAATTAAGGGGTATGTTATTTTTAAGCGATTTTGAGTCGAAAATGTAACTTCTATCTCCATTTTGTTTACCCTGAGGAACACTGTTTTCTAGTTAAGATTGGATGGAGTATTTTACGGATGACCCCTTAAATTTAATTAAGAAACTAAAAGACAATGATTTCTAATTTAATTTAGGGGGCATCCCTAAAACACTCAAGAGAATAGGAAGCCTCGCGGATATCGAGACTCCCTATTCTCTCACTCAAATCACAACTCGAAAACAGTGTCCCTTAGGGCAAACAAAATGGAGATAGAAGTTACATTTTCGACTCAAAATTGATTTCCCAAAGAACAACCCTCTTAATTTATGAATGCAGACTTATCAGAAACACCCTGTATATTAATTCATGCTAGTAGGTAGGTACTACTGTAATAATGAAAATGGTCTATTTTGAGATGAAAAAAATCCGTGTCAAATTATACAATGAAATCGCTTCAGTTTTTAGATTAAAGCATTATAGCTAAGAAAATAAAAATAAAATGTAGGCCTATAGAATAAAAATCAAGGTTTAAGAAAAATTCAATTATATTTTACGTGATATAAAATGATATGACCCTTAAGCCCAACTATCAACGGTCATAAAAGATTATACCTTAAGGGGATTTAAAAATATTCCACTTTAAAGAAAAGATGATTTTTTTTTTATTTTTTTAATAGGATTAAATCTGGTTTGGTGGGAAACGATCTAGCTTTCCTCGGTTCCACTTTGGACCCCCTAAAAATGAATAGCAAGAAAAAAATAAGGGGCCACCTTAAAATAATCCCCAAAATATCTTAAAGCTAAGCCTGAAGCTTTGGCCATTTTCATACGGTATTAATGTTATCCGTCAAGAGAATTATGTTAAGTACTGTAGAAGAAATTTCATGGCAAAGGCTGCGTGGCCGGCACAAGAAAGATTTGAACTTCTTTTTTTTTATCTCAAAGCAATCTTCGGGTACCCATTTTTAAGGGCGAAAAAGCCATTTTCTTATCCCGACTTTTTATCTCTTACGACATGGATAATAGACCAAAGGAATTGATGGTTCAAATTGTTAGTGGTACCTTGAAGGAGAAGGAGATAAAGAGATGGAGTAGAAACCTCCATACCTATAACGCTGCCGTCTGTACCGCCATCTATGGAACAGTAACGAAGTTATCCCAGTATGATCAGCAAACCACTTGAAGGAGATAAAGCGATGGAGTAGAACCTCCATACTTGTAACGTTGCAATCCTCGTTGCAGTCTGTACCGCCATCTATGGAGCAGCAACGAAGCCATCCTAGCATGCTCAGCTTTTAGGTAGGGTCGTAAGGAACGGAAACGTCGAGGAGGCCCCCTGGGTTTTAAAAAAGAAGCTGTAGTTCTCGTGTAAATACAATGGCGCTACGTGGCAGCACTTAACTATTGCCTCTTCCAAAGGGTAGGGGGCGTGCGTGAGGTGCACTGGGAGACTTACATTGCCTCAAGTCGCCCATCATCAATGCCGCTCCATCTTATCGCTTTTCTCCCTGGTGGTACATTGACAAAATTTGACCAAAAAACGGTTTGGCCTAAAAAAGAAAAACAAATGAAGTAAATAAGAGTTTAAAACCTAGCTTTAAAAGTGCAGCTAGATTTCAAAATTGTGGAGTTCCAATTCCTTGGGTCAATTGCGTCCAGTATTTTTGGCTTTCCTTTGAATAGGAAAGCCATTTCCATCTGGCTGACTGCGGCTTCTCTCAAGCAACCAACCCAGATTTGAGCCCCGAGTTTTTATTCGGCGAAATGCATGCCGGGTAAGATCAGGAAAGGTGCCGCCGTGCATTATATTTCCTCTCCTTTAACTTCACTTAAGGCGGCTTTACATCGCATTATCTTATCTTATATCCGAATGGTTTTAGCACCACCTTGATGTAAAACGCCAGTTCAAAATGCAATGAAAACGCGCCTTTATATATATATGCTCTTCAGTTTGGAAAATCCAAGGCGATCGCTTTCCAAGTTCTTTTAACAACTTTATCCTTCTTGAGTTTTTACTCAGGGGTGGTCAAATGGAATTTGGTCGTTCGTAAGATTGTCTGTCCATTTGTGACTCCTCAGGACTCGGGTTACACCATTGATAAATTAAGGGGTTAACTTCATTATTATTTCGAATTACCTCTCTAGATAGATAGGGCATACTCTGTATCAACGCGACTTCTTGTTTGACGGGGGGTACGGGGTGCACATGCCTTTTTAGGCCTTTTTCTCGCGTATTGATTCGTTTTTATCTGTGGGGCTCTTGCCCCTTTCGCTTAGTCGTCTCCACCAAAAACTGTATTCAAATCGGGGCCAAACCAAAACCCCTTGACTGTTTACTTCTCGCAAAGCTCCACCGATTTCTCTTTTCAGACCCCCCCACCCCGTTCCCCTCCGGCTGCAACAGAAAAGATGAACCCCCTTCCCCCCTATACTATATTCTTATTCAGTCAGAAATAGTCTAGAAAGAAATAGCTAGTCTTGGTTTACTGCCTCTTGCAGTTTTCCTACCTTCACAATTCCATTTGATATTTTTAGGGGGGGATCGCCCCCCCCTTCTGTACGTCATCCTTGGGGTTCCCTTTGTTTGGTCGCTTTAGTCTTTGGCAAGAGCTGAAATGGCCCTTTTTTGCGCTGATAACAGCAATTTTTGGTTCAATTTGAAATTGAATTTTTTTTTATTTCAAAACCCCCCTTCACAGCGTGAGTCTATCCCCCACAGTTTTTTAAAGATGGAGCAACACATTGGGGGGTAGTCTGAACCAATATTCTTCGTTACTCGTCAAGTAGCGAATATGTGACGTAAGCTTCAGATCGTATAAAAATGTTTCAGAAGAGAAAATCATGATTTTTCTCTCGTTTCTTTTTTGTTCAAAACTGGGGAACATTTTTTTTTCCTTCCTTTAAATGTAGTTTCCGTTTTTGGTGGGGCTTTAGACCCCCAGTTGATGTGTGCTCAACCTCTATTTGATGATATGCTTCGTTTAAATCAACCAGTCATATTTTCTTTTTTTTTTTATGTAAAGAAATGGTTTGTTTAAAATCATTTCGAATCAGAGGCGAGGGGGAAAAAACCCTAGGCATGACGATATTTGACCTTTGAACTTTTGGTAACCGAGCAAACTTTAACCGTGTAATCACGTGCAAGCATTATTCTGTTCTGTTTATACAGTATATTATTTTTTCACTGTTAAACTATGTTAGTGCAGGAAACCATGTTCTGGTATTACTTAAGTATATAGTTAAAAATTCAAAATGTAGGAAAATAATTTGAATAATTAAGTTAAATTAAATTAATGTATCATACGCAGTTAGTTTTACGCCGGAAACGTGAGTTTACTAACAAACTGCATTTTATACGAAACCGAGTCATATTTTGAAATTTTTCCCATCAAATCTGTCGCCCAGTTTTTTCTATTTTTTTGGGGAGAAACTTATCTAGTTACTGCAGCCTTCAAAAGTTTCCATCTAATCGAAAACACTCGTGTGTCTAAGCATGGAACATGACGGGAAGCTGTACTCTGTAATATACGGGTTAGGTTAGCTATTCGAAATTGGGCTTAATAGTTAGAAAAAATTGAACAGAAATCACTGGAATCCGTAATTGTTTTGTTTTCCTAGATATTTATAACATACTCCTCAAGTCTTGGTACCTTTTATTGTACGACCAATCAACGCTTCAAGCTCTATTTAATCAAGAAGTGATATCTAGTTTATTAGGGAGAAGGTATAAGATGCCACAGTATTCGCGCGCCATATAGTCCCAGTCCCCCTTTCGAAATAAAAGGTGGGACGTAAAAAGGAGGCCGGGCTATTTTGCCTCTCCTCAGTCGGAAAATACGTAATTTTCGTCATTCGCGTCGCACTGATGTGAGTTTATAAGAACCAATGAGATGCTGGTTGTAATTTAGAGGCGGCGGGGATTAACTCCGGACCTACGTTTAGACTGGAGATAAAGCTAGATTATAAATGTGGTGAATTTATACCTTCTCCCTAATAAACTAGATATAACTTTTTGATTTAATATTATACATGGTGTTCAAAAAGAGGGTGTTAGAACCGAAGCGCAGTATGTTCTATAAATGATTTTGAGTCGAAAATGTAACATTTTGCCTTCCGAAGGGACAACCCATCTGTGCTTTACGGATGACCCCTTAAATTTAAGTAAGAAATTGAAAGACAATCCTAAATTAATTAAGGGGTCATCCTCAAAGCACTCTAATTATAACTTCTCTAGCGTAGCCCTTTGGGGAAAAATGTAATAGAAATTACATTTTCGACTCATAATTGATTTTCCATAGAACCCGGGCTACTATACTGGTTCGAATATCTTGGCCACCCTACTTAATAAATTTGATATATCTCGGACCCTGAGAGAGAGGGGGAGGCGGGCATAGACCCCCGACCCCCTGGGGGGATGAAAAAGATACTAAAAATATTGAGGGGCTCAAGGCCCCCGCCAACGCACCCCTCCCTTCATTGGCAGATTGTAATAAGCGAGTCACGTAGCAGACGGCTCCTTAATAAGATTAAAGACAAACTGTGTCCTGGGAAAAAGGGAACCCATCTAAGAGACGTCCAAGTCCTAAGCCTCGGTCAGTATATCCATGGGAGTAAGACAGGAGGAGGGGGCTCGGTCTCTCTAGATGACCGCAAAGTGGACACGATCAAATTTCTTAAAAACCGGAAGAACCTCCTCGCGTCATTTGATACGTCCGAGGCGAAATTGTACAGATGGGTTGTAGTATAACCTTAATTGTCAAGGACTATTTTTTTCCTATCTGGGTTAAGTGTCATTCCGCCTTACTATTGACTTGCGCATTTTTTATTTAATTTAATTTCTAGTATTTTGTTCTTAGATGAAAAGAATTCTTTTACTTCTATTAAAAGCAAATTAAGTTAAGAGTTAATTAAATATAAGGGGTCATCCGTAAAGTATTTCATGCAATGTTAACTCGACAACAGTGTCCCTTAGGGCAAAATGGAGATAGAAGTTGCATTTACGACTCAAAATCGTGCCTTAATTTATGCCAACACACTGTATATTATTATCAATAACTTTTTAAAATTCTCTCCTAGGTATATAATGTTTTTTAGTGAATACGGTTTTGAATGAAAATAGAGTATATGTTCTCCGGCTATTCCTGGATCAAGTCTTTTTCGGTTGATAAAGAAGTGTATATATATGGAGGGGGGGCGAATATACGATTGTAGCTGCGTGTTATCGAGAGAAAGAGTGAGAGAGTCGAAGGAGAAATTTATAGGAGTATGGGCTGATGGTGACAGTTTACGGATGAGTCCCTTAGAAGGCGCTGAAAGTTGTTCGACTACGATCCATTAATGGCCAAATCGCACCCCGCCCCTACCCACCTTCATACTACCCCATCTCCTTTTTGTTCTAAAAGATGCTTGTTCCTAACAAAGAAAATATGGTAAAAGGAATAGAAAGTTCAAAGTCTTCAATGCCAAAGAATCAAAAGGCATTTTCCAGTTTAAGAAGTCCTGCATTTTGTTTTATTTATTATGCCTAACTAGAAGTAGAAATCGAATCGAAACCTCAAAGGCGCCTTCATCTTCTACTCCTCTTGGTTTATTCTCTATGATCCTACGGGGAGTATAGTAGGGGGCCTTACCCCCACCACTCCCCCATATCCTGAAGGCTTTGAACGGATCCGGATAGACATGAAACAAAAAGGCCCTTTTCTAGGGACGAAAAGGAGGAGGGGCTTGTATTTAATCCTTTTATCCCCTGGTGGCCAGTCTCGTGACATTCATTCATTCTTTAAATAGACATTCGCTGATTCGCCAGCTTGGTTGGCACTTCCGCTTTTCTATACTGCATGGTAGCTCGTGAACGTCGTCTACTATAACGATTGTTCTCTTCGGCGTGGTCTCTGCTAATCAGGAAATTTTTTCATTCAATAAGCCTATCTTCAACTGCTCCTAACTTTGTTTCTATAAGACTTGGAGTAAAATTAATGGTGCCATTAAAGAGATGAGGTTCCGTAGAGTAGTAGCTCCAATTTTCATGATCTTATAACGTTTCGATTAGATCATGACCGAATATGTTCAAAACTTAAATCCGCACCTAAATTTTATATTACTTGACTCTCCTCAACTTCTCCCAACTTTGGTTCTATAAGACTTGGAGTAAAATTAAAGGCACCATTGAAAAGATGGGGTTCCGTAGAGTAATAGCTCCAAGTTTCAAAGGTTCAGCTTCCCGCTTAATGTTTCTGTAACCATAAGAAGTTGAAATGATAAATTCCAAAGAAAAATAATCGTTCGTTGATTTGAAGGATCTACACGAAAGCTGAGATTCCGTAGAGTAATAACACCCAAGTATCATTGTGAGAAATACCGGTCCCGCAAAAGAATGTTCAAAGAAAGTTTCTAGGTAACTCGAGAGTTGCTAATTAGGGTTGATTCGGTCCAAATAATTGTACCTTATTCTTAGTTAAAGGCAAGAAACTGTGACAAAACAATGCGAGATGCGAGGCGACCTACTTAGGGGAGGGGGAAGTTCGTCAACCCCACCCCGAACGGTTCTCTATTATCCTCTTGGAGCTCGGGCGACCATTGGTCGAAGTCTGAAAGAATAGAATACAATTCTAAGCCTTGGAAATGTCAGTGGAAAGAAGAAGAAAAAAAATGCTCCGCTTTGTCTTCTCTGGCTGGGTCTTTGGAGGCTTGTCATTAGGCTTAATTGGACCAATTGCTAGATTGATCGAAGACCCAGAAATTCCCCTTTCGCTACTAACACCCCAGCCACCAACTATTCAAACATCCCCAAAAGCCCAAACCGAAAAGAGAACTTACCTTGTCATAAAGAGTGCGGGCGATGAAGTTACAGGAGGTAAAACTTGGTAAAGCCTTCCACCTCGAAGTTTCTACTTCTTCTCTCTTTCTAGGCGTTTCGGAACCTCATTAACGGACAGTTATTAACCCTTTTCTAAGTAAAAGTACAAGTACCGACGCTAAAACTTCCCCCTCGAACTTAATAACTTGTCTCGAATGCGCTCCTGAAAGGACATTAATCAAAAATGCGAGCGAAAACCAATTGACTACTACTAGGGCCTTGGTCAATTTGATAAATAATTTTTGTTAATAAAAATAGCAGACGACAGGAACGGTAATGAAAATTACTGCCACCGTTGTTATAACGGGTTAGGGAAAACCTAGAAAAGTTTCTTTGGGACGGACCCTAAAAATTATTTTAAGAGAAATTTGATTTTGGTGTCCAGGGAAAATTTGCGCGTTGATAAATATCATTGTTTGTTAAAGCACCGCCTCCTATATTAAATCCAAGCCCGTTCGCCGTCCCAAAAAATTTTCCAGAAGTGGATTTTTAATTCGCCGGTCTCTACCGCTAGAGGCGCGATTTTACCGTCACGGCGCGACGTAAGAGATTTTGAAAACGACCGTTATTTTCCTCTTTTTGAATTGGTTAATTCCTGTCTATGCTAGGTTGGAGATCTTTGATATTTCAGATGAAATAAATAAATAAAAACTGCTAAAAGAATTAAACATGTTCCTATATTAAGTTTTCCATTTCAAATTTTAGTTTACTTTGTTTAATTTTCTTCGCTTAATGAGGGAACTTATTCACTTTAAAGTTAAACCACCGTTGTTAAACTACAGTTTTCAAATTCAAGGGTGAAATTGTACACAATTAGTTCAGCGCAGTATGTAATAACATTCAATTGTTTATCTTTGTTTTCCTAGATTATCCTGTATTTAGATATAATTTATTAATCAATAATCCTATAATTTACTAATCAATAATCGTATAATTTACTAATCAATATTCCTATAATTTACTAATCAATAATCCTATAATTTACTAATCAATAATCGTATAATTTACTAATCAATAATCGTATAATTTACTAATCAAAAATCCTATAATTTACTAATCAATAATCCTAAAATTTCCCTAATCACTTTCCTATAATTCATATGATTTTAATATTTAAATCCTATTTCCTCCCTTAATTTGCATCTCAAATTCCAATTTTTCCTATTCAATTTCAAGATTTTCCCCTACTATGTACTGAATTTAATCTTGGATTATTTCAAATTAATCATGATATGAGAAATATAATCAAATACTTATATCACTTTAGTCAAGGTTGTCCAACTAGTCGAAGAAAATGTATTGTGCGAACACAACCATTATTTCGAATCTCGGATAAATCCCGCCACCTACTGGGATAAAATGGCATTCCTATACAACATAAAGTCCCCCCTAAAAATTTCACCGTGCACGGGCTTGGATTACATATAGGAGGCGGTGGTTAAAGGGATATTTCGGACTGGAATTTCTTTCTGTTTTAATCGAAAGAGCGTATAAAATAATGAATGTATCAATTAGAACCATGTTTCTATCTACAATATTAAAAAAGATACGAGCGATTAAGTTTTGTTATGGACACTACGCGTTAGGCCTTCCCGCCAAGCACTCAGTGGGAGTACCCCTATTGGACGAATCTGTCAGGTGGTACTAGGCGTCCAATAGGGGTACTATCCAGTGCTTCGCGGGAAAACGTAACGCGTAGCGGCATTACGGAAACTTAATTGCTCGTATCTTCATTAATATTGTAGATAGAAACACGGTTCCAATTGATCCATTTATTTTTCTCAACTATTGACGACTAACTTTAGACCTAAAACTAATTTGAAAAAAATCAGATTAAGGAACGAAATAAACTTAGCTTTAAAAGTCAACTAGGAAATTATTTATTTTAAATTTCCATGGCAACCCTGACCATTTCTCTTGGCAAATAGAAAATGTCCGAAGAAGTTCCTTTTGACTCCAAAGGCTATCTTTGTCCGTTACTAAGGTTGATTTTTCTTTCATTTCTTAGAAAAAGATTTGGAAAAGATCTCGTGAATTCTGGGGTTAGAGCCCCTTTCTTTTATTTATTACTTTTCTTCGCTAGGAGGTGGGGGGAGAGTCGCGGGGGCCTGAGCCCATTTTTCTTAATGCTCCTCCCTCCCGGAGGGGGGTGGCCCCATTGAGTAATGATAGAGCCATTTATTTTTGAACTCGCGTGAAATCTTCCTTCTTAGTTTTTCCTAGATTTCCTTAGAAAGAATTTCTTTTCTAAAACG
Source organism: Phalangium opilio (assembly GCF_054372755.1). Classification (NCBI taxonomy): domain Eukaryota; kingdom Metazoa; phylum Arthropoda; class Arachnida; order Opiliones; family Phalangiidae; genus Phalangium; species Phalangium opilio. The sequence continues at coordinate 1,397,413 of NW_028324170.1, forward strand.
AAACTCTGTGATTTTTACTTTTTCGATCGACGTTGAATCGTTTTTCGAACTGATTTGACGCGATTTCGTCCCGAGATAAACTATAGAGAAAACTTATGTCATTTTACGCAATGGTTCAAAAGGAAATAGACTGTTTAAGCTATAGGAAATAACTCAGTTAAGTTTGTTAACAGGCTCTAACTGTACTTTGAAATTGAAAATTATTTTGAAAAAAGATATATTACAGTGGATTTATTTATCTAGAGTAACTATAAGGGTTTGTAAAAACAGGTCAGGGAAAACCCGAAGAAGTCAGGGAATTTTAAGAATTAGTTTTTTTTAAATAAGGGAGTTTTAAGGATTGGTGTTTCAAAGTCAGGGAATTTTAAGAATTGGGTTTTCAAAGTAAGGGAATTTTAAAAATTGGTGTTTCATAGTCAGGGAATTTTAAAAATTGGTGTTACATGGTCAGGGAATTTTAAGAATTGGGTTTTCAAAGTCAGGGAATTTGATTTTCATTGGGGAATTTCCGTAGGTTCACTCAAATTGCAGTGTTGCTGTTGCACGTTAAAATATGTTTTAAACATAATTTACAATATTTATCATGTTTATAACAAATAATACTCCTTACAAATATCCCTCTTAATTTTAACAACATGCTTTTGTTTGGCCTAAAAATATAATTAGGGAAAATCAAACGAATGGAATTTAAAGTCAACTTTGACATTTGATGATCTGAAAATAATAGATTTGAAATGGTGTTAGTTAGGCCTAACCCCTAGGCAATTTTGAAATTTCATAAGAGAAAGATAGTTTTGACTTTTGACATAAGGTGAAAATTGACTGTACCAAAAGTTAAAGGTCAAAATCTAATTTGCTTAAGTTTATTATCCAAGTTTCTGGTCCCTTTTAAGAACAATTGTTAGGGCGTACGTAGCTCGTTAACTTCAAAAATACACACACGCACTCTCTTTACCAAACTCGTAAATCAAACTAAATTATACGGGACATTTGGTTTTCGCTAAATATAGCTCTTAAAATAGGGCCCTCTTTTGTTTAAAGACTCGGCTCTGAATAATTCCTGCCTTTCATACCGCTTATACTATTTATAAAGCCGCAGTCGATGTCTTTGTTGAACACGGCACGTATTTATCCCTGAAATTGTCTATAAACCAAGAACCCAAGTGGGTTTCCTTAAAGAAACGGTTCTTACCTTTATTTCCCATCACCATTTTCACAGCTTAAAATATTAAGAAAAGCGTGAGAGAAAATAGCTGGTATATTTGATTAAAAAGGTCTATTTTTGAAGTAATTCGAATTTGGTTTTGGGGGCTTTAATTCGAGAAAACACCTTAAGGAGAAAATTAACAGAAACTCTTTCGTTCTTGTTCACTTTGTAATGATAAATACAGCCAAAGGGGGGCAGAGAAGGGATAAGAAAGGAAAGAATAAGGAAAACATCGCGTCTCGACTGCATTACCTATCTTAGAGTGAACTCTAGTTTTATGTTATAATTCAAAATTTTTAAGAGAAGCCAAGCTTTACTAGAAATAACAAAAGGGAAAATTTTATCCTTTCTTGTTCTCAGGGTTCACTCCCCCCCCTTTCTTTGAGTCCCTCCCAGCGGAAATTAAGAATAAGGGGGGGGGGGAGGAGTTTAAGGGGGCTTCCAATGTCTTTGTATTCCTTCAAACAAAGTTCAACCACGCTCTAATTAGGCTTAGGTATAAGGTAACCACCTTCGTTTTGAATAAATCCAATCATTTGTGAAAGCCATGGGGTGGTTTGTTGGGGGAAAACCCCCATTCTATTGTTTTGGTGGGTTTTTTTTTGTAGGGGGAAAACCTCCATTCCGGTGTTTTATTTTAATTTAGGCCTTTGTGAGAATGTAAGTGAATTTGAAATTTGAAATATTATATACTTCTGATGTTACGTATTATCTGTTGGGATTAATAATAAATTTTTTGATCCAGACATTAATTAATAAGGTTTAATTATCACCTTTTATTGACCCAATTAGGTTTAATTCAAAATTAAAAATCATTTCAAGAGAACAAACTTGGCACTTAATTTTTTTTCTTTGAAGAATTTGATTTTTTTAAATGACATTAAATTAACTTAAATATATTAATCGGAATTAAATTAATATGAATATATAGATATTTATAGTTAAATATACCTAGAGATATGTAAATCTTCAAGTTTTAAATATTCAATTTCCGTCGGAACAAAGTTTTTAGTATACACATTTCGGTTTTAATCATTTTTGATGACTTGAAAGTTTTATTATCCAATGACAGCGCGAGGACGCGTATATAGTTTCATTTCACGAGTTGATTTTGTTTCACCAATCACAATCGTTTAATATTTGGCGCGTTATTATTGGCACAATCCGATAAGGAAAAATAAAAATATAGTTAATATGTATGTTTGTTTGTTTTTTACAAATTTGTTTTTGTACAAAAATCCTCCTGAATTTTGAGTGTGTATTTTTCATCTTAATGAAGGACTAATTAAGCTAACGTATCGGGTATAGCCGTATACCGAACGGAGGGAGGGTCTCTTAAAAGCAGAGCCTCTTTCGGAAAATGGACACACTTCTTGACGCACCAAACCACACCGACCATGGCGAAGATGGTTAACGATGTCCCAAAAAACACGATGGAACCAAAGACGCTCGAATGTTGATGGGACCAAGTAGCTAAATTGGCAACCGGGTTGTTAAATCCGATGGAGTTACTACTATCTCCACGAGTGTCTTCGTTTAATCCTGATTGATGCGGGTGCCAATAAGCTTTGAAACTGTGAGGGTTGTATCTGTCCCGCACCGCGTTACCTTCTTCGTCCGGTCTCATCACCAAGGGGGATGACTGGTTACCGATATCGAGGACCATTACTTGTTGCGAGGTTTCGTTCAAAGCTTGCAGAAGAGCGGCGGCTGGTAACAGTAGCGTTTCCGGTGTTGATTCGACTTCGGCTAGTGCCGTTGAGTCGTTGACTGGACGAACGGTAACGACGGTATGAAGACACCACGTTGTACCCGGGACGTATTCCCTGGCGCAAGTACCTCTGGTTACCAATACGCATAATTGATCCAGTTGAGTCCAGGCTGCTAATCTTTTGGTTAAACTGGGTCCGTCTAAGTGATCCTCCATGCCGGTTTGTTTCAATAGGACTTGCGTCCATGATTTGGCCCCTAAGTCAAACTGCCATACTTCCTCCATGTCCACGCCCAGTTTCCATAACCATAATGATTCCTCGGTAGCCCACGTCACCGCTTCCGTATGCAAATCGGGCCAGGCTTCGCCGTCTTCTTGTTGACCAGCGACTTGGTACCACGAGACGTTAGACAAACTAGTCGTCCATAGAGATCCCAAACTTCCTCTGGACGTATTCGTCGGAGTTTCCAGGAACAAGTAGAGTAATTGGTTGGATCCGTACCACGTCACCGTGTGTTTAAATGTCTCGTGCGTTATGAAGCTTAGCATTTGAAGTATTTCCGGTGTTTTGGCCTTTTTGTACCATTTCCCTTTGTCCGGGTTTAAAGAGTAGAGGGCGCTTTGAGCCAAATCCATCAAGAGTAAAGAATCGTTGTGACACCAGACTGCCGTTCGATTTCCCGACGGACCAGGATACCTACGACCCACTTTTTTCCACTCCAGGCTCGGAATACGAAATAAATAGGTTTCTCGACGTCCCATAACGACCAAGTGACTTCCGGATTGACCGCAAGTCACTCTCCAAGATGACGTATCCGAGGAATTGGAGGCCGGAAGTGGGGAAACGTTCCAAGCGTGCGCCGTGAAGTTGTACCACCAAAGATCCCGGGCTCCGATTCCCCATAAATTTCCAGAGTCGTCTCTCCAACCGGATAAGGGTCTCATATCGCACGGCACTTCCGCGTAAGGACTGTTCGCTTCCGACGTTTCTAAACATCAAAGAAAAAAACAAACAAACAACGTGAATATATATTATTGAAATGAATTTATTTCATTTTACTGAAGAATATAGACGTGGCAAATAATCAACTCTAGCGTTATCCGATGTTTTCTGGTCTGAGAAATTATATATCAGGGTTGTAGAAAACATTTCTTGGGTTTACTCAAATTGTAGTGAGTGTTTGACTAAGTACTAACGTTTGTTTGACCTAAAATACGATTTGGGAAAATCAAATTACGAAAATACCGAATTTAAAACATAAGCCAGGAATATTTGAATCTGAAAATTATTTATTTTCGAATTGTGTACTCAATACTGAATTTTATATTGACATCTCCGTTAGAAGAAAGTCCAACATTCTCGTTGGCAGAATAATCCTCTTTTTCTGTAGACTTTAGTAGACTTTGTTTTTCATCATAGCCGAGTTTATCCTTCTCAAAGGTCCCTAAGCTGATTTATTTTTAAAATTTCGTAAATATCGAAAGATAGGATTCCGTGGGGCTAACCACCTCCTTTTTAATATAAATCTGTGTGGATTTTTTTAAGACAGTGTTGACGCGCATTTTTGGTTTTTTCTTGTGACAATAATAGTGAATAGCCCCTCGAAACTCGTGGGAGTGATATATAAAAAAGATATTCGCTTTTTCTGCAGCAGTTTTCGAGTAAATGGAGAAGAGATCAGAAACCTCTTACGAAAATGTGTCTCGTCGTCCGTCAATTTTGAACTTGGGGGATGGGGGGAAAGGGGGTGCTAAAAAATAAAACCCTTTAGTGTTAACCCAACTGAAACTAATATAGTCAAAGCTATTCCTATATATTTTTTTTCTATGTTAAAATTCAAATCGACCTGAAAGCTTTTATCATAAAATCCAGAACTTTGACAAATAATACAGTAAAGACATAACTTGAAAAATTTTCACGTGTACAGGGTGTTTTTCAACTTTCAAAAAGTAGGACAGATGTACGAAGGGAAATCAATTTTGAGTCGAAAATGTTAGTATACTTCTTAGTATAACATTTTGCCCTAAGAGTCACCCTTAACAAAGTTATGATAATTGGAGTATTTTACGGATGACCCCTTAAATTTAATTAAGAAACACTAAAAGATGATGCTAATTAAATTAATTAATTAACTTGCTTACGGTGATTTTTAGATTAAAATGTGATAAAAGTTACATTTTCGACACGAAGTATCCCATAGAACCCACTTATCACCGTCCCTTTTAGGAACAACCAATATTTTCTATGGGAACTTATTTATGGCTCTTGAATACAACCATGTTACGGGATCTACTTTTTTTTTAAACGTACGTTATAAACCTACGCCATAAGTCTTTTTACTGCCTGTAAGATAAATTTACTTGAAATTTTTGTAAAGGAGCTAAAATTTTTTTTTGTATCGACCAAATTTTTCATCTCATCTTTTGCTTGATTCCGGCCCAGGCAGCATGCCTTTCGAGAGGGGGGGGGGCATTCTATCTTCTTGTAGCGTACGTCGGTTTGACTTTTAAAGGTGCTACGGTACGTAACGCCTGCATGGGAAACGATTTTAAAGCCTAGAGTTTTTTTATGGATATTTTTCCTCTTCAAACCTTCTTGATACAGACAACCTTAGCTTTTACGTTCCAGATTTTTTTGATTTTTCCTCTTTTTTTCTATGCAGAGGGGGGGGAACTTCTTTCAAACACTGCCTCCCCCCTCTGAGGGGGCGACGCTGAACTCTTTTGCATATTAAAATAATATATTCTGGTTTTTTTTTTGGTTTTTTTTATCCAAAGTAGCTGGAAATCTCCTCGGGTTAGGAATGAGAAGAAGAAAACTACACATATTTTAAACAAGATGATTTCAAAATTCAGCCCATAATAAATTTAGCAAACATTGATTGAAGAAACGAAATGTTTTCAAGAATGCAACTCCCTGTACTTTATTATTTGAAAGGGAATAGGAAATTATACCGAATTGGGTGTGATTTTGCGTTTCTTCATACAGGGTGTTCCAAGGCAAAAGGTGGTAAGTAAGATGGTTCTATGGGAGATATTGTGAGCCGAAAATGTATTATCAAGAAGTGATATCTAGTTTATTAGGGAGAAGGTATAAGATGCCTAAGTATTCGCGCGCCATATGCCCCAGTCCCCCTTTCAAAATACAAGGGGGGACGTAAAAGGAGGCCGGGCTATCTCGCTGCCTCTCCTCAGTCGGAAAATATGACTGTAATTTTCGTCATTCGCGTCGCGTTGACGTGTGTTTTCAAGAACCAATGAGATGCTGGTTGTAATTTAAAGGCGGGGATTAACTCCGGACCTACGTTTGGATTGGAGATAAAGCTGGAAATGGGGCGAATTTATACCTTTTCCCTAATAAACTAGATATCACTTCTTGGTAATATCTATAACATTTTGGCGTGTACATATGAGCAGTGTTTACGAGTTATGATTGCAGAGATTTACGGATGTCTCATTAAATATCTAAGTTAGAAACTGAAAGATAATGCTAATTCCAAAATAAAAATATTAAAAGATTTATTTTCTGGTCCTCTATGGAATTAAAGTCCATGCCTGCTTTAAGTTATACCTAGCGAATGTCAATTTTATTTTTTAGACTTTTTATTGAAATTTCCAAAAGGGTGCTGGATTTTTTAGTGAAAGTGTTTCTTGAGCCGTTAACTCCAAGAAAGTGATATACCTACCTTCTCCATCCCAAGCGCTCCATTTTTGCAAAAATATGTAAAGGATTGTAATTTGCAATTCTAATTTTTAATTTAGTGCATCGCCATATTTATCCCTCGAATCTCTTTTGCCTTCGTACCTTCTGTTTGGATACTTAGACCGAGGCTTAAGCTCTGGAATTTTTAAAAAAATATGTGGTGCGGGTTTTCATTCACGTGGCAGAGCCTAGGGACTTCCTAACCAATATAGGAAGCTAGAATTAAGGGGCGTATAATAAAAATCAATCGTCTTTGTTAAAACGCTATATATGACCTTTATTTACTTTTATCCTAATTAGAAATGAGCCATCATCGACGCGGTTTTAATTAACTTTACCACGCCCTCATTTTTTTAATTATGGTATGTAAAGTTATCCGTGTTTTCCTTTGCCTTGGGCGTATTTTGGTTAACTATGTTAGATGCTTCATTTTTGTGGTGAAAAAATATGAGAAGATAACATTTTTGCCAATATCTATGAACACTAGTACCTATATCTATGAGTATAACTGAAAGTGGTTCCCAAGGGTAATCCCGGGAGCTCAAACCATAACTAAAACTTACGTAATATCATAGCATTGCAAGATAAAGTATGAAAATAATGTCTGGTCCTCTTTATAATTAGAAAGTCCATGTTCTGTCTATCAGGCTTTTTCCGAGTTCTATCCTACAGGAAATAGGGATGTAAAAACATCATAAAAGGAACCGACGTCCATCTATGCAAGAACTCCGGAAGTGAAACCTAGATTACTTCCGTTCCACATCCCCCTCTATACCCCTTTTATCCCGCGCTACGTCTATAAAGATGCTAAATTGGATACTGTCTGATGATGATCGTATAATCCATTATCTATTATCTGCCTGGCATAATAACGTGCAGATGAAACTTATCTGAGAAATTGCTACGGCAACCAAGGAAGGTTATTTTAAAGGGAATTAAAGATGCCCTGCTTATATTCCCTTTATCATAAGTTCATAAGATATGTTACATCCATAAGTTTGTCATTGGTTACAAACTGGAGCTTGTCATGAAGTGATTGAGGTAGGTCATAGATTCGAGGTAAAGCGACTCCTGGTGAGGCGCAGTCAAATTGGGGCTTAGTACAGACTAAATAGGGGGAGATGCTGGACTGCAAAATTAACCGAGTGTAGGACTTCAATTCTCGCTTCCGTCGTTCTCGAACTAGGTCGAGCTGAAAGTCTCTAGCATTACGAAGAATAGGTAGTATCATACTTATGATAGGAATATATCTTATAAACTTATGTTTTATATTATGCCTAAAATAAAAAGTTTATTACAGAGACGCGTCTTTAAAAAAATATATGCATGAAATTAAGAAGTCATTTTTCATTTTAGTTTTGATTGACTGATTGGAACGAATGAAGATAGATTACCCGAAAAATTTATGCCGCCAAGTCAAGAAAACTCGTTAAAGTTTGGTAGTTGAACGGCTCTCACTTTGAGATATACCTGAGCCAATGAACGTGTAACAAGGGTTACAATGCGTTATGGCTCGTGACGACCTCATATGACAAAAGACCTCGCGAAGGTTGCGTGAAGCACAGTCCTGGATTGTGCATGGTCTATGAGAAATATATCGCTAAGTACATCTGAAATTTGGTTCTGTCCACACGAGTGTTAGGCTTAGCAATGTGAGCGTGTTTGGTTAGAGAGGTTACATAATGTCCCCCATGACTTGACCTCCACTGTCGCTTTGAGGTTTAGCTCTTTGATGATTATACCAACGGAATTCTGGGAACGAATCCAATCTTACATGAGCCTGCGAAAAGGGAAGCCCATGAATAATATTAGTTGGGCCTTGGCGAAATACATTATGCTGTCCGTGAATCAGACATCACTAAGAGCGCCGCCTCGGGGGAAATTGAACGGATTGCATCACCGCACGCCATACGTCAGCCCCTTCGTACAAACATATATGGCCTTGCAAGAAATTTACCAACTTTTTAGGCTTAGGATCTTTCATCCATGGAGTAACCCTCTCCCAAGTACGCGTATTCTCTCGAATTATAAATGAATTACTTCTTGACAATGGCTTGAATATATGCATGACAGGATTGTAGAAATAGATCAGGGAATTTGAAAATGGGGCCAAAAAGGTCAGGGGGGGAGGAGATATCGTGGGCATACTCAAATTGCAATGAACGTTGAAGAGTGAGTGTAATTCCAGAAGTATTTCACTTGTTACAACATGTTTTAAAACATTTTGGAATAAGACTTGACTAGTCCATAAGCAAAAAAGCAAAAACAATATCCTTTAAAAATATGCATCCAACATTGACAACTAACTTTCGTTTGGGAAAATCATTCGAAATATTCTGAGAATTTGAAAATTATGTGGCAACCACACACTAAAAAGTTTTTGAGCCCCTTTAAAATTTTTGACTACTATTACGGTAATAACCCCCAGTTGGCTAGAGGCTAGGAAGGTAAGATACCCTCAGGGGGGTTGGGGTAAAAGTGGTAATCCCTTTTCTAATAGCCTTGTCCATCACCTTGTTGGACTGTGGCCGTCATTTAATGAAGTTTTATCGTTGAAACCCCCCTCGATCAATCATAATTTTTTACCAATTCCCCCCATGGTATACTCTTCCTAGCCGTTTTTTCCATTGAACCCCTCGTCTCGTTACCCCACGTTAAATCACTTCTTTCCCTGGCGTACAGGGCCTACTTTGCTTTACTAATTAAGTATACCCCCTTTGAACCCCCCATAAAGAATTTCAATATCGATAAAAGCAAGCAATATCCGCTCATGGCTTCCGGAAACTCGCACTTTTTTTTCTTGACACCCCTCTGGGGTTCGAGGGGATAAAAAACTGTCCCCTGTTTGACATACATTTATAATGAAGACTTTAAATATTGATTACGTAACCCAGCCTCGACAACCCCCACTCCATAACGAAGACCCAGGCTTAGGGTTTGTTTTGCTGCAGAGCGATTTTCGTTGTGCTATTCATAATGATAAAATGGAAAAGGACTATAGCACCCACTTATTGAACCTTACCCAACCTAATTTTACCTAACCTATATAGTAACCTTATCCAACCTAATTTTACCTAACCTATATAGTAACCTTATCCAACCTAATTTTACCTAACCTATATAGTAACCTTATCCAACCTAATTTTACCTAACCTATATAGTAACCTTATCCAACCTAATTTTACCTAACATATATATTAACCTTATCCAACCTAATTTTACCTAACCTATATAGTAACCTTATCCAACCTAATTTTACCTAACCTATATAGTAACCTTATCCAACCTAATTTTACCTAACCTATTAAAACTTACCTAACCTAATCCAGAAGTAAGATGAGACTAGAAGTGAAGGGCTCTAGCATTGGTAGTAGATCCTGGCACTAGGGAACTAATTTGAGGATTTTATGCCGCTTCCCACGCGCCTACACTACTGAGAAAAAAATTGGTCGAGTTCCAAAAACATTTCCTACCCCTTCCCCTCAACCTAAAGCGGCCGAACACGAACGCGGCTCCTTGAATCTATTTCGGCCGTCTACCGCCGCGAGCGTCTCACGTTTTGGTGGGAAAATCCAGAAACCGCTACTAGAGGGCCAACGGTTCTTGTGTTATCAAGAATATTCACTTTCGCCGAGTGAAGAATTTGGTTACCTCGATACTTCTAGTCTCATCTCACTTCTGCCTAATCTAATCCAAACTTGACCTAAGAACTAGTTCTTCCATTGATAAAATGATGCTTATTTTCAAACAGGTTTGACACTATATAATGGGGGACTTAATTCGGTATTTGGGGAGTGCCAAGCGACTTGCCGAACACTAAACTTCGGCTGTTAGTTTTAAAATAGAAGCTCGAAATTGAAACTAAAAAAGTCTTTTGTGTTTAATTAACTGTTGTTAAGAGAAAAACTGGTGAGATAAGTTTTTATTAGCAGAAAAAAAATCCATTACACGCCATATTGCGCTACACAAGCTAAGTTCAGTATGTTTTAGTAAATTTAGGCTTAGCGCTGTAAGTCTTCCCATACTTTTTATGCAGTGAATTAATTGCCGGAAAGAAAAAAATGCGAATATTTTTTTATACCAAGGATTCTCCTAGAGTGTATGTGACTGGTTATATAGTTCATGAACTAAAGACGAACAAAGCTTAGCGCGTGGAATCCTTGGAAATTTAGGCTTAGGAACATTAGGTTCCTTAATTCAAAGACGCATCGTGGAGCAACAAAGGCTTAGTTACGTATGCAGGAGGGCCAAGGCTTAGGTATGATGTTGCGTTGCGTTGTACCATCTGTGGTTTTGGTCGATTTCTTTCGCTGTTTTTCATAAGTAAAGTAACAACAGTAAGTCGTGATTTGATCCAACTCAGCTGCTTAAATAATTTTGTTGCTAATTAAAACTAGCTTTCTTGTATAGTATCAATCGTTGTAATCAGATCCTGGAGGCTGATCCTCGGAACAATTGGTATTAACAACCTCCAAAAAGCTAGTAAAATCATTTAGGTCAGTTTTGTAAGGCAAAACCCCGAACAAACCCAATGGCATATCGTACTTATTGCTATTATCTTACTTAGGCTCCTATTAAAGGTTGCTGGCAAAAATTTTCTTCTGCGTGAGAGAGACACATCTTGCTCTCGAGAGGGTAGACACTAGGGAAACAATCATTACTATAGTAGTATAAATATACTAGTAAAGAGTCAGATTTTCCAGTTAATTTTATGAACAAATGAGGACTAGACGTAGTATCTAGTCCCTCGGTAGGTAGGTTGGAGCCCAGACCCTATTGAAAGAGGTGTTGGGCGCCGAAGCGTTAAGCCCTGATAAAGTTATACACCAAGGGATTTTCAGTCGGTCCTTACCCTAGAGTACCCTAACCTAAGCCTTTGTCCGTTATAGCCACCTATACCAATTCATTGGGAGCAAACCGAACCAAAGTTACTATACGCAACCAAACACTTCAGGAAGCTGCGCATCTAGCTAGGCCTTTTGCTTGGGTTATATTTCTCGATGAGATAGGGTGGGAGTTTTTTTTTCTTGTTGGTTTTCTTCCCCTCCTTTGTTATCAAGAGGCCCCCTCGTGGTCTTTACACGAGTTTCCATTACGCTTATTGAAAATTGGCATCCGAGAAAATGAGTTCTCAGGGTGCAGTGTTGTTAAGCCTTGTCATTTTTGCTTTCGGTGCTAATTGCGAGGATATTTTTAATTAACGTGACAGGCGCTTTCTATACCCCTGGAACGCCCTACTTCACATCACTCTTCGCAATATTTTCAACGTCACTTAGTGATGATGTAATTTAAACAGGCGTAAATAGTGCTAACGGTAAAGGTTAGGACGTAGTTTCGTTTACCGCCATTTTAAAAGATGGTAGCTAAGGGTAATCAAATAGGAACATTGATACCATTTACACCAGGATGTCAGGCTACTTGGCGGACAAAGTGCAGTACCAAGTAGCCCCGTCTCCAGTCGTAAATTGTATCAATGCTCCGAACTAATCTGAAAACAGCAGTACGGACGAAACCCCTCCTACCCAACGTCATACCCCTTCTTGCCCAATCAGCTTTACTCCCCCACTAGCCTTCCACTTAATAAAATTTTCCACCATGTAGATGTAAAAGGTTGGTGCCTTCTTCAAGCCCAGCCTTTTTGCTGTTTCCCTATTCAACCCATAGAAACTTCTTTCTCCCAGTGACGTCAAGGATTAAATAGACCAAATTACGTATATAACTTCAGAAGTAATAACGCGTTGTTTGTTAATCTGGCCTACTAAGTACTGTACGAGGGGAGCATTATCTAAGAATTAAGTGTCTACATTAACTTGGTATTTGGAATGATTTCTGATACGACATTAAAGTACCCTTAAGGGTCGGGCCCTTAATTTTGTTTATAGCTTTGGGGTTCGGTAAAGATACGAAAGAGAGAGAAAGAGAGAAAGTAAAGGGGTTTGTTGTATCGAGACGATAACAAATAAAAACCTAATACGAAATCAAAGATCGTGTTTACCCATTTCCCTTTACGTTTAAATCTGGCATAAAATGCCGACATCACGTATTGCTATTACTATATACTATAGAATTACCAAGAGGTCGAACATTACCATAACCTCGTTCAGAACTACGGATTAAGCCTTCAACTCATTTTAGGACTTACAGATGTTAGACCCCTTTAAGGTTTCGAACATTTTTTTAGGGCTTCGATAGCACACGCTATTCACCGATTGTCCTTGCTGTACGTAGCTATAGTATCATCGTAGAATAAGAAATGTTTGTGTAAATGTGGGGCACAAGCCCCCCATGCACTTACTTTATTCTGGGGCACGTTTCTCCAATAAGCTTAGCTAGCCCCCCTGATAGGAGGGGAAGTAGAGTGGAACCTTTAGTTTAGTTTACTCGTAAACGGGTGAACACGTTCGTTGAAGCACCCAGACACCATTTTGTTCCCATGCACCATCTTGCTTCTAAAGCTTGTTTCTTTTTTTTCCTTCACATAAGTTTCTTCAGTTTACAAAGAATAACTTATTCAACTTACACAAACGCTATACTCAAAAGATTCTTCTCGATACAAAATGATGTTTCTTCGTTACTTTCTCTAGTCTCAATTCACTCATTGTACAGGGTGTTTCTGATAAGTCTGTCATATTAATGGATGTTTTTACACCCTGTATGTATTGTCTATTCGTGTTATTGTTGTCTTCATCCGTTAAAACATTAAAATTAACAAATTCTACCTTGATTAAATTCAAATTAGAAATTAATTAAACCCTAGTATAAAGTATAATTAACTCTTCTTTTACTAATTGAAAAGAAAACATAGCAGCTGTTTAATTAAACTCATTTAATTAAAGTAGACATTCTTCGAGTTGGGAGTTACTATTCGAAATAAAGTACCTGACCTGGAAGAGAATGGACTCGAAAAACCGAAAGCGAAACTAATTTTAAATATAATTAAGTGAAAGAAGGTGGAAAAAACGGGGTATGTCTTGTTTAACCAACTCTGGGGGGATCTAGCCCCCTTGATACAATAGAAAAAGTACATCCCCCACGCCACCGTTAAAAGAAATACAATCCTAAACGGATTTCCAACTCTCTAAAGCAATTAAGGAATAAATAGAGAGAAAAAAAGAGAAAGAAATCTTTCTTCTACCCACGTGCTTTTTTTCCCGCCCTTTGTCGCAATTTGGCGCGAGCTACCTTATATACACAAATGGTATACAGGGAAAGCGCGGGAAAAGGGAATGGCAGTCGCGTGCTAAGGAGCGCGAGCTATAAACCACCCTTTTCAAGCTAACAGCGCTGCTTTTTCGTTTCAGCCTTTGAATAGTGTTTAATTTAGGTTTAATACAAAGCCAGGAGTAATAGAAATTGAAATACTCCTGCTTGAAAGAAAAAAGGCGGGAAAACTGCACCCAAACTCTCAGAAGTTCCATCGCTTATAGGTTGGGTGGGCGGGCTTTTGAAACTAAGACCGTGTGTAGGTCGGTGGTGGAAGAAACTAATAAAGTTGTAGGAGGATTTGGGAGGGGTAAGCACCATTCCCGCCACACGCGGTTGAACCTTTTTCCATTACATCTATTCCAGGACAGAGAGACCAAGGCTTAATGAAGGACCTTTGAGAATATTCTAGTTTAGTTGAGTCGCTAGGACTTGTTAGAGAATACCAAAAGTTTAAAAAAAAAGTATAAATTAAGACTCTCTAAAAATAAAGAACAAAATACAAACAAGCCACAAAGTCCGCGGGAATTTTACTATATCCTTTGAGTGACTTGTTTTGAACTAAAACTCGTGTTGTATAATGCCTTTTTACAAATTGAATTTGCAGCAAACTAAGGCGCTAAAGTTAACACGTGTCTGTTACTTTGTTTTCAAGATGCGGCGTAAGCTTGGTTTGCCTTAAAATTCCTATTGTAATATATGTTTTCCAATGTAATGTAATGGTGAATTAAGATTGTAAAAGCCTATAGTGATAATAATCTAGATGTCTGTTCTCGACTATGGTCTGTGCTCCCTAAAGTATTCGCCTTAGCGCCAAGTTGCTGAGTTGCTAGCTAATTTGCAAAAATGTCGTGTGTATGTTACAGACGTCCACAAAGTTTTATTTTGTTTTTCCTTAACAAGCTTAAGGGAGCTTTTAAGATAACTTCGTTATAGAAACTGACATTAAGAACTCTCATTTAATATTTCTCTTGAAGAACGAAATGGGCCCTTCAAGTTGACTTATTTGATTGATTTGGGACCCTAAATATTTAGTATTATTGTTGTGTAGAGAACAATTGGGATAACATATTATCAAGGGATTGAAGTAACTAGTGTCATGACCATGGACAAGAAGTGATATCTAGTTTATTAGGGAGGAGGTATAAGATGCTTGAGTATTCGCGCGCCATAGTCCCAGTCCCCCTTTCAAAATACAAGGGGGGGGGACGTAAAAGGAGGCCGCCCGGCTATTTCGCCTGCCTCTCCACAGTCGGAAAATATGACTGTAATTTTTGTCATTCGCGTCGCGCTGACGTGAATTTTCAAAAACCAATGAGATGCTGGCTGGTTGTAATTTAGAGGCCGGGATTAACTCCGGACACGTCTACGTTTGGACTGGAGATAAAGCTAGATTATAAATGTGGCGAATTTATCCCTTTTCCCTAGTAAACTAGATATAACTTCTTGATATTATCAAGGAGGGATTGAAGTAACTAGTCATGGCTATGGGTTAAGTGTTCTAGATATTTTAGTGGCCTCATACTTAAGAATGGTTTTAACTTGTGGGCCCCAAAAATAGCCCGTGGTCCCTATGACTTTTCGGAAGTCCTTACGTAATATATTCAAATGAATACACCTTATAACCCGCGGAGAAAGTCTTTGAAATCTTTCTCCTTTTAAAAACCAACTTTTTACCCCGAATAATAAAAAGAAAAAAAAAATAGAAATTCGATTTGTAGTACAATATGGTCGCCGCGTTTTTTGGAAGAAGGGGGTGTGTAGAAAGGGGTGGTTTTGAAAATGGAGGTTACAGCATCCATTGTTACAGAAAACTAGACTTAGAAAAGCCTTTTCGCCTTAAGGGTGCTAAACAACTTTTGACAAATTGAATCCTCCAATGGCTTCCCCCTTTCCCCATACCCACACACTCCTAGAAAAGGAAAACTAAAAGATGAGGAGCTTCCAAAAAACCAAGCGGAATAATCTACAAAAAGAAAGGAACCTTGTTCTTTATCAATTTAGTTGAAACGTAAAGCAATCTCCGGTTGGAATTGAGTACAGCCGCTAATAATGTAAGATGGGTTGGCAACTCGCGGAGCGCGTGAACAGCTCGCGTCAACAGTTTTATCGACGTCTTTTCAACGGATTCCGCATCCCCCGGCCTTTCTTCCTACTGACAACTCAAACTGTCATTTATTATGATAAATCAATACGAAGTAACGGGGTGACTCGAACGCGCGAAAGAGAAATTCACGCGCTCGCTATTAACAGGAATATGATGAATTTTTTAATGCGTCTCGTGAATATTTAATCATCGCCTAAATACTGAAAGAATTGATTTTCTTCTAATGTAAGCCTAGATGTTTACATTTAAAAAATTGGGTACAGGCCTAGGAATAAACGGAGGTAAAGTTCAAGTTTAAAATAACGTTATTATAGGGGCCTTGTTGAACATTATATATTCGTGTTACAATTAAACGTATTCCTGTACTAGTGTAAGAAGGAGAAAAAAAAATGGCGCGAAGTAAGTTCTTTGAAGCGCGAATTTCCATTTGGCTTGCGAAGAGCTTTTAACAATGGTTCTTGGTTGAGAAACTTGGATTTCACTCGGTTTCTTTTTGACAAGGTTCCACGCTGCCAATTACCGAGCATTGTCCCTTATTCTCTAAGACTCCAGCGAAACTTCTTTTTAGATATACCATACAGGGTGTTTCTTATAAGTCTGGAATAAGTTAAGAGCGATTTTGAGTCGAAAATTTTCCTTGACATTCTGACGTCCGGGCCCTAAAACACTCCAAACATAACTCTTAAAAACAGGCCCAAAATAACATCCCCCTTGATTTATCAGAAACACCCTGTATACATTTTGCTTCACGCTTCCTTCGTCTTAAAGACTTTTTAAAAACACGACATTCTGGTAAGTTTTAAATTGAAACTTGGGAGACTTTTAAATATTCGAGGAAATTTAGTGGTTTAGAGCAATAGATGACTCGTAAAATAAAATCTTATTTCTACTCGTACTTTTACTTCCGGAAATTGACGGCCAACTAACGAAGGAAAGAGTAGGGCGTGTTTTTGTTTGGTTTATGGCGTTCAGCGAGGAAAAACCGATCATACGTTCTTTTACATATCATCTCTTTGGTATGTGCATTGAACGCCCATGTGTGTGACTTCGATAAAAAAATGTGAAAACTATGTAAAGAAAGAACAAGCTATGAGATGCTCAAACAATTTGACCTCGTCAACAATTGGAATTATTAGGGAAAAATCAGGGAAATTTGATGGGAATTATTAGGGAAAAATCAGGGAAATTTGATGGGAATTATTAGGGAAAAATCAGGGAAATTTGATGGGAATTATTAGGAAAAAGTCAGGGAAATTTGAGGCGAAAATCATGGAATATTCTGGGGAAAATCACGGAGTTTTTAGAGGAAAATCAGGGAATTTTTAGGGGAAAGTCAGGGAATTTTTAGGGGAAAATCAGGGAATTTTTAGGGGAAAATCAGGGAATCTTTAGGGGAAAATCAGGGAATAGTAGGGGAAAATCAGTGGGGAATATTTTGAAAACGAGGGAAACAGGGATATTTTATTTGAATTATGAAGTAATTGAAGTTAGTGTTTACCCCCTCGAAAGCAAAACCTTAGTTCAATATTTTTCTAACTCGCGCCAAATAACCGTGAAAAGAAAATAGAACGAAAAGGCCTTCGGAGAGAAAGAGAAAATTCCGTCTTTCCCTCCCGGTTTCTCTCTTTCTCTCTTGGCCATCGCCAACATTGGACACGAGAAATAAAATAAAAAGGATGGTCGGGGGTAAAGCCCCATGTAACCCTTTCCTTAGAGGTGGCAGAAGGGGGAAGGAACCCCCCCCCTCCGTTGAGAAATGATCCAACCATTAAAACCGTGGTGGCCGACCCAGCTTTTCGCTGATAACCTATTTTTAGAAATTTCTTTCTCTCTCTGTCTTTCTTTCTTTCCTTTTGGTTTTATCCATTCTGAAAAACGCTCCAAATTCTGCCCACAGCCATAACTCTAGTCGCCCTCCACTTCGTCCAAGGGCTATTGAAACGTAATGTAGAATATTTAATTAATAATTATTTGCTAAGCCCAGTTATATAGAATGTTTCGCTCATTATTATTTGCTAAGCAGAAATACCTAGAATATTTAATTATTATTTGCTAAGCAGAAATACCTAGAATATTTAATTATTATTTGCTAAGCAGAAATACCTAGAATATTTAATTATTATTTGCTAAGCAGAAATACAATATTTAATTATTATTTGCTAAGTCAAAATATCTAGAATAGATTAGTAAGATTAATTTAGTTAATTAATATTTTCTAAGCCGAAATATCTAAAACATTTAATTCATACTTTTTTTGCTAAGCCAAAATATCTAGAACATTTAATTCATACTTTTTTTGCTAAGCCGAAATATCTAGAACATTTAATTCATACTTTTTTTGCTAAGCCTAAATATCTAGAATATTTAATTAGTAATTGTTTCCTAAGCCGAAATATCATGAATATTTAATTAATAATTATTTCCTAAGCCGAAATATCATGAATATTTAATTAATAATTATTTCCTAAGCCGAAATATCTAGAATATTTAATTAATAATTATTTCCTAAACCGAAATATCTAAAACATTTAATTAATAATTATTTCCTAAGCCGAAACATCTAGAATATTTAACTAATAATTATTTCCTAAGCCGAATTATCTAAAATTTCAAAAGTGGTAGTACATTTCCTTAGGACTTTTTATAGGATAGTGGTCAGAAAAATGCATTAGGCTTAGCGACATTTCCCTGGCACTCTCCCTTCTTCTTCCCTTAGAAGGAAGAATCCCTTTTGGTCTCTGGATGGCGTCTGGACTTTTTCACTTTATCATTATATTCGAGTTGAATTTTTCAAGCAGCCCAAAGCTATAGCTAGAGGCAACCTAAACCGAAAATCCAACCCAATTGTCAAAAACTAAATCAATGACTTTTTGGCAACCAATTCCTTTTTCTTCTTCTTCTAACGTAGTGTTGGTAGAAGGGGTAAGGCCAAGGCTTAGCAAGCTGTGTTTGACCAAACCATTTTGTGATTCTTTCATTCGTCTGCTACAATACAGAAAGAGGGGGGGGGGCTACAGAGAGAGAGACCGAGCTTTGAAACTTGACTAATGGTTGCGGTTTGGCTATTGTAAATGTGGATAGCAACCAACCAGGGGAAAAGGGGGATGGGAGTGACGATACTTTGTGGTTGGATTCCTTTAATTCCACCCCTCTTGTGTTTTATCTCTAGTTTTCTTTTTTTCTTTTGTTCTATCCTTCCATTTTCTGTCTCCATTTTATCTCGCATTGATATTTTTGTTTGCCTGTTTAAAATGCCAGACTTTCGCTAGTGATGCATGCATGCACTTAGACAAGGAATATTTTCATATCTGTTGTTTTTAAAGAAATTTTTCCAAAAAGCTTTTAGTTTTAGAAATACCCTAGATATTGGGTTTTATAACGAAGGATAGCTAGCTTTTAATGCGTTCTATTTTTGGAATATTTCAAATCTTACGCTATCCGAAAGATTCATTTTTGGCGAATTTTTATCTTATATAGGGTTGCTATGGTTACCGCCCAATAAAAATTGGGAGAATTTTAAAATTCCAGTATTGAAAGGCAGATTATTTCATCTTGGTTATGTAATTTTATTTGCTGTATTTGTTCTAGCGTGAAGTAATATATAGGGCGTTTTAAAAAGGGTAGAAGTACGGTGAGTTCTATGGGAAATCAATTTTGATTCGAAAATGTAAGTTTTATGACATTTTACCCTAAGCAGGAGTTCATAATAACCCCCCTTCGGGGGGAAGTATGAAACTGGCCATAGAGCTAATGGTAAAAATCGCGAACAACAAGATTCCGTCGTTGCGCATAGAAAGGATTAGCCTGTTTATGGACATACAACCTTACAGTATATCGTAGTGGTATCTATGCTCCTTGGTTTTCGTTCCAAAACTTCCGTTGGCTGGGATCTCCGTCGAAAAGAAAAATGGCGATATGGGGGACGTAGAAACACGTTGCAATTCTTATATTAAAGATACTGCGAATAAATTTGTCCAAACCGTTTTAATTTAATCACGGAATTCTCACTCACACATACCACAACAAAACATTATTGACAATCGTTTAAATGTTTTGTAGAAAACTATAAACCCCGACTTAAAGCCAACTTCTTAGCCAAGGCTTAATTTACACCGTTCCGACAGAAGCAGACGTGAGCCATTTTCGCTCTCAAAATCACAAGATAAAAATAGTGCTAAACCGGAAGTGTGGAAGTTAATGCGCGTGGTCGCTAAAAAATGGGGTAACTATTTCTTTGGGAGTTAAGCGGTGTATAAATCCGCTGAGCTTTACGGCGAAACTTTGTTGTTACGGGCTTTTTAACCAGTTTCGTACTTCGAGTTATTATGAACTCCTGCCCTAAGGGGCCACTTTTTGCGAGCTATGATTAGAGAGGGCTTTAGGGATGACCCCTTAATTAAATTAGAAAGCATTTTCTGTTCAGTTTCTTACTTAAATTTAACGGGGTTATCCGTAAAACATAATAAGTTTGTAAACGGTTTTCGTTAGTTCAAAATGTCTTAGAGCATGCATTTTCGACTCAAAATGGTCAATAAAACCAACTTTACTTCTTTCTCAACAACATGTGTTTATAATTATATAAGTTAATGAATATAACTAGGATAACTAGGCTACTTATAAATAAAAGTGACAATTAAAATTGGTCAGTTGAGAATGACGTCACTTTAAACGCAGTCAGGAAAAAATCCTTGAAAAGTCAGTTAAAAATTTTGAAATGAAAAACCAATTTCTTTAAATTCTTTTGCAATCTTTGACTGCAGTTGTCGTAAATGCCGTGTGATAATTTTATTTGTATAACGACTTATTTGGACGCGAGTCCTTAAAATTTTTCAATTTTAACTTGAACGTCTTTCAACTTATGTTGGGTTAGTACCAAAGGTCAATACCTACGGGAGATAAGGATTGATAAGATATAGACCTTTGGTGCTACCGAACATATAAAAAGAGAGTGTAACGCTGCAGGCGGGCAGTCTTGATTTAGTCACAATAAAGTTAACATTGGCAACCAACATGGTGTCAGAAGTCGGGTACGCGGAAACTTAACGTTCTCGCGTTTTTAACCCATACCTAAGTTCGGAATTATACCTGCCGCCACGAATATGGCTGCCTCCAGTGTACCGGCGCCTAAGCCTGTAGAATGTGCCGTGGATGCCGCCGAGAATTTTGCCACCTTTCAAGAAGCTTTTGCTGACTACCGGATTGCCACGGGCCTCAACACAAAAACGGATGCCGTTCAGGTTGCAACACTTCGCTCATTACTGGGAGACGAATGTCGGAAGGTACTCAAAACTCTAAATCTCTCAGCCGAATCTCAATCCACTACTGAGGGTATCCTTACCGCCTTAACCAACCACTTTACGTCGAGAAAAAACACGCTTTACCCCAGATTCTTGTTCCGTGCCGCTACGCAACAACCCTCCGAAACAATGGATCAATTTTACATCCGACTGAGAACTCTAGTCAAGGCTTGCAAGTATCGAAGTACTGAAATGGAAAACGACCTTGTCACCGATCAACTTGTTCTCGGTAGCCGCGATAAACAGACGAGGGCTGAACTCTTTCGAGCAGCCGATCTACCAACATTGACCGAAGCACTGGATGCACTACGAATCAGCGAAAGCGCCAACACCGAATTAAAACATGTCGAAGCGGAAAACACACACGCGTCATCCGAATCAGACAACATAAATTACGTACATCACCGACCACGGGCCCAAAGTTTGCCGTATCGACGTCCAGGTCATCAATACAAACGATATCCATCAACGAGAAGCAATTTTCGACATCGATCAAACTCCATCGAGAGTTCTTCTTGTCAGTACTGTGGAACACAGCATTCAAGGGGAAGCTCCTGTCCCGCTTATGGGAAACGTTGCAACTTCTGCCAACGTCTTCACCATTTCGAATCCGTTTGTCGGACGAAGGGACGACGATCAGTCAACTGTCTCGAAGACCACCAGCTGCGTCAGTCACCTGAAAGCGCATACAACGACCAAGAGCTTCTCCACTACGTACAAGAGCCAGTGTTGTCTGGTCCCCATCAACTTGCCACAACGAGCCACGATAACCGGACGGAAGAAAATCGATACGATTCAGAAGAACTGTTTCACATAGAGGAAATATCCCTCGGTTTAAAGAAACCTTGTTCGAACGATGAAGTGCATGCCGTGCAGACACAGGGCACCCGAAGAAAACTCTTCTGCGACCTTCAGATCCACGAGGTGAACCGACAGCCCCAAACGCTACACTGCCAGCTTGATACTGGGGCCACATGCAACGTAATGAATCTGGCCGTCTTTCAAACTATTCAGCGCACTTCATCGGTATTCACCCCGACATCGTCCAAAGGCCTTACACTGTATGACAACTCAGTCATGCACCTTGTTGGAGAAACCACACTAACATGTTCCGTGGGGGAAAGGAAACAAAACCTGAATTTCAAAATCATCGAAGGGCCTCATAAACCGCCGCTGCTTTCAGCGACAACCTGCGTGGAGCTGGGACTAATTACGGTCAATGAGGTCTGTCACGTAGATGTACAGTCACGAGAGTCATCGATCATGACACAAGCCGCGATGACGGGCAGATCAATAATAACCGAGTACATTGACGTATTCGAAGGTCTGGGTGAATTTCCGGGAGTCTATACGATTGAAATTGATAAGTCAGTGCCACCGGTTCAACACTTGCCACGCCGAGTGCCAGTCGCTCTTTTAAATCCTCTCAAGCAAAAATTGGACGAATTGGAAAGCAGAGGAATCATAGCCAAAGTAACAACACCTACGGACTGGATCAGTAGTCTTGTGATAGTACAAAAGAAGCAGAAGACAAAGATTCCTGGTGGACAAGCCAAGAACTCGATAAGAATATGTATAGACCCTAAGGATCTAAATAAAGCCATCAAACGGGCAAAATATCCAATGCCAGTTTTGGACGACATCTTACCAAGCCTAACAAATGCTAAAGTGTTCTCAGTACTGGACGCCAAAGACGGATTTTATCAGATTCGGTTGTCGGAGGAAAGTTCTTACCTCACCACATTTTGGACACCGTTTGGACGATTCCGATACCTACGTATGCCGTTCGGAATATCGTCCGCGCCTGAGGAGTTCCAACGGCAAGTGCTGGAACTACTAGAAGGCCTACGAGGCGTATACGACATCCACGACGATATCCTAGTCGTAGGGTGTGGATCATCCATCGAAGATGCAATAACCGATCATCACCGGAACTTGAAAGCCTTACTGGCCCGAGCCAGGGAGCGGAAGTTGAAACTAAATAAAGATAAAGTGCGCCTAGCACTTACGACTGTCACGTACATGGGCCATCAAATCACCCAGAGTGGAATCAAACCAGACCCCGCAAAAATTCAAGCGATTGTCGAGATGCCGGCACCGAAGGAAAAAAAAGCCCTCCAGAGGTTTTTGGGAAGCGTCAATTACGTTAGTCGTTTCCTCCCAGCGATGTCCACTGTAAGTGAGCCGCTCAGACAACTGCTAGAGAAGGACACGTTGTTTGCCTGGCAGGGTAGGCAAGAGTCTTCGTTCAAACAACTGAAGAAGATGTTAACGGAAGCACCAATTTTAGCGTATTACAATAACGGAACGGATGTCACGATTCAATGCGATGCTTCGGAATCGGGCCTAGGAGCCGTACTGTTGCAAGAAGGCCGTCCAGTGGCTTATGCCTCCAGAGCTTTGACGTCGAGCGAAACAAACTACGCTCAAATAGAAAAGGAATGTCTCGGAATAGTGTTCGCCTGTGGCCGCTTTGAACATTACATAGGAGGCTGTAACAGAGTAGTAGTTGAAACGGACCACAAGCCTTTGATACCCATATTTACGAAACCACTACGTTTAGCGCCCAAGCGTCTGCAACGGATGTTATTACAACTACAGTCACGAAGCTTACACGTCCAATACAAACCGGGGCCAACTCTTCACATAGCGGATATGCTAAGTCGAAGTTTTCTGCCATACACGGGTCAATCGCAATCTCCAAACATTGACATTTACAACGTGGAAGAAGAAAATTTTCAAGATATAGCCTCTGTAGAGCCAGAACGGTATTTGCCTGTAAGCTCCACCACACTGGAAGAGATACGAGCCGCTACGCAGAAAGATGACGTTCTACAGAAGCTCAAACAAGTCATCCTAAAAGGTTGGCCACAGGGACAAAAGGAACTTCCCGTCGAACTGCGATGTTTCTGGCACACAAGAGACGAGTATACAACTGATCAAGGAATCCTGTATAAAGGGCAAAGACTGATAGTTCCGGAAGCCGTTAGACAAACCATTTTGGAAAGACTCCACTACAGTCACCTGGGCTCAGCTGCGACCATTAGGAAAGCACGAGAAACCGTTTACTGGCCGGGAATCGAGAAGGAGATTGAAAACTATGTAGGCCGATGTAGCCCTTGCCAAACATTCTTAACGAAGCAGTATCGAGAACCACTGAAACCTTTCGAAATTCCAACACTCCCATGGCAAATGGTAGCGCAAGACATATTTACACTAAACGACGTCAACTATCTGGTCACCGTCGACTACTACAGTGGTTTCTGGGAACTCGACATCCTGAAAAACATGACGGCCGCGACATTAGTCAACAACACCAGAGCTCATTTTGCTAGACACGGCGTCCCACAGGTGTTGATAACCGATAATGGAACGAACTTCGTCGGAAAAGAATATGCGGATTTCGCCGCAAAATGGGGTTTCATTCACGTAACAACGTCCCCGTACCATAGTAAATCTAATGGGAAAGCAGAATCAACTGTCAAAATAGTGAAAAACCTTCTTAAGAAGGTCGAATTCGCGAAACAAGATGTAATGTTAGCGATTCTGGTATGGAGAAATACGCCGCAAAAAGACGGATCGACGCCAGCACAGAAGCTTTTTTCACGCCAAGTAAAAACACCAATACCAATGGCTCCAGAAAAACTACAACCAGCCGTCATAAGGAACGTCTCCCAAGTCATAGCGGAAAGACAGAGGAACATGAAGCGTTGGTATGACAAGGGCACACGAGCATTGCCAACGATTACAAAAGGTCAAAGTGTCAAAATGGATCCAAGGAAACGGCATACACCATGGATAACTGCCACCTGCGAAGCTAAAGTTGGATCCAGGTCCTATCTTCTACGAACAGACAAAGGGTCTATTTTTAGACGAAACCGCCAAGACATTCGGATTGCCAAGTCACCTGTTCAGTCGATACAACTAAAAGACCAAAATGAACCGAACCGGAGTCACATAAGGAATCCATACTATGGATTTAGACCAAGAACAGTTTTAAGCAACTATCGACGAGCCACATATCCCAAAAACCCAGTCTTTGATCCCGACGTTCGAGCAAATGTTCCTGACGACCAAGTCACTTTCCCTGAGGTTCGAGTTAATATTCCTGACAACCAAACCATTGATCCTGACGTTCGAGTTGATGACCAAATCACTGACCCCATTGTTCGAATCAATGTATCTGACGATGCCGCCCATCCTCATGGCCAAACCAATTTGCCAGATGACAGTCATGACTGTCCTAGGACGGAGATGGACAAGCAGCTGGCAGAGTCGGCCACCGAAACAAGACATTGTCTCCGGGACCGTAATAAAATCAAGTTACCCCAAAGGTATCAAGGAGGGACGGCAGAATATGAAAAGTGGACTTTTAAGAAAACTAAAATGTAGTGGACTTTCGGTGTTATAAATGTATACTATTTTGATTTGAAGTTTTAACTATAATGCTAATGTTACGTTAATTGAAATAATACTATGTTAGTTTAGTTGAAGTAATCCTGCTTTAGTTGCATTTTTAATAATTTTGGATTAACTAAATTTAAATGTTTTGCTTGTATCAATGTTAGTTAAGCAAAGAGTTTTATTATAAAAAAAGGGAGATGTTGGGTTAGTACCAAAGGTCAATACCTACGGGAGATAAGGATTGATAAGATATAGACCTTTGGTGCTACCGAACATATAAAAAGAGAGTGTAACGCTGCAGGCGGGCAGTCTTGATTTAGTCACAATAAAGTTAACATTGGCAACCAACAACTTATAGTATACTTATAGCATTTTCAATTAAACGCGCCTTACCAAAGTTTCCTAATAGTTAGTCGAGAGTCTTGACGTGTAAGATGTATCCTCGCCTTAAAGGTGAAACTGCCCACCCTCGGAGTGATTCCAGAGTATCCTGGCCATGATGGAACGGTGAGGTCAAGGGTGGTGGCTACCGAAGATACTCTCAACCGAAGGAGCCCCTATAGTTTGTAGAAACCAACCACATTCCAGACGATCCATTCCAAGAGTTGGAAGAAGCAAACCCTCCCCAAGATGGATGACCCGAACTCTCTATACTCACCATCATTTCGAAACCATGCAGGGACCATTATGGCCGAACACCTCCCACTTAGATGAAATAAACCTATTTATTTATACCATAGAAGGTGGTTGGGAAGTAGCCCATGGTTTGTATCGAAATAGCGGGTTCGTAAGGTTTAAACAAATAGAAACAACACGCTGATCTTAGGGGGAGTTAGGGTTAAAGTATATTGGGGTTTAAATGACCCTAAACATTGGGTAAGTTGCTTCATATGCCAATTTAAGGTCAGTTGGGGGAGAATCTCCTATTATTATAAAATTGTTTCACCTTTGTTTAGGGTTAAGGACAGTTTGGAATGTTCCGCGAGTACTGTTGACATGGCGGAAACTTGAAAATTACCAGAATTACTTTTAACTTGGACTTCTATTTGTTCGATCCATTAACTTTTAATTGCCCTAGGGTCAAGCGATTAAACTTTACATTCTTGCAATTGTTTAATCTTTAGTTTATGTAATAAATAGATCAGAAAATTTAGAAATAGGTCAAAAATTCGTTGTCCAAGTCAAGAAATTTTATTTTAGTATGGTAAATTTCTTGGGTCAGTATTTCGTACGTTACAATATGTTTTGAAACGTAATTTACATATTATGAGCTGGAATTGTTTATAATAAATAAATAATATTCTCAACAAATATCCCTCTTAACATTGATAGCTAGCCTTCACCTGGCCGAAATGGTACTTTGGGAAAATCAAATGAAGTAAATACAGAGTTTGAAGTCAACTGAGAAATTTGATAATCCGAAATTATTTATTTAAAATTTTCGTGGCCACTTCCGAATATTAATCGAGGCTTAAGGACGACGCATTTTTAATTTGCAAAGCATACCGAGGGAGCCGTTTTTGCATAAATTTCCTTACTATCTTTTAGTAGCCCATTCTCTCTCTTTGTCCAAGTTTCGAATTGAGGTGGGAGGGGCTAAACCCCCCGACTGTATTATTAAGCAAATGAGGAAGCGTAGTAACTCTATAGCTTCCAGTGTTGGTTGGCAAGGCTTAATTAGGAAACATGATTAAGCTATTTAATATGATTGCGCTTGGGCTTAGCGGGGAATTTAGGGGGCATCGATAGCCCGGGGAAGGGGGCCAGGGGTTGTGATAGTAGATAAACACACCGCGGTAGAGATAAGACGTTCGGCGGCGACGTCAAACTAGGTCGGTCGGTGTACAGCAGCCAATGGTGACTTTGGGCTTTAGCTCTTAGAGAAGCGATGAGATTTAAGGGAGAAGGGGCTAAATCCCCACCGAAATATCGACTTTCCTTTTCACCCCCTCAATCCAATCCCATTGCCTCCCTCCCCCCCCCTTCTTCCATCTCTAATGTAAACAAGGGTTGATTCTAACCCCCAAAGAATATGATATCATCTTTTGTTGATTTTTCATGATAGTTAACTTAGCGGTCTTCCAGATCAACTTTGGGAAAATTGTTTTATAAATCACGTGGAAATGGTTTTACGAATCACGTGGAATTTGTTTTACAAATCACGTGGAAATTGTTTTACGAATCACCTTATATACTGTATATTTAACAAATCACGTGGAAATTGTTTTACGAATCTGGGAGCACGGCAGTGCTCCCAGCCAAGTCGAGCACTGACATCCTTTTCTCGAAGCAACTCGTGGCACTTTTAAGCCCACTGTAACTTCGTGATGGGTACAGGTAAAAGTCTGAAATTTTGCTTGCCGCGAGGACTGTCAATCCTAGCTATAGTTTCCAAATTTCAAGTTCCTACCCTATATACTTTTCGATATATCGAAGGTGAAATTTACCTTATTTTGTCACTCACTCACTCACTCACCGATCATCAAAATTCTAAGGTACTTCTAGGGTAGATAGAAACTTAAAATTCAGGATTTAGTTTTAATTTATTTTATAAAGCACAGAAAAATTAAAACATCCCGAAATTTTTATAAAATTGTTCTTTAGTTCTTAATTTTAAAATTAGATGGCGCTGCCGTCTTTTCAACAGAAATAGTGTGTGTTCTTGATGAAAGGACGTAATGGTCCAAAGTTAACCGAAAGTTGTAACTGATGCTACATTCTTATATTAGGATATCGCGTACAATCTTTATTACATATTCTCTGCGGGTCGAAAGGGGTAATTCAGCGTAAATAAGGACAAACGTTAGCGATTACATTGGCAAACGAAGTACCACGAGAGGGTCTTGTTTTAATATAACTACCGAGGGTCTACAAAAAGAAGTGAGATCCTATGAAAAACATTAACATGTACAAAAATGGGCCAAGCCTCGCCTCGTGACCTCTCCGCCGTAAAACGTTCTGAGATCCCATGTAGAGCCAAGTCTGCCTTTTGTTCTCATTCAATCGCCAATTGAACAATTATGTTATAAATTAAGTCCTTTTCCTAATTAATAACCAATATTCTTTGACTCTATCATTATTATACATCTTTGTTCGTATCAAAAATATCGTGACTTGGCAAGAGCAGGTCATCCCCTTCGATTATTTTAAAATAGGCAACGATTTAGTGAATATCCCCTCGACTTCCTTTTAATATTACTTACCTGTGATTGCCAAGTCACGATATTTTTGATACGAACAAAGATGTATAATAATGATAGAGTCAAAGAATATTGGTTATTAATTAGGAAAAGGACTTAATTTATAACATAATTGTTCAATTGGCGATTGAATGAGAACAAAAGGCAGACTTGGCTCTACATGGGATCTCAGAACGTTTTACGGCGGAGAGGTCACGAGGCGAGGCTTGGCCCATTTTTGTACATGTTAATGTTTTTCATAGGATCACGTTATATACTGTATATTTAACAAATCACGTGGAAATAGTTTTATGCATCACGTGGTAGATGTTTTACGAATCACGTGGAAATTGATTTCTAATCTCGTGCAACATTATTTACAAATCACGTGGCATTTTTTTTCTAGTCTCTTGATAACCGAGACATGAAAGAAACAAAAAATTTCTCCTGTCTTTTCAATATTCACGCGAGGTTTGAATGCATTTGTAGTACGTACGGTAGTCAATTAGGGCTTAATACTAGAAACAAGAACTCTAATTAATCCAAGAGAGTATCTGCAACAATCTTTTTAGAATCGCAATTAGCTTTAACATGTTCCCTCGAACTTCATGAAACTCGCAATTATTCGAGGGATTATCTCGAATTCTGTCTTCGAATAAATATCTACGTTTACGATTAATATCTCTTGGAGGAATTTTCAAGCACGTATTTTTAAATTTAAATTAATTATTGCAAATAGACCCAGAGGAAAAATTTCATGTTAGACTATCCCTTTAAATAAAACCCGATATTATCAATTATCATGCTTTAATTTAATTAAGAAATATATGTATATATTTTAATTTAATTTCGGCTTGTAATATTAAATTAGTTTGTGTAAAAATAACTTTTTAAAGTAATTAGGAAAAGCCAACATTCAGGGTGAATGATGCCTGTGTTATTTCTATGAGCCCCTGTAGAAGTGTTTCACCTTTCAATACACGCGTGCTCAGGGTGAAGTCAACCACCAGGAGCCATGCTAATTCTATGCGAAAATATTTATGAAAAAACCCTTTTTTAAATCAAAATATTATTTAGCATAATAAAATTTAAAATTTAAACGACCTAATCTCCTTTAAAACCAACTAGGTTCAAAGTGACTCATAAATGCCGTAATTCTTTCGGGATTTTCATAGAGTTCCCGAATTTTCTTGCGAGGTTTTCGACTCAGTCAGTCACTCAGTCAGGTTTTATTCCTATGGGCCCCGGTTTCTATTGGATATTGGCCCGGGGGGCTCGGGGGGGAAAGGGGGGCAAATGGAATAACTCCCAAATTCCCGACCGCTTTCCAAACTAAATCTCAGGGAATTTTCACTATTTGACCTCATTTCAAATCGTATAGAACCCCTCTATTTTACGAAACAAAAGATCTATTATACCACCATCCTTCTTCCCTCGAGGTTCAATTGACTAAAATCGAACCGTATAACTTAATTTATAATTAAAATCGGAATTATATTTTAACTTTAGTAAAATAAAAATAGTCTAACTCGATATGTTTCTAAACCTATTTTATTTCTATTAGGTACTACTTTTTACCGTGATGGACTATTTCGTAAGAAAAACGAAAGATGGTTAGAATTGCGCCTTTGATAACGTTAAACATTCCAAACTAGCTCGAGACTAAACATTGCGCTCGTGAATAGAGATGGAATAAGTCGATACAAACTCCGATGTTAATTGACACTGGGCTACGAAAGGGGGAAACCAATCTTATTCAATAAGGACTTTGCGCCAAGCGACCTTGGTTAGAGTAGGACGTTGGGGGGAGGGGGGGTCGAAACGACATTAACAGATTATTGCGCGAGTAATCTGCCTATAATCGGGGGCTTCTATATTTCCCCGGGATGGGGGAGGAACTTTCTGAATGGGGGTAAAGCCTCCGCGGCTTATTCGACCCCGTTTCTAGCTTCTGTACTATAATCAATTTCTATTGTAAATGGCGAGGAACCAAGGCTTAACGTGTAAATGTGGTATTTAATTTAATTTTGAATATACTTGAAAAAAATAAAAAACCAATTGTATTTCAGCCCAAATTCAACTTAAAAGCCCCGTGACTTATTTCCTATATTTTCGTTTATTCGTATACTGTGTGGTAATAGAGAGCCCGCTTTAATCTTCAACGTTCCTCGTATTGACTTTATTACGGATTTCATGGCGAACGGAAAAACACGCGTTACGATTATCGCGCGCGCTATGTTCCGATGCATTTGGCGGGAAACTTATATATATAAGTTGGAATGGCTGCTTTCCCGCCTTTAACCGTATTAGGGTCTATGGGAATGCAACCTTGGATGCGGAAACTGGCGGGAAGGTCGCGAAATCTACATTGTTCAAGCAGTCGCGATCCTCGCAATCAAATTTCCACGCTGCGCGTGCGAATGTAATGGATTAACCCTATTCGCTGGTGTACTCAACCTTATACCCGTATCACTTGGCACTACAGTCAAAGGCTTTATTCAATTCTCTTCCTCGTTCTTTTCAATATAAAGTGACTCTATCTATCCCGGTATAGCTTTACCCATTTTCACGAGCGAGGTGTATATGGCACGCGCTACCTCCGACAACCTAACTAGAATAAAGCGTAGAGGGTTGATTCAGTACGTACTCTATAGTTCAAGTATTGCCAGGTTGTTTTGACGTATTCGCGTATAGGCATACCTTTTCTGGTAACTGGTTAGGCCCCGGGTGTTCTTTTCGGAGATTAGGGAAGGTATAAGCCGGTCTCTTAACGAATCTGCAACGCGTGCTTCCACTTCCTCATTCAACTCTACTGGTATTATCCATCTTTAATCTAGTACTTTTCCTACTACATAGTTCCGAACTTACAATATAAAATTTGCATCGAATTTATCGCTTAACAATTAAATATACCGCCGCTTTAAATTTATAAACTAAAGTCCATTTCGGTACTCGAAATTATTTCTATTTCTTTACTGAATTTTAAGACTGGGATGACTTAGGTATTCTGGGCGTTCTAGGGACAAAAGGTAAGGGGGGGGGGGAAAGGGCCTTGCCTCTTTGGCCAGGGGCTTCTCTTCCTCTCTTCTATTCAAAGCCCCGTGTATTATATACTTTTCTATATGTAATGTTTCTAGATTGTGTAAGCCTGCATGCACCCTCCCCACTATTTCTATCAAGGCTGGTATAGAGCAGCTCTTACAATTCCTGTATTTTTATAGGGTCTAGAGATGGGTTTGCCGCTGCCGATGGTGGTAAGGAATTTAATGGCCCCTTGGGGGTAACGCCCCCTTCCGTTGTTTTAGGCAAAAGAAGCGGCGAAAAGTCTACCTAGCCTTTCAAATAAAGCCACCTTTATCTTACGGAAAATATTGATTAGGAAGGCGTAAACTAAATGAAAGCTAATTATTATTTAAAAGTTAGTAAACTAACGCCACAAACTTTAATATTTATTACAAAGAAGAAAAATCAAAGGAAGTTTGCGTGAATTTTGGCGCCAAATGTCACGCGCCGTTGAGATTTCTTGATTTTTGGCGTGAAACATCACGAGCCGTTGAGATTTCTTGATTTTTGGCGTGAAACATCACGAGCCGTTGAGATTTCTTGATTTTTGGCGCAAAATGTCACGAGCCGTTGAGATAACTTGATTTTTGGCGCGAAGTGTCACGAGAATTTGAAATATCTTTATTTTTGGCGCGAAATGTCACGAGCCGTTGAGATTTCTTGACTTTTGGCGCAAATGCCACGAGCCGTTCAGAGATAACTCGATTTTTGGCGCGAAATGTCACGAGCCGTTTAGAGATAACTCGATTTTTGGCGCGAAATGTCACGAGCCGTTTAGAGATAACTCGATTTTTGGCGCGAAATGTCACGAGCCGTTTAGAGATAACTCGATTTTTGGCGCGAAATGTCACGAGCCGTTTAGAGATAACTTTATTTTGGCGCGAAATGTCACGAGCCGTTTAGAGATAACTTTATTTTGGCGCGAAATGTCACGAGCCGTTTAGATATAACTCTATTTTTGGCGCGAAATGTCACGAGCCGTTTAGATATAACTCGATTTTTGGCGCGAAATGTCACGAGCAGTTTAGATATAACTTGATTTTTGGCGCGAAATGTCACGCGCTCGCATTAGTTGAAAATGTTCTCAAATATTTTAAACGGTTTCCAATTGGTTCGAATCAATATGAATGGGATATTGGCGGGAGGAATAGGCGGGAAAACAAATGGAAATCCGAGCTACCCCATTCGAGTCGAGAGAGAGCGAGAGAGAGAGAAGATAGAAATAAAAATTCCTTATCCAAATAAATCGGGAAATGGCGAACCGCGCCGAGTTCTTTCCTTTTAAATGGATGCCGAGTATGAAGAGAGGACCAAGAGCGGGTGTGGGAGATAAATCGGAATGAGTCCGCAGAGAGATGGGGATGGAGGAATTCGAATAGGATTTTGGCCTATTTCAAGCAATGAAAACCGTTTTCCAATATCAATTTCATCCCCAAGTATTTTTTAGCTCGCAAATTTCGAACTTACCCCCCCCCCTCCCCACTTCAACCATCTAAGGAAGAATGTATTAAATTCACACAGGAATATTATACTTTATATTTGAGAAAGTTAAGAAACTGGATAGAAAATAAATTTCTGTAGCCCATGCACTATCTATAAAGAAATACTTATTTCGCAACAATTTAGTTATTTTAATATTCATGTATGATTTGTAAGATTTTCACGAATAGTGTTGGTGTTAAAGAAAGGAGGTGCGGATGGTCTCGAGAAATAAAATGAAAGCTTCTTCTTCTTCCTCCAAAATCCCAAACCTAATCAACATTTTTTTTTGGCTCTTCCCAAACTTCATCTCATCACATCTTCTCTCTCTCTCTCTCTCTCCGCTCTTGGGCTTCCTTTATCCATCTCTCTCTCTCGCTCGCGCTCGCAATTTGTAAATCTACAGTCCAGAAGCTCTCTATACGATCGATAGAACCTGCACGTGCTTCAGGTTAAGCCTCCCCCTCGTGCCAAGGTACTCTCTCTCTCTCTTTCTCTCTCTCTCTTTCTCTCTCTCTCTCTCTCTCTCTCTCTCTCTCTCTTTCTCTCTCTCTCACCAAAAGCAGGAATTTTCATTAAATTTGCAGAGAAGGGGGAGTAAAAAAAATACCCCGGTACTCGTTGGTATTAATTAATTTATAAGAATTGCTAGGCCTCGCTCTTCAGTTAAAAATATAGTATTAATATCAGCACGCGAAATCCTTTGTTGAAAATGTTGATCTTATAATACATCGGCTTCTTTTGAACTTAAGGTATATAAATTTTTTTTTCATTAAATTAACGGTTAATAATTAAAAATTCGTTTTTAATACCCCAATAACCAAATTCAATAAGATAAGAATTCAAAAGTTTTCAGTAGCAGCCCAATGGTTTAATCACTATAGTGTGCGTATAAGTGTTGCCAGTCATTTGTTACTCGCACTAATTTAATTCTATTCGACTTAAGTAAAAAAAAAAATATATAGTGGCGTCTGTACACGCGCAGTACCTTATATAAGTTATAGACATTCAAATACACCATCCTTTAATAATTAAAATTTCGTTAAACATTATTTATTTATTTATTTATATTGTTAAGAGTTGTTTAAACCGATCAACCTATAGTATTTTGTAAGGTATAATTCTAAAGTGTATATTTTAACAGGTATATCCGATACCAGCTTAACCTTGAGTCAAATGAAAGTTAAGGAACAAGCCGATACGTCAATACGCAATTAAAATTTAACTTATTTAGCGGCGGAAAGATGAAAGATCTTCCTTCGACCCCCCCCCCCTCCTTCCCCTCCACTCCCAATCTGCCATCAAAGGAAACTTAACATTCAAGTCTATATTATACTTTATTTATCTTTGATCCTGTCCTGGTGGTATTATAAATTATTATTTCAGGGTTGGTACCAAACCTGGTTAAGTTAGGATTTACTTTGATTCTTTGAACAAACAACTAATTTATCAATTCTCACGGCTAACCTGCTGCAGTGGAGAATTTAAGAATTCCGAATCCAAAAATATGATACCAACCCTGACATAATACTAAGTAATACTTCAAATTAGCTTATCTACAAACTATAATATTATTAAGTAAAATGAATTAATTAGAAAATTCAATATATAATGATATTTTCCAGATGATGTAAAACCGGCCTATCACGTGATGTCTGTCTATTTCAAACAGTTGCCATCCATAAATGTTAAATTGAGAAAGACCACATTTTTAAGGAAAATTTCTTAATTTTTGTCCTGTCTTTAAATAAGAAACTTTCCAATTTTCAAATTAAAAAAATTAATCGCGATTATTTCCTTAATTAACATTTCCGAAGCGTTAACTTTCGTTAAGTGGATTCCCCGTTATTAGTTTTAACAAATGATTATTATCTAGTCGTTAAAAACTAGGCAGGCTAGCTGCACTTGCCTTTTTACGAAAACGAAACCCATGCAGTAAAACCTTTGTTGTAAAGTTTCCCAAAACTGTAATGCTTTGTACCTGGGGTATTAGGACGACCTCTAGCGGCTTGGGCTGTTTTAAAATTCCCAACGATTCTAGGGGCTTAATTTAGAGAAACGTTAAAACAAAACTATATAGTGGCATCCACTCTTGGAAAATGTACATCTTTAACTAACGTTGTAGGGGTTGGAATGACTCATTTTAAGGTTACGATATTAAACAAACCGAGGCTTAGCGGAGAACTTTACTACGAGTTGGGGGTTTTTGAATTTATTTAGATCCCCTTGATTAGGATGAGCTATTTTAAAATAAAACGCCCCCTTCCCCCCCCCCTTCCCTGTTCTAGGCGGCCATTTTGATAATTCGGGTGCAAGGGTCTTTGGCGGAAGAACACTCGATAATACCTTTCGCTTGGCTAATTTAAATTTATTGAAAGTTAATTTAGAATAAAGACTGAACAAAGGCTTACTTAACACCCTCCTAAACTGAATAATAGACCATTTTAATGAAAACCGAGAGCTAGTATTCTTAATTGCCTTTCATAATGCTTTTAAATAATAAAATTCTTGAAAAGGAACCGAGCGCGATTTGCACGCGCCTAAATTAAATTTGTCTATAGAGATAAAAGGGGTTTGCGCGCGCGAGACCGGGAGGGCGTGCAATTGAGGGCTCGGATATTAATAATTTTTTTAACAAACGCAGTTATGAAAGAGCGAAATCTTTTCATCTTAAATTACAAAATCAGCGTTGGTACAGTTTAACGTTTGTTTTGAGATCCTAACTCAATATGTTTAATTTATTAAATTTGTATTATATTTTTAAAATTTTGAGAGTGTCCTACCTCTCGTTATAATATAAATTTGGCGCGCTTGGTCTGGCGTCTATCTATTCATTAATTCATTAGAAATTTTGCGCGAACTCGCCTGCGAAATATTACAATTTCAAGTCATAACGGCCATTTTTAAAAAAAGGAGGGGCTAATTTTTGGAATGAAAAGTGATTCAATCATTTAGAGCCTAATGGCTTAACGCAAAATATCTACACGGTATTAAAAATTAACCAATCAGAATGGTTCTTACAGCTCTACAAGTTGTACAGTTATTTTTAGTTGTTTAAATTATTAAATGTTTGTTTCTAACTAAGCCTTTGAACTTGGTGAGTTGTTCAAAGAGCCAATCAGAATGTTTCACGCAGCTATACAGGTTATGGTTAATTTTAGTTAAGCTTGCTTTAATGGTAAGCCTTTTTGAAGGCCAATCAGAATGTAACTTTTCAGCTCTACAGGTTTTATAGTTATTTTTAGTTAAACTTAATGGTTCGTATCTAACTAAGCCTTTGAAGTCGTCAAACAGACCAACTATAGTATAGTTCTCTCTCTCTCTCTCTCGCTCATCCGCGAGTGGCAAGCGATAAAAAGTCCCTTTTAAATTAAATTTTATATTTGGCGAGTCCCGTAACTCCGTAATAAAAACTAAAAAGATCTAGAGAGAGGCTCGAATAAAAGAAGAATCTACTTTCTAAATTAATTTCACGCTCACTAGACCAGTAGAAAAGTTAGAGAAAGTCTTTCCCCCCATTCTCAGTTAAGCCTTGCCCATAAAAAAAGCCGAAGGAGAAAGAAAGTATCTAACTGTGTTGGAGTTAGAAGTAAAAAAAAAAAAAAGATTGGACCGAGGCTTAGGACGTTTCGTTAGGGCCGGCTCACTCTAAATGGGAATTGGCATTGCAATTTATAATTACTCCAATGAATCCCA
Source organism: Phalangium opilio (assembly GCF_054372755.1). Taxonomy (NCBI): domain Eukaryota; kingdom Metazoa; phylum Arthropoda; class Arachnida; order Opiliones; family Phalangiidae; genus Phalangium; species Phalangium opilio. Next base: position 1,434,462 of record NW_028324170.1, read on the forward strand.
CGGGCTTTTAAACTAATCTTACTCGAGGCCCACTTTAAAAAGACCAAAAACCCGCGCGCCTTGTAATAAAAAAAAAGAAGAAATCAAAGTTTCCAAAAGAGAAATAAACCCTTTCTTTGAATCTATCAATTTTAAAGGTTTCTTTGCTTTAATGAATTACTAGGCCTAGCTAGCACTTTTAAGATTGTAATATAATCTATTTCCAAGGGAAAAGGAAGCCGTGTTTATTTTAACCCCCCCCCCCCTATTTTTAGCGCGTGCCAAAGCTTTCCCGCGCGTTTCTTTTAAATTAGTTTGTAGCACGCGATGATTTACGCGGTTTCTCGCGCCTTTTTTCACGCGCCATCCTTGAAAAGAAGAAAGAAAAAAAAGCGCGGGTAGAATAATTAATTTTGTCTAGAATGAAATATTTCGCGCCAATTTATTTTACAATCTCACGCGTGCGATTTTTTACCGGATATGTTTCTTTGGAAAAAGTCGCGCCTTTTTTTAACCCGCAATTTTTGAAAATAGGCGGGAAAATAAATATTCGCGTTTGGGTAATTTTAACCCTAAAATTAGGCTTAACTTTGACCCGTTTTCCCTTTTTTTTCGATATGAGGTATAGTATTTTTTTTTACTCTTTCGCCAGTTTATTCGTGGATATAAAGCCCTATTTTTATCCGTTTAGGGATTTTGGAAAAATGGAGAGAGTTGTGTATTTTTTTTCTTCTCTCTCTATTGTCGGGCCTTGGCTCTTATACGTAAACAATTTTATATTCGCGGTCGTTTTATATACTTTTCTTATGGATTTGACTGGAACTCGGGATCTCTTTTCTATTTCTATTTTGTTGCTTTGAGGAAGTTGGGGGAGGGGGGAAACCCGAGAGGGAGGGAGGGGAAATATATATATATATATATATAGGCGAGATATTTATATTAGGCTTAGCAAAAGTGAGGTCGAATTTATCAAAAAACTGGATCTTTCAAAAGTATTTTTATTTATATAGGAACTATGGAGCTTTTTTTAAAAAAATCTGTATAAAGATACAATACAGTTTTTCTCGCGATACCGGGATGGTAAAAACAGGTCAAGGAAAACCTGAAATATAAGGAATTTAAAAATAGGTCAAAAGGTTTCAAGGAATTTTAAAAGTTTTGTTTTATATAAGTTTATAAGATATGTTTATAAGTTATGAATCACACTACCTATACAAGTTCGTAATGATAGACTTACTTAGAGCAAGGAGCGACATCAAGTTTTCTAGGGAGAAGGTATAAGATGCCTAAGTATTCGCGCGCCATAGTCCCAGTCCCCCTTTTAAAATACAAGGGGGAAGGAGGCCGGGCTATTTCGCCTCTCCTCAGTCGGAAAATATGACTGTAATTTTCGTTATTCGCGTCGCGCTGACGTGAGTTTTCAAGAACCAATGAGATGCTGGTTGTAATTTAGAGGCGGGGATTAACACCGGACCTACATTTGGACTGGAGATAAAGCTAGAAATGTGGCGAATTTATACCTTCTCCCTAGTAAAATAGATATCGCTTCTTGCTTAGAGCTAGTTCGAGAACGACAAACGAGAATTGAAGTCCTATACACTCGGTGGTTAATTTTGCAGTTTATCTAGGTCCTATTTAGTCTGTACTAAGCCCCAATTTGACAGCGCTTTACCTTGAATCTATGACCCACGTTACTTCATGACAAGCTCCAGTTTGTAACCAGTGACAAACTTATGGAACAACATATCTTATTAACTTATGGTTTTATTAAAGCCGGGGGATGGGTGGTATCTTTGGTTTATTCTTAACAAATATGGCCCCTCTTAATATTTTACCTATTTATAAAAATAATTGATAAAATCCACAATTTATAAAACCTACCTTGTAATTTCAATTTTGAAATAATATTATTTTACTGTTTTTTTTTTTCAAATTTTTATGGCAACCGTTGATGGAAAAAGTAGGTTTAGACGCATTTAACGATATTTAAAGGTAAAACCAAAAAAATTGACAAGGTTTCTAAAACAGTATATGTTGAATGTTCTACACTATTTTTCGAAAAACCGATATAAGAAAGTAAAACAGAGTAAAAAAAAAGGAAACAACCCAAATCAGAAAATGTCATTTTCCCGGGCGATTTAAAATAACTTTCTAAAAAACTATCGGTACGGTTTGTCTTTCCTTCTTACATTTCGTTTCTTAAGGAAGAAACAAGAATCGTGATGGACCAATTTAATGAAACCCCGGAGCTATTTTTATCCCGCCTACGTCAAGCCCAAGAGTCTCTAGGGTTTGTAAGCCTTTAAGTTTACGTCATACCTTAACCCTTCAATAAGAAGAAGATAAAAATACCATAAGAAAATGTTGCAACTAGAAAAATAAAATATAAAGACCAATCTGAGAATGCAATTAAGTCAGGGGCAGGGACTTTAAGTGAAGGTGTGTATAGGCGTTGAGCAAACTCCGCCTGATTCGAAATTGTTTCAGAAACAAGATTTTCGTGGCGCGCGCTCTTTAGGTCCCACGTGAATTTTCTTACTCTTTCGGCGATAATCTGAAATTTTTGGAATGCTCGTGAGGCCAAGAATTTGCTTAATTACACCAAGAATATGTAACTATTTCTTAAAAATATCTTTTCCTGGTATGTAAGCTAATGCTATAAGGAGACGATCGTTTTAAATTGGGCAGTTCATGCATTCAAGGGAGAATTTAGTAAATTCATTGCGGGTCAGAGTTGATGTAACATAGGTTCAAATTGAGTTGGGCTCTTAAGAACACGATGTGAGGGAGGAAAATACGCCCCTTTCGCGGCACCCTCTAGGGGGCATACAAATAAAATCCAGTTTCCAAAAAAAAAAAAAAGAAATTGCCAAAGATTTGCCAGCATTTCTGCTAAACCTCGACCCTAACCTCTATGGATACACGAGAAAAACTGTACGAAAATAAAATTTCTTAGCTGTTTTTCTGTCAACGAAATATTATTTTGTTAATTCTTCAGGAAGAGCATGAAAATAAAACAGATGATTCTTCCAACTCAGAAATTCGTTTAATTGAAGTAAATTGCTTTGACCCCAATTGTAACCCCAAATTCTTTTGTATCTTTGAAAAGGTTAGAGATAGGGCTATACTCAAAGGACTTCGCTGTATCTCTTATAGAACCATAATTAAGAGCAGAAATCCCATGTTAACCCATGAACATTTTGCTTAATTACTCGGGCCCCGATTGTTGGAACACCATGTATTTAGTATGGTTGGATGGGGGGCGATTAGGACTATAACATACTCATAGGACTTCCTTATATCTCTTATAGAACCAGAGTTATGAGCCTCCAAAATTAAGAGCAGAAATCCCATGTTAACCCATGAACATTTTGCTTAATTACTCGGCCCCTGATTGTCAGAACACCATGTATTTAGTATCATTGGAAAGAGGAGAAATAGGACTATAACATACTCGAAGGACTTCCCAGTATCTCTTATAGAACCAGAGTTATGAGCCTCCAAAATTGTCTGCGAAAAATACTATGTTAACCCTATAGAGGGAATGTTTATGAACATTTTCCATAAATACTCGGTCCTTCATTGTCGTAACCCCAAGTATTTAGCATCGTTGGAAAGGAGAGAAATAGGACTATAACATACCCAAAGGACTTAACTTTATCTCTGATAGAACCAGAGTTATGAGTTATGACCCTCCAAATTGATCTGTAAATAAGGACTTACGATAACCCTATCAACTACTTCAATTTTAACTTCAAGTTAATAAACTTCTGAACATACAAAAAGTAAAAAAAAATCCTTTGGGAAAAAAAATTGAAAATTTCCTTGAGTTTTTAAGCAAAGTTTTTCTTCTATTTATTTTTATTTGATAATTTTTTTCCCTTTCTTCTTTTTCTTTTTGGAATTTTAGTATTTCTTGAAAAATAAGGAATTTTCCCTTCCCTTCCTCCAAATCTCTGGCGAATTCTTGTGTTGAGGAGATTCCCACCCCCCCCCCCCCGCTTTAGATATAAGCCTAAATATGGTTTTTTATATTATTTTTTATTTTTTCATTTTTAAGTCTTATTTTATTTTTCTATGTTCCATCATCTTTCAAAATAAGAAAGAAAAGTAAATTCTTAACGAATCCAAGGCAACCATCAACTCTTTTTTATCTTAATACACAGGGTTCGTATTGAACCTGGGATATTAGTCAGGAATTTCAAAAAACGGATAGAAAATATCAGGAATATGAAATCAGGCGTCAGGAATGTTTGCCCAAAGAAAATTGCTCAAGTGGTATAACCTTAGATAAATTAGGGATTTTTAATATCGGAATTTCATAGGAACCATGTAGTATTATATAATCCATCTCTTATCCTTTCCTACTATTTTTCGTAAAAATTATTTTTGTTGTCTGCTTTGAAATTTTAATAGAAAGCACCTCAATTTTTAATGTTTTTTAATTAGACTTTTATCTTTTTTGGTATTGTTCCGAAAACTGTGGTAGGATCAAAGTTCAGTGGTTTTTATTGGTGAAATTTAGTCTTAAAATGTTCTACCACTACGACATTTCGTCCCAAGGGCTACCGTTTACAAGCTATGATTTTAGTGTTTTAGGGATGACCCCTTAATTAAATTAGAAATCATTGTCTTATAGTTCCTCGTGCTTAAATTTAAGGGATCATCCGTAAAACACAAGTTGTTAAAGGTGGTCCTTAGTCCAAAATATCATAGAAGTTACATTTTCGACTCATAATCGCCTGCAGAACCCAGATGTACTCTGCTTCGGTCGTACCATAATTTTCTTTTAAACACCCTGTATTTGTAAGTTTATTACCTTAATTTCAAATTACAATTACAGCGATTTTTTCGTGATTACTTTGATTACAAGTTAATTACGCGTGTCAGTAATCCTTTGCGTGAAATCCTAACTCCCAAAATCCGTTAGAACTCTTTTGAAGTAGTAATTAATTTTGAGGTCAATCTGAGTGGTAATTAAATGAACGCTGTTATTTCTTAACCCTTTTTTTATTTTCGTTTTTAGTTTTATTCCCTGAGTGATATTATTATTATAGCCCAATCTGTTCTCCGGGTAATTTATTAAAGGACCCCCTGTCCAAATTACCGTTATTAAAAGCGCTCGAAAAGGGTCACAGAGGTCAAGCGAAAACCACCATCAAAGAAATAATAATGGAGTGTCATTAGAAAATTGTACGCGCGGCGATTCTAATTTGACATCTAAACCGAGATGTCCCTTACTTGCTTACTTAAGGGTTGTAATTAAGTAGTAAACCGAAAGGTCATAGGTCATTATATTTTATTATTCTTTACCATACTAGTATTTTAAATGAAAGAAGAAAAAATTCAAAATAAAACCCACACGTTTTGCACGTGCCTTTTTTTATTCATAAAACGAATTTTTCCATTTTCCATTTCGAGAATCATGGAGTTTTTCATTTCAATTTGCGCGTGCTAGATTCGCTATGCCTTTGACGACGTTTATGATAATTCAAATATTTATATCGCACGAGCTTGGAATAAATTTGCGTCGAAATAGTCTAACGTTAAAGAAATGGTGGGGGGAAAAAAATGTTTTTGTCAGACCAAGGCCTAGTACGATCCGCAAATGGTTATTCTTTGAGACGATAACGTTCCCGCGTTATTTTTCTCCGTATTGAGCTAAGGTTCAAAGCATCTCGGGAAGGCAAAATAAAAAAAAAACATGCCTTTCTCCGTAATGGAACCTCAAGATTTTGCCAGAATTTCAACTCGAGCATGTTTTGGCATATTTAAATAAACACTTTCATTCACAATTTTTCGTTATTTAAAAATTTGAAAGGTTTGCTTATACAGGGTTTGTACGGAATATGGATAAGTCGGGGATATGGAAAATGGGTAAAAAAAGGTCAGGGGTAAGTCAATTTATAATTTGTTTTTGCTAAACAATCATAGATAAGTCAGCAATTTAATTTTTTCTTTCAAAGTCAGGGATTTAAATTAGGTTTCAAAAGCTCAACGATTTCTTTTCATCTATGAAACCCTGTGCTATATCATGTGAAAGCGAATAATATTATTCCATTATACCATAAGATTTACTATTATTTGCAGTCTTGAAAGCACCAAGAAAACAATAGCTAATCAACCTGTTTTCTATTCAAACTTTAGGTACTTCTAACCGAGAAGAAACCCGAACCTGAAATTAATCAATTCGTGAGGAAACAATTAAAGCAGGTAATTACCTTCAATCGGATGACTTGATGTGAAAACCAAGATGACTACAGTCCATAAGAGTCCCACGGCAGTCACTGACAAGTCTGAGGACCAAGTACTTCCGCTCATCGTAAAAAAACGGCCCGCAGTCTTTTTAACAATTGACAATTTAAGTACTTGGATTCCGCGAGGTGTTTATACAATAACCACTCGAATTTAACTGACGAAGGTCATCCGAGACATTCTTCTACAGACCACGGACGATACTCTCACTACTTAAAGTCTGCAATGTAATTACTTTTAACTTATAATCTTCATCAACGCCAGGTGTAATTGGTTCGCACGCTGACACTTTTAATACGCGATTTGATTTATTGTCGAGTTCAAAGAAAACTGTCCAAATGGTCAGTTGTATCGTGGTCAGACTCGGATTAAGATTATGGTAAACACTCGTTTAATTCTGGATAACAAATTACCTGCCCCTGTTTGTTGTGGATACTAGAGGACACTTAAGTTTACGCACTATTTATATACGGCTATATGGTCAGTTGTATCGTAGCGACTGGTCAAATTCGGGTTAGGAACTCAAGTATCGTGAACGAGTGTTCAATTGTGGTGGCGCTTTAAGGCGGGCGGCAAGTGAGACTGTGTCCGCTCTCTTGAAGAACCCGGAACGGACTGAGACTCTGACTCGGGATTCTGGAGAAGAGAGAGAGTTGAAATATGGATGGATCAAGGTTTCTATAGCATCTCTCTCGCGCTATTCCTCTTGAGCTTCTTCTCCTTCCATCACATCAGTTTTAGAAGCGGGGATCGTGGCGCTACTATATAGCCTAGCAGCGTCTACTTTTTCTGTTGCCGAGGGGAGCGATACTATCGCGTTTTATTATCTTTAGATATGGCTTGAAAAATCAGGTGGCGCATCGTGGATTGAATTGAGGATTTGGGACAGTTAGGAAATTTGAAAATGCGTCTAAATGGTCAACCATTTTTAAGATATTTAACATTGAAGTCAGGCAATTTGATTTTACTGAGGAAAATTCTCTTGGGGTTGTTCAAATTGGAGTCAACGTTGAACAGTGAGTATTGCACTCAGCAAATATGTTTTAAAACATATTTTCTGGACAAATTAAGAGTTGGTAATTATTGTTTATAACAAATAATATTCTTAAGAAATATTCCTCTTAACATTGACAATAACTAGCTTTTGTTTGGCCTAAAAAATAATAGACCTTTTCGACTTAAAGGGGGGGGGGTAATCAACCTTCAGTATTGGGACGTACAAAGGGGGGGGGGTTGATACATTTCCACCCATGCGCACTCTCATGATACAGAAAGACTACAGCGCAGGCGCCAAAAATCGAGATGGAAGGCGAAGTTTTACCCCCCGTGCCTTTCCCACTTAAGTAGTTTCATCGAAATACTGTCTATTAGGTAAAAATCAAAGTGAAGAAATGCTGAATTTAAAACCTAGATTTTGATAATTATAATTTTTAAAATTGTAACAAACCATGGGTTTATTTTATTTTTTTTTTTTGCACCTAAAAAGAAAGAAAACAGAAAAAAAACCTGGAATCAACTTAAAGAAGTTAAAAGTCTCATGCACTTTTCCAATTCTTTTCTTTCACTAAGCTAAATATGGTGTAACAGCAGTTGCCCCCGTTCAAGCCTTAATAATATCAATAGTGGTAATATTATCGGTGCCGTGTCTCTTATTGAACAACTCTCCCCACACACACATACAACCGAGGTTCAGCATCCGGGGGGGGGGGAGAACCGAATAAGGTTTCCGATATAGAGAAAACAATCTTTTTGGGATTTTTTCCATGTAGGTCTCTAGAATGTACGTCCGATATTAGGGTGGGATGGGGGGTGAAAAAAGTCGGGGCGTGGGAGGGGGCATAGCCCTCACGATGATCCAAAGCAAGAATATAGCGTAACTCGAAAACCTCTTTATCAATATATGAAAGAGGTAAGAGGAGGTAGATCCCCGTGTTTTTATATCGGAAAGAAGTTACCTAGAGATCTTTCTACCTCGTTGGTAATTCCAAGGTTCTGGATTTAGGCCTAGTTCTCGATGTCTTCTGTATCGGCCCATGCAGTTAAATGAAATTATATAACCGTTTTCTTTAGGTTTGATTACAGTTCTAACGCCAATTATTTAGTATTATCAAAGGAAGAAATATAAATTAAATCCCCTAACGTTAGGGCAACGTTCATAAATCGATGAACATGCCCAGCGTTGCTCAATTTCATCTAAAGATTAAGATTATGTCACCCTGAATTTACAAACAGGGTGTTTCTTATAAGTCTGCCATAAATGAAAGGGGATGATCTTTGGGTGCACGATTTTGAGTCGAAAATGTAACTTCTATCTCCATTTTGTTTACCCTAGTTGCCACTGTTTTCGAGTTAAGATTGGATGGAGTATTTTACGGATGACCCCTTAAATTTAATTAAGAAACACTGATTTCTAATTTAATTAAGGGGCCATCCCAAAAACACTCAAATCATAACTCGAAAACAGTGTCCTTTTGGTGAAACAAAATGGAGATAGAAGTTACAAATTCGACTCAAAATCGTGCACCCAAAGAACATCCCCCTTAATTTATGGATGCAGACTTATCAGAAACACCCTGTATATATTCCACGCATTTCCATTGCCCTTTTTCTCACGGTAGTCTTAAGAATTCCTCCTTACATACAGGCTGTACAAGATCAAAAAAACCCGCATGTGCATTTTTTGGATCCAAAAATAGTTCTCGTGATTTTTCTTTATACGTTAAATGAATTTTATGACCCGAGGCACTCTGTGTATATACCTATCTAGATCACGTGCCCTGTAACGTTGTCCAATCTTTATTCCGGCCGCGGCTCCCCCCTTTCAACATTATGTTACCGTCCCCCCCCTCCCGTTAGCCCATATGAAGGCCCATCGTTTTGATTTTGGCGTCTCTCTAATGGTTTTATCCAGCCTATTTTCGCCCCTTCTCCCATCTATCGCCATTTTTCTAGTCCAGCCTTTTCTAACGCCATTGGGATAATGACCATGAGCAAGCTGTGGGTCATCGTTTTTACTTTAGCCACTGGACAGTCTCTCTCTTGCTCCCCCCTCCCACCTTCTTAAAGGAACAGTCCGAAGAGAAAATATATCAACACTGACTTTAAAATGATAGAGTTACGACGGAATATATTTGTAAGTAACTTAGTTAGGAAAATGTTTAAGTTGTCTACGTCACTATCACGTCACGCGCTACCGTTTTCCATAGGAGTTTTAGAATATATACGTCATGGTGACGTATAAATTTCCGTTTTTTTTCCTTATGTTTGTACAAAAGTCTTTGTAACTTCGTTATTTCTTAATCGATTTTGACGCGATTAGACACATTTTAAAGCTCTAATTAAGCTTAATGTCAGTATCACGTCACGCGCTACCTTTTTCCATACGAGTTTTAGATTATATACGTCATAGTGACGTATAAAGTTATGTTTTCGCTGATGTTAATTTGTACAAAAGTCCTTGTAACTTCGTTAATTATGGTCCAATTTTAACGCGATTAGACTTATTTTAAAGCTCTAAGTAAGCTTTACCATCTGGCCATCCATCTTTGGGGAGTGAAGTGAAGTGACATAATTTAAGAACTTGACCTTTAAGGGGCATTCTGGGCGCCAAAACGGACGATAGGGGATAATTTCTTTATTGGCGCTTGTATTACGTTGTTTTTCTTTCTCCCAAGGCTGTTTTTTCTCGTTATAAGGCGTATGATGACGCGTACAGAAGACCCCTTATATACTTTTATGACTGAATAGCTCCTAGTTATCCCTTTTCTTGGGGGCCCCATTCTAAGTGGTGCCCCCGAGTTTGGGAATCGTCGTCGTCTAACTTTAAGCTAAAACTTTTGTTTTTATCGTCGGCTGCTTTTTGTGGAATACATACGTAGTGCTTTTTGCTTAAGGAATGGATAAAGATCTTAAGCCTTGCCAGCGTTTTTTCCTTAAAGAATAGATAAATAAACGCCATACCTTAAGACGTTAAGTCTTTGCCAGTTTAAAGTTTGCTAACGGAATTTAAAGCGTATATTTAAGATAATATTTTTACCAGGGGTTAAACGTTTTAAAGGGAATATAAAACCATAAGTAACATAAAAACAATAAGTATGGTATGCAATTCTCATGACAGGTATTTTACCTTAAAAAGGGACAAAGACAACTCTAAATCCATATGAAATTTATTGCTTCTTCGTGTTTATACCTATTATCTTTACAACCCATCATCTAGGTGTTTTCTTTATTGATAACCATAAGTTTATAAGATATGTTCCATAAGTATGACACTACCTATACTCCGTAATGCTAGTCTTACTGAGAGCTAGTTCGAGAACGACAAGCGAGAATTGACCTGACCCGGTTAGTTTTGCAGTCCATTTTTCTATTTAGTCTGTACTTACTAAGCCTTTGACAGTGCCTCACCACCAGGCGTCGCTTTACCTCGAATCTGTGACTACCTCCCTCACTTCATGACAAGCTCCAGTTTGTAACCAGTAACAAACTTATTACGGAACATATCTTATGAACTTATGCTATTGCATACGAAAGTAAATTTTACCCTGAAATTAACACACCTTAATGATCAACATTTTGAGTACACTTATTTTCATTATATTACTTTTAATAAAACCTAATAAATGTTAATAATTTAAACTATAACCTATCGCGATGGGGGGTGAGCCTCTCGAACCTCTTAGAATACTGCAATCAAGAATCTTCAACGTCTTTTAAAATGAAAAAGTACCCTTAGGTGGTAGCTTGTAATTCCGAACACTTTTTTAAAATCGATTGAAACATGACACACGTATAATGTTATGAGAAATATTTGATATTGTACCAAATAGCTTGAACATTTGCGCTACTTTTGAGCCTATTTTGAGCCAAAATTACCGGTAACTTGTGGAGAAATATCTATTTCCCCATTTCTAGTAGTGGCGTCCAATTCCGAACTGATGTCTTGTAATTCCGACGTAGGGGGTTTCAATTCCGACCCCCCGCTTCCAATTTCTGACCCCCCGCTTCTAATTGCCGACCCCCCGCTTCTAATTTCCGAACCCCCGCTTCTAATTTCCGACCCCCCGCTTCTAATTTCCGAACCCCCGCTTCTAATTACCGAACCTGCTTACAGGGTTGGCAAAAATCCGGATAATTTGAATAAAATCCAGACCAGTGGTTTTTATTGGATTAAACCGGATTTTTTAAAAACACGAGTTATTTTAGGGTTTTTTGAAGGCAAAGTACTTCTGTGTAGCTCTTATTTTAGTTTTGGGGCACTTCCCGACCCCTAGCCCCGATTCCAATGTAAAATAGTCTGCTAGTTTAACTGATAAAATGTTTCATGAAATCAATTTATTTCCTGAGTGCACGAACCTAACACTAGCGCGGCTCCAGTGGATCCCTTACAAGGGGACTTTCCTTCTAAACTCCGGGTTTGGCTTGGCAAAGGCTAGTGGGCGGGATTTATACATGCACGTACAAATTCCGCCCACAAATGCCTCTAGCTTTCCCAAGCCAAAACTGGAGTTCGTAAGGAAAGTCAAGTTGTCCACTGGAACCAACGCTATGCTTTAAGTTCGAGTAATACTGGAAAAATATTGTAAGCTGTAACTGGACAGTAACCGGTAACATAACTATTAGTTTTATCATTTATAATAAATAATCTTTAGTTGTCGCGTCATATATTTTTCCCTTGTTTCTGGTTGTATTTTAATTATTTTTATGGCACAAAATAGATTTTTCCCCATTCATAATTAAGCCGGATATTTTACGTGGTTTTTTAACACCACCACCTGTAATGTGGTATAACTATGGTGAAATAAACTTCAGCGCCTATCTCATTTGTATGCTAAATTGGGATTATCTAAAACTGAAATATTTTTTTCATTAGGTGAATCGGGATAAAATTCCCTAACCAAGGCTTAAGTTTTGGGACGTTAATTCTATAATAAATTTCGCTTTCAAGTTTTAAATCTCTCGTAGGTTAATAGGATAAAAAAGATTATTAATAAATGCAACAGCGATTTACATTACCTTGATCGTCATATTCCATATTCAAGTAGGTATAAACCTTTAGCGACCCGTTTATGCAAAAGTTTGAAACGCGCGAACGCAAATTTTCAAACTTGGCGCGAGATTGAACCGTTATTTTTTTTTATCGCGGAATAGTGTACGAGTACGAGTGACGGCGCCGCGGCGGGGAGGGAAGGAAACAGGGACTTTACGCTAGCCGGGTTAAACTAAAGTTGTCTGCTTGAAAAGCCCGGGAAAACGTATCGCCGTATTATCGAGGATAACTAATCTGTTAAACCATGTCGTTTAATAGCGTTAAATTTAATTTTACTGTCGATAATTTATGATTAATGGAGTGTTGTTTCGAGTGGTCGGAATTAGCTGCTCGCAAAGGTTTTTATAAATATTCTTTTATTAATTTAATTTTGAGCCAAAATTTCGTTACGAATGCTTATTTTGTGGGGGAAAACTTGACGTTTTGGCTGAAATTGAGTTTATTTGCCTCTGATTTATCTGAAGAAAATGAAACCTTATTTTCGGAGGCATCAGGGTCGGCATTCCCTTTAATTGACATTAAATTAAATTCGCAAATTAGGTACATTTTTATTTCGTGTCACATCGTTCCCTGACTTTTAGATATGGATTTGAAATGATGTTTTTCGGATAGACAATGAATCAAGGCATAATTTAAGCCTATTTTTCACGGTCTAAAGCCTCGCAAGTAAAAGAAAAATCAATTTAAAAAAACTGTTCGGAATTAGAAGCGTTCGGAATTACAAGCCACCACCCTATAGCTAAAAAATAAAAAAATTCAATTCAAGGGGAATGGTTGTATTTTTTTATGGTTGTTGGCCCACCCTCTTCCAAAATGGGGAGTTCCCCCTCGGTTCGTAATACGTTGTAATAAATCTTAAGGGGCTCCTTCGTACACCTCAATGTTGAAGCTGCGGGAACGGGGGGGGGAAGGGGTGTAAGGAAGGCTGTATCGTTCTTAACAAACTACAGAAACTTGAAGGGGGGGGTCTAGGGGATAAGGCGGTTTGAGGCCCAAGTATTTAAAGGGCCCTAGCATATAGAATAAGCAAATAACTCCAAAGGGAACCAAAAAAGTACATATAAGCTCTTGGTCTTCTTTCGTTTTCTAAAGGCATTGATGGATCATCCCAATTGATCATATTTCCCTGCACCACCATCCCCCTCCCCGCCTATTTTTCTTTTTAGGAAGAAACATCTCTTATTTGTAACAAGTCGTCCCCTTATTCCATACTAAGGTTCAAAGGTTATATGTGTTTCGTATGAAAATTATTTATTGCTTATACCAGGGAGGAACTAAAAAGGAGTATGTCCCCATCTTTTTAGGAAAAAACATCTCTTATTTGTAACAAGTCGTCCCCTTATTCCATACTAAGGTTCAAAAGTTATATGTGTTTCGTATGAAAATTATTTATTGCTTATACCCGGCGAGGAATTAAAAAGGAGTACTATGAACTAGTATTCCACACTGTAAGGCGCATTGGGGGGGGGGGTCACGTGGGGTACTGTTTCTATGATGAGCTACTATTTTGCGCCCTCTATCCAACACAAAATGTACTAGGTCTAGTTTCAAAAAAATCTCCTACAGAAGATTTTCACTAGAGGGCAGTGCTTGTCACGTGATAAGAGATAACCAAGTTTCCGCCCTTTCTCTCGTTGTGGGAGTTTAGATTTACGGTTGTGTTTAATTCCTCTCCTTTCTTACACTTCCCTGATTGTACTTTTGCAATTTAACAGACAGATATTTATCTCCATTCAGTTAGACCTCTTTATACTAGTTTTAATCTAAATCCCTTCCCTCTTCCTTCCTCTTTCATATTAGATTGCCATTATAAATGTAAATAAGAATACGCGTGCAGGAAGAGATAAAATGAATTTCCTTCTAAAAATAATGCGTTTTTTTGTTCTTTTTCGTCTCCTTTTTTTAGAGTTATGTCTAAGATATTCTTATAATTTATCATTATATAAAACTAGAACGTCGCTAGCTTGATAAAAATCTCAAATTTCCTTCACGAGAAACTCCGTAGGATTATGTTACATTTTTTTTCTAAATTTATCCTTTAAAAATCATTCGATTCTTTTACTTAGGCCTTGGCTGTTTTTGGACGGTTAGGCTTAGCGAAAATAAAAAAAGAAAACTTAATCTCTTAAAGATAACGGGTTTCCATGTTCCTACAATGTCTGTCGTCACCCCTTTTTCCATTTACAGTTTGCTCTACTTATAATACTAATCGCCTAAGTCACTAGTCGTTGTTTTAGGTGATAGTCGGCGCTAGACTAGGGTTTATACGTAGAGCAAACTACGGTTGAATCGTTGTGCGCGCGCGCGCTCGCTCGAGCTGTGGGTAAATATCATCAGGATTTTCGATAACAATCGAGTGACATTTCGCGCAAGGTAATAATATTAGCTTTGTCAAAGGCTAGTATGTGATGACTGAAGGTTAGAGTTAAAAAGGTCCATAGAAACTTCTTTATAGAACTATACTGGGTAAGAGAAAAAAAAATCCTTTGAAATTGAGTTAGTCATCCAAGTGTTTTTTTTTCCTCCGTGAAATAATCGCTAAGACTTGACGAAACAACGGTAACTTTTGTCTTTAAAAATGAATAGATATCCTAGTAATGGTCCTTGAAAGTCCGGTGATGTTAAGAGAGGACCCGCATTAGGAAACGCGACTTTTCACTTACGATATATCGCGATTCCATCGTGTTTTTCGTGTTTAGGCGACGTATTTTGTCTTTATCTAAGAGAATGTCAAATTTAATCGGTCAGGGCCTATCCCCCCAACACCTTCCTACGTCACTGGCGTCAACTTGCTAACAAAAACAAATAAAAAATCTTCTTCAACCTACTCGAGTGTATTGCAGAGTGAAACACTTTTACAGGCGCTCATAGGATTAACATTGGTTTATTTCACCCTGAAAGTTGGCTTTCTCGCATTATTTATAGAGTTTACGAGTTATTTTATGGAATCGCATTTCATAGGAATTTCAGCTGTTTTTAACTGAGAATTTGGCGCTCGGGATGTTCGAATACGTTTTCTAGAGATTCCTTACCATCTCGAGAATCAATCCAACTTTGCATTAAGACACCCGCTATTTATTCGGGTTACGTCAGTTTTGTCTTGGTTGAATACTCCGGATGGTTACTCGTAATGAGATCCGCAGCGTCCACGCGGAATAATCGACTGGAGAATCTCTTAACGAAGAAAATTTCCTAAACCTTTTCCTAATTTGAAACGCCGTTCAATTACCAAAAGGTTAATGTATATATCTTAGGGGAAAATGTGAAATAAAGGTTAGGAGGAGATGGAAAAACCACCCACGGACAGTCTAGTGTTTAATAATTGAAGGCATGTGACACGTGAAACTTCAAACCAACTTTTCCCGCCTTATTTTTTCTTTTACGCTTAGGCGCGAAGTTTGTTTCTACCGTCTACAAGGCGCGAGTCCTTTTTGTTTGCTTTGGGCTTAAGTTAGTTGCCGCTTCCCCGTACGGTTATTCTTCAGGTGTCGAAAGTCCCTCAAACATTGCAAACCCACCCCTCCCCTCCAGCACGCAACCCCTCGATTCGATTCACACTCTACGTGCGAAAGGTATCCTATGTTTGTAGTTGTCCCTAGAAGTACTCCAAAGGGGATGCTCATTTCGCGTAACGTGATTGTACAAGCGGTGCTAAAAGTGTATGGCAAATCTGAGAGTGGCTAACCCCTCGAACCAACTCCAAAGGATGGTTGGCCAGTCTGGTAATTGCGTTTGCTATTCACTTCAATTGCAATTAACATCAGTCTCAAATTTCCTCTGCGAGAAAAACAACGTCAACATCTTGTTCCCTTCCCCCCCCCCCAATTTTCGTTGTACTACTCGTTGAAATATCTTAAAATTAATATAAAAATAAGTGTATTAAAAGGTATATGCGCCGTTTAAGAATCAACAGTAAAATTGATCTCAATTTGGTTTGTTTTGTTAATCTCAAAACTTAACGGCAATTTTTCAAGGTTACAATTGCGCCAACTTATTTCGTAAAACCGTAGCTCCAAGTCTTCATTTTCGTATTTCCCGCCGATAATTGGTGATTCGCTGTTTTTATGGCGAGATCAGATTTTACATCATTAGTTGAATTATTAGTGGTGAGGCTGAAACTGGAGTTAGTGTAACTGGTTTATCTATGGAGTCTGCTAACGGCACTGACCGAACCGAGACTTGATTACTACTCCTATAGTATAAGTACTCCTATGTGCAGGTTATAATACTCCATGTCCTACGCCGCGCGTTTTTTATACAAGACGAAATGAAAGTAGGCCATTAAAGTTTTATTTAAATTTCTCATTGAAAATACTGTTTCGTAACTATTTTAATGATTTCACGTGAATAACGAATCTGGTTTTTGTGGCAAGTAGAATAAACGTTTTAATCTTTGAACGATAATTACGAATTTCAAGTTTTTCACTAAGCCTTGGTCACGTTATGGTAAATAAAAACGCAGAAGTTCTTTACATAAATAAGTAAATAACCGTCGTGAAAATGATATTAAAATGGTAAAACATTGGGAAAAAATGGGTAGAAATTCTAGGAAACCAATTTTGCAACTCGATGATAATAGAACCAACACTTTACAACGTAAGTATATCATTTAAAGATTGTTTCTTGGGTAATTTTTGTTAGAATCACCTCCTACCCTCTATGATGCAGCCTCTAGTTCTGGAAGTTCCGCTAATAATCTGAGAGGTTTAATTCATTACGAAGATAGTGACGAAGATACGACAACTCCAGGTAGCTTGTAAATAATTTAATTCAGTATTAATTAGGTAGTTAACTATGTTTTTCAAAAGGGGAGGAGGAATCTTGTGTGTCTTCCGCTGGTGAAACATCAACATGTCCGAAAAATGGCACTAAGAA
Source organism: Phalangium opilio (assembly GCF_054372755.1). Taxonomy (NCBI): domain Eukaryota; kingdom Metazoa; phylum Arthropoda; class Arachnida; order Opiliones; family Phalangiidae; genus Phalangium; species Phalangium opilio. The sequence continues at coordinate 1,451,620 of NW_028324170.1, forward strand.
ACTTGACCTCGAAGTCGCTGATTTTTTGAAGGTAAACTGAGGAATTTGATGTAAAATGATTATAGTTAATTATTTAATTAAAGGAAATTGACGCCATGACAAGTAATGATGCTCAAGACACCTCGGAAGCCGAAGCAAAAGACTGTGACAAAAATCAAGTTGAAGAAAAGGAAATTGATGAAAGTACAAAAATAGTTAATGATCAAGCCAATAGTACTTCCGGTTTGATAGAGTCTTGTTTCTGGCAACAATGCTATGATGAAACCTCCGGATACACATATTTCTGGAATACAAAAACCAATGAAGTCACTTGGGAAAGCCCCCAGGAATATAAGGAGTACTTGGAAAGGGTTCGACAAAGAGAGACTATTGATAATACTGTCCCCAAAATTGGCGCCACTCATTCGGAAACACTTTATGTGACCAATGGAGAAGCCTCAACATCCTCATCAGGAAGAGTTGTGACCAATGGCGGAGCTTCAACTTCCTCATCAGGAAGAGTTGTGACCAATGGCGGAGCTTCAACTTCCTCATCAGGAAGAGTTGTGACCAATGGCGGAGCTTCAACTTCCTCATCAGGAAGAGTTGTGACCAATGGCGGAGCTTCAACTTCCTCATCAGGAAGAATTGTGACCAATGGCGGAGCTTCAACTTCCTCATCAGGAAGAGTTGTGACCAATGGCGGAGCTTCAACTTCCTCATCAGGAAGAGTCCTGTCCAATGGGGAAGCCTCAACTTCCTCATCAGGAAGAGTCCTGTCGAATGGGGAAGCCTCAACTTCCTCATCAGGAAGAGTTCTGTCCAATGGGGAAGCCTCAACTTCCTCATCAGGAAGAGTACCGACCAATGGGGAAGCCTCGACTTCCTCATCAGGAAGAGTACCGACCAATGTGGAAGCCTCGACTTCCTCATCAGGAAGAGTATTGACCAATGTGGAAGCCTCAGCTTCCTCATCAGGAAGAGTACTGACCAATGGGGAAGCCTCGACTTCCTCATCAGGAAGAGTACTGACCAATGTGGAAGCCTCAGCTTCCTCATCAGGAAGAGTACTGACCAATGTGGAAGCCTCAGCTTCCTCATCAGGAAGAGTACTGACCAATGGGGAAGCCTCGACTTCCTCATCAGGAAAAATTCTAATCAATGGGAGTGGTGTGAAGAATTCAAATAAACCCCTGAAGAAAAGAACTCATAACCGTGAAGAAGGGTAAGTCATTCAACTCAGTTCTTTAGTTTTAATTTAGATTCACTCCCAAATTTACAGGAAAATTGAGCCAATTACTTATTTTGGTCCACCAACATCTGATTCTTCCGATGATGAATCTAATTCCAGAAGAAAAAAACTAAAATTAGCAGAAGAAGAGATTAAAAACAATGTTTCATATGGCCCTTATTTACCTGAAGGTTCCAGTTCCCCAGTTAGTAGTCCCCCCATTAATGTATCCCCTCCAGTCACCACGAACGAGGTGGCTGTGGAGGAGGACACCGCGGAAACTTGTCCATCTTCCAGCTCAAACAAGAATAGCGGCAACCGCGCTATCCGTCCCGAATGCGCCATGGACTTAAGCAGAGTTTTAGTGACGCAATCCGTCGTGGCATCCGAAAATGACGCAAATTCTCCTCAGATTCAAGTAGGAAACGTTAGTGATTCGGAGACGCACGATTCGGAAAGCGCCCTGGAAGTTAGAGGAACTCTAGCTGAAGACTCCTCTAAAGAAGCGTCACAACCCAGTACAAGTTCTGAAGGAATTCGAACGTCATTGGAACAACACCACACTTTGTGTTCGCACCCGAGCGAAGACGAACCCGATTCGACTTGCACGTCAAAATTAGAGAGATGTACCAAAAAAACGGACGAGAATAATTTAACTCAAGGGTTAAGTTTCATATCTCAATATGAAATCACCGATAATGAATCGGAGGGAGAAGTTTCGGAACCTAGTCCTTTAGAAATTGCCTCTAATAAACAAAGTCCAATCGAGGTCGCTGATGAAAGAAATCAAGCGGAACAGTCCTCCAACTCCTCGGAGAATTTGGCCCAACCTACCATTGACAGTGAAGAAAATAGTATGAATAATTTTGTCAGTGACTCGGACTCTCGGGTCGTTCCACACGGATCTCCTAGAGTTGAAGTGACGCCGCCACGTCAAGAACCACGTGGATCTCAAGAAATAGAAGAAATGGATTTGGATGAAATTGAAAAGGAATTAGATCGGGCATTGGAAAGAAACGTAAATGTAAAAGAAAAACATGGCTGCTGGAACATTGAAAATTGAGTTATTTTTCTACTTAGGCTTGCCAGTCTTCGAGCAACGTCGATTCCCCCGCGCCCTCTCAAAGAGAAAATGCTCAACCTGTACCAGGTTTGTCACTCTATGCTTAGAGTGACAAATATTAATTCATTTAAAATCTATTGGTCCTTTTTGTACAGAGAATGAAAACGCGTTGCCAGATTTATCGGAAGGTTCTTTGGAACTTCTCTCCAGCGATATTCTGGGCAAACTAGACTTGTTAACGGCAAACCGAGCTCAAATGCCCTTACTCTCTACATTACTAATTATGGTCGATGTAATAAGAAAATAAAGCTAAGCCTTGGCTGAATGACTAAGCACATTTGAAAAATTAGGTTCGACTGACTGATTGGCGAAAAGGTGCCTTACCGAGTCAGTATTTTCTGGATCGTCTACGCGAAGCTAATGACGTTCTAAGACAATACGAAACGAGCGCCGTTCCACCAGGATGGACTTGTAATTGGGACAGGTATAGAACAACGTTACTTTTTTACCCATTCCTTCGCCCGCCCGCCCATCCCTCGTCCCATCGTTTCTCCAAACTTCTTTCTTATCTTTGAAAGTCCTTGACTAAAACGCGAAAGATTTCCTTCGTGGTCTCAATTTTTTTACCCATTCGTTTTTCCATTAACACATTTTGATAAATAGATTCTCTTGTTATCGTTGTACGGGAGAATACATTGATTTAATAGGAATTAGGTTTTTCATTGTCGCGATTTTTATGTCAATTATTGTAAGCAGTATTTAAATGTTTGGATCAGACCAGGACCAGATTTATCCTTAGGTAAGTTGACTTAATATTCTTTAATCTTACAATTTTAGGCCTATTTTGTTTAGGCTTAACTTAGTCGTGGTTAAATCAAAGGTTTAGTAAAAGATACTTTAAAAGTAGGTTTAAATACATGTAAACCTTCACATTTTTCAATGTGTAAAGATTCAGAATAGGCCCAAGAACGACAGAGGGTTAAGTTTAGCCCTTTGCAAACGGTAATGAGAAAAGTAGGCTTAAGAACGGATAGTGTTTAAATTTTACCCTTTCCAATGTATAAAATAGGCTTAAGAACGAACTAGGGTTAATTATAGCCATTTCCAATGAATAAAATAGGCTTAAAGACGACGTAGGTTTTAGTCCTTTGCAAATTGTAATGGGAAAGTAGGCTTAAGAACGACGAAGGGTTAAGTTTAGCCCTTTGCAAATGGTAATGAGGAAAGTAGGCTTAAGAACGGATAGTTTTTAAATTCTACCCTTTCCAATGTCTAAAATAGCTTAAGAACGAACTAGGGTTAATTATAGCCATTTCCAATGAATAAAATAGGCTTAAAGACGACGTAGGTTTTAGTCCTTTGCAAATTGTAATGGGAAAGTAGGCTTAAGAACGACGAAGGGTTAAGTTTAGCCCTTTGCAAATGGTAATGAGGAAAGTAGGCTTAAGAACGGATAGTTTTTAAATTCTACCCTTTCCAATGTATAAAATAGGCTTAAGAACGAACTAGGGTTAATTATAGCCATTTCCAATGAATAAAATAGGCTTAAAGACGACGTAGCCCTTTGCAAATTGTAATGGGAAAAGTAGGCTTAAGAACGACAAAGGGTTAAGTTTAATGCTTTTCCATGGAAACTTAGATAATTAGGCTTAAATACGTCTAAGGTTCTTCCTCTCAGTGACTTTTCTGGTATTACATCCTGAGTTTTTTATATTTTAGAGCCAAATTTGTGAACAAGTGGAAGAAGAGAAAAAGCCAAAATCATTTGTCTTAAAAATTTGCGTCTGATTTTTGGTTTTCTTTTTTATTTTTCCATTTCAGACTGCTAATCAACTCGTTTAAAAGGAATTGCGGATGACATCAATGACCCCTCTCTATCTCTCTCTAATTTAAATAGAAAACAATATGAATAGAACAATTTGAACAATGGGGTAAAAAAAAGGTGGTTAAAACGAACCAAACGAACTTAAAAAAAAAACAAAAACAAAAAACAAACGAAAAATGCCCTGAGAACCGCGCGAGTAACGTAACATTAACAAAAAGTGGTGGAAAAAATTCAACGTTTTTGAGACGTCGACATTGTGTAATAGATTGTTGATGCTCTTATTTATACATTTCCCGATACATTTTGATCAGTTTAATCATTGGTTACAATTATTTTGGGTTAAAATCTGATTGAAACGTATCTTGAAGAATGAAAAGATAACCGAGTCTTATTTATACGAAATTTTTCAGCCTGTTAAATTAACATTGGTCGATACGTCGTAATTTCAAGCGTACTTTTCCATTTTCTTTTCTCTTTTGTCCCGGACCATTTTTCCAAAAAAAAATTGGGCCAATTAGGGAGGAACGAAGGTATTTTTATACCCATCTCGAAACGGGAAGAAGTCAAACTGATTTTCCAGTCGAAACGGCGGCCGTTAATGAAGCGCCTGGAAACTCCGAGGAGCCAAGGCCTAGAACCATTACTTACAAAAATATCTTGGTCGGGAAACATTCCTCTGCTGGACAACATCCGGTTGTCACCTCTTCAACAGCTGAAGGACTCTTTCGATCTGTTGCCAAGAACAGAGCCAGAGGTAAAACATTCTCGCGGCGTCTGATGATTGACCTTTAACCCCCCTGGTTCAAATTAATCTTTAGGTTCCAGTAAATTGCCGACAGTTCAATCTGGAGAGGCATCCTGTTCATTTCAACAAGTACAACAGACACCTGTCCCGACTAATCAAGTTGAGGAAGAGGAGGCAGTACCTGTCCCGAGTTCGCCCATACCGCCTCGAGTTCAGACTCCACCTCCGGAGGTTTCCTCACCTTCACCCAGACCGCCTTCTTCGACTCCGCCGCCTTTACCCAGTCCCCCTAAAAGCCCGCCACCAGACAGCTACCCTGACAGTACCGAAGTCGAAGATAATGAACCAGCTGTTGTATACGCTCAAGTTGATGATGCCAAGGCTTATGAAGAGAGACTCGGATACCCTTCTTCATCAAGTCACGAAATAATGGTAAGATAATAATTAACTAATAATCGCGACGCGTTCAAATATTAGTGAACTTTTAAGACCAAGGCTTATAATAATGTTTCGAAAACAAGATGAGTAGTATGTTAAGACCAAGGCTTATAATAACGTTTCGAAAACAAGATGAGTAATATGTTAAGACCAAGGCTTATAATAATGTTTCGAAAACAAGATGAGTAATATGTTAAGACCAAGGCTTATAACAACGTTTCGAAAACAAGTCAAGATGAGTAATATGTTAAGACCAAGGCTTATAATAACGTTTCGAAAACTAGATGAGTAATATGTTAAGACCAAGGCTTATAGTAATGTTTCGAAAACAAGATGAGTAATATGTTAAGACCAAGGCTTATAATAATAATGTTTCGAAAACAAGATGAGTAATATGTTAAGACCAAGGCTTATAATAACGTTTCGAAAACAAGATGAGTAATATGTTAAGACCAAGGCTTATAATAATGTTTCGAAAACAAGATGAGTAATATGTTAAGACCAAGGCTTATAATAATGTTTCGAAAACAAGATGAGTAAATATGTTAAGACCAAGGCTTATAATAACGTTTCGAAAACAAGATGAGTAATATGTTAAGACCAAGGCTTATAATAACGTTTCGAAAACAAGATGAGTAATATGTTAAGACCAAGGCTTAACGAAACTAATTTTATCAGGTTCAAGCTCCAACCTGTCCCATCCCTCCCCTCGTACCCGTTGGATTACCAATGGTCCCGACAGTCGCGAATCACAATGTGCTCGAGCAAGAACAAATGGCTTTCTACCAATCCTTGGGAAACTCTTGGATGGCTCAACCAACTTCGATGGCGGGTGACGACATACCGATACCAGTTCAAGTACCACCTTCCGTCGTTCCTCCGCCTCCAGGCGTGATTATAGTCAGATCACCCTTGTCCAATGGGATTGAGATGCCCGCCTATATAGCCCCGCCCCTTCAATGGCCTATCATGCCTCCGGCGCCCGCTGAACCTTTCTATTACATTCCCGAAACGAATGGCGCCTTGAATCTCGAAACAAATGGATTGCCCCAACCCGAATTGGATGAAACAGCCATTGGCATAGCCTTAGCGGAGAATCATAATGATCCTTTGATGGCTTTACCCGCTGGACCATCCAGCGCCGGAACCTCTAACGAAACGCCTAATCCACCCAAAAAAGACAAGAAAAAGGTACTTTATATATTATTCGTTTATTAAAACATGTCCCGGAATTTATTAATAGGCCTAGAAAGTCATGGAACTTGATTTATTGTCGTTTTCAGTCCAAGTTGGCAACTGGTTTGTCTTTAAAGAAGAAAAATATTTCGTCTTTGGTTGAAAAATGGCAAAAAATTAAAAAAGAGCAATTACGCGAAGAGGAAGAAGTGGAAGGAAGGAAGAATTCGGATCAGGATGGTAAGATATCCACAACCATGTAGAACCATCGCCCCCCTAATGACGTCGTTTTTAAAGAGAAAACTAGAAAAAAAAAACCTTTATTTATGTATATCAGAATGAAACACCGTTCATATTGTGTATATATAAAGTATTTAAATATTGTCCATAATCATTTCATTTCTTTCCTGTCAATTTTATCAACGGAAACGCTAGCTAAAGGTAAGACTGACGTTCTTATAATTATATAGGAACAGACACACAACTTATATTAGTATAGGAACAGACACACAACTTATATTAGTATAGGAACAGACACACAACTTATATTAGTATAGGAACAGACACACAGTATGGGATGATTTCAATATATCCCGAAATAATTAATTCAAAGACGCAAGTTGAATATTTCAGAACAAACAAACATACTTGTTAATTCTAATACAGACTTACAAATTCGATTTAATTATTTTTTTGTAACATACAAATGCTAAGTACAATTAATTAGGCCTTTTTCTGGAGTTTTATAAATAGGCCTACACTAAGCGCTAAGCCTAATTCAGTCAGAGAGAGGGATCAGGGAAACTTAGAAAATCCATTACAGATTTCCCGATTAGATTTGACCCATATTCGCGCTCCGTCTGTGATTTCCCCCCCCCCTACCTCATATAGTTTCCCGGCCCCGGGGGGGGGGGCTAAATTTCCGTTACGGAAATTATACTCCTTTTGAGTCCTTGGTAAATTAGTTTGGCCTACGATCTCTACCTCTTAATATTTTAATTTGAAATATTTGATTTGATTCCCGTTGCGCAATCCCAGGCTTAATTTGATTATTTTAAATGAGTGCCTCGCTTCCCCCCCCCTTATCGACGTATTTGAAGAGGATAAGTTTAAAAAGGTTCATTGCGGGTCACATCAAACGAAACGCGACACCGAGGCTTAAAGGGGGCGGGAAATATCGATTTTTTGGTTCCAGAAATCCCGCAAATAACATTGATTTGCAAGCGTGATTCTATCGCTAGAGAAACAGTTTTCTCTGTTTGTAATCCATGGGATTATTTACTTTATTGTTATGAAGGGATTTGAGCGACTAGGCCTAAATCTCATTCCAGTGACAATTCTTAATTGCATTCCCGGGGAATTGGACGTTTAATTGGATGACGGCATATACGAATTTCCTTATTTTATCTAGTTACGAGTAATTTCTGATATTATATATTCAAAATCATTAGTACCAACGAGAGAACATTCCTAAAGTAAAATTAATGGTTTTCTTAAGGAATTTGCGCATTTTAGGTCATTTTTAGGCCAAATTTCCGGGGTTTCCGCCTGTAGAAGCCGCGGATGGATCGAAATGTATATCCTCCTCCTATACCGTACTTAAAGAGAATATATTCACCAGGAGTAATAATTGAATCTTTTACGTCACTTAGTTTTAAACCTGTTTAATTGATGAAATTTAACGGGGTATATTTGTATATATGGGCCTTATTATAGATCCTTATCATTATTAAGCTTGGAAAGATTTAAGTAAATTTTCCCTAGCATATTCAAGCGGATGTAAAACGTCTACTACCGGTAGCTGGTGCTCTTTGTTTTCCCGCTTCCGCTCCGCGATTCGCTTTCCCGCTATCGCCGCAGCTGAGCCATTGCCACAGCAGCCGCTAAACTCTTAACATCACGCGGCCGGGCCTAACCCTAAATAACGGAAATAATTACGAGTATTTTTGTAAATAAACGCGTTCTGTAACCGGTAAATAGTAATTAAATCGCGTCGCCATAAGTTACGTTCAACGAAAACCAAGCAATCGTCCAAATAAATAGGTAAGTAAAATTGTTTTTCATTGGAGTGTGTAGTAAGTTTTAGGGCTTGTAGAACACTCCTAGGCCTTGCCTGGCAAGGATACACGTATGAAATATTGGCTACCGTTGTAGATTGTAGATAAGGCGCAGTGAACTTCGCTGCATTCGTAGCGTTTATTTGAACTAGGAACGACGTTTTAGGGTTTATTTACGTAATTATAAATGAAGCAATTTTATAATTGCTTGTTGCGGGTACTAATTAAAACATTGCGTGTAAGTTCGGTATAAACTTATTTGCCCGCGGCTGGATCTTTGATTGTTTCACCCCTGAGCACGCGTGTACTGCTAGGTAAAACATTTCTACAGGGGCTCGTAGGATTAACATGGGCCTCATGTCCCCGAAATGTTGGTTTACCCCTTTGACCTTAGTGTTTAATGGATTGAAAAATGTTGGCACCTCCCATTAGAAAGTACCCTTTTGCGGTATTTACTCCCGTAGAAATTCAGTTATTATTTAAATTTCCCATACTATAATTAACCGTAGTAATGTTTATATTAATCAAATTAGGAGCGAATTTCGGGGAACTTTACGCAAATATCGATTTTTAAATGACGTGAAATAATTTATATTCTAGACTGGTGGCTACATTAGCTTCCATTATTAAGGCTAACGCCCCCATTCGCTTTAGTTTAGGAATAATAATGAATTTAATGTTTGGCCAAAAATAGCTAGAAAGTTAAAATGAACATACTTATATGCATTTAAACCTTACTTACTCGAGCCCTGATTGGGCTAGTATCGAGTTTTCGGTATAATTGGATAGGGAGCAATTAGTGCTATTATAGAATCGATGAATTTTCTTTGAAATATCCTTGAGCTAAAGTTATAACGTTTCAAAATTGAACTTTGCGGGCGTCCCCTATTTAAGAATAACCAATTTTCATTCAAAGCTGGTTAACTTGGGTCCTGATTGAGCTAGGCTGAAGTATTTAATATCATTTGATAGAAAAAAATTAGGACTATCATACTTTAAAGGGATTTTCATGGAAATATTATTGAACTTAAGTTATTACGATTCAAAGTTGAATTTATTTTTGGGCGTTGACCATTATGAAAATAATACCTATTTTTATTCAAAGATGTTTTTCTTGGGCCCCGTTTGAGCTACTCATAAGTATTTAGTATTATTCGGTAGAGGACAATTAGGGCTATCAAACCCCAAAGGGATTTCCCTGTAAATATCGTTAAACGCGTGTTATGACGTTTCAAAGTTGGTGTTAATCAGCTTGACCCCTTGGGAATAAAAATAGCCGAGGCCTCGGTTTTATTTTCCCCTCTAAACGTGTGGGGGTTGGGGGGGGGGTTAAATCTTGACCGTAAAGACTTTATGGGAATTCCCCTGAAATAGTGTTTCCCTCCCACAACTTGACAAGAGAGAGCTCGTGTGTGTTGGGGGATTTCCCCCAATGACGTTTTAAGGATAATAAAAAGAAGTCTTGTGTGGGTTTGGTGAAAGAAAAGCCTGAAATAGAAGCAATCATCTTCTCTGACCTGCCAGCCTGATTTTCTCAGCCTTTAAAGAAAAAGAACCTAGTATTTGAGCGCCTTGGAAAACCATAAATATTTTGTTAAAAACCAGTATTTTTTTCTACCGGCTAGCAAAGCGCTAAAAGACTATAAACCTAAAGAGAAAGTCATAATCTTTGTGTGCCTTGGAGAACAGCAAAAATAATATTAAATATTCGCTTTTTTCTTTTTCTTATGGGTTAGCAAGCCTCTAAAGGGCTATAGTTCTATAAAAGAATTTTATAGTAGGATAAAAAGGCGCTCTATTCCATCTCATTATTTCTTGAAGGGAAGATGACCCTTTAAATACAGGGTGATCCAAAACCGTGATGGGACTTGTAAAGATAAACATTTTTACAGGGGCCCATAGAAATAACATGGGCTTATTTCACCCTGAATGCGGGCTTTCCCCAATGACTTTAAATAAATTTAATAAATCAATATAACAAACCGAAATTAATGTTAATTAACTAATTAGTTACTGGAAATTGATAATTACAGGTACCCATTTTAGAACACCCTATATAATCCTAGCCTTGTTAATGGAAGAACTATGCATTTCCCTTGTTGAGTTAAAGTCTTAGTTTTCTTATATAGTTTTATTTACTTTTCCTAAAAATCCTAAATGCGGCCGTTTAATTTAATAATTTAAATAACTTTAGGTCTTTAGGGACCCGTCGCAACTTTCCCGCCAAAACGTTGCGTAAATACGTTTTCCCGGTCAAAGTGACTTTTATTTTTTTTTGCCGAGGGGTATAACATTAACTGTAAAACCCCCATAAGATTTCGTGGTTTTCTCTACAGAGCTCGTCTAAGTGTGCGACCTCTCTTTTGCTTTTTATCCCCATCAGATTCCATCCTTCTTTATTTTTTATTCTAACTTGGATCCATTCTTTAGTAGAATTTTTTTTCTCTTGAATACGATTGTGTTGCGTAACTCCGCGTAGCTTTGTCCTTTGAAATTTTACCCCCCCCCCTAAGTAAATATTCTTGTTCAGATGGCTTCCAGGGGTCGCTTCGAACTGAGCATCTCTCTTTCTCTCTCTCTCGCTCTCTCTCTCCCCCTCCCTCTCTCTCTCCCCCTCCCTCTCTCTCTCCCCCTCCCTCTCTCTCTCTCTCCCTCCCTCTCTCTCTCTCTCCCTCCCTCTCTCTCTCTCTCTCTAAATATGATTTTCTCAAGGTGGAGGGGGCTGGTCTTGTCACTTTGGGCTCTTATGCCCGCTTTTATGCTAGCCTGGTTTGACCTACAAGAGGGTTAAGTTGGTTAACCTCCCCGCTGCTCCAACTTTAACCCCTATGGAGTTCTGACTTCGACGCAAAGTGGATTATTGTGTATAAGAAAAGATGTTACGTAGTCTGATATAGAAATATCGTTTATTTTCGTTTTCTTTTTGCGCTTAATCATTTTATTTTTAATTAAGTTTTCTTTTAGTTTTTATTACGTCAGCTTAAGTAGATTGGTTACGTGATAGGCAAGGCAAACGTGGATGATTGGTTTTTTTCTTTCAATTTCGTGTTAATCTTGTTGGTTCAACTTAAGTCTATTTTTGAATCACTGTAAAGGGATGCACAATCCGTTATCTAAGGGGGCGGGGAGGGTCACGAACTCTATTTTGAAGTAGTAGTGTTACTATTTCCTGAAGTAGTTACTATGGAATGCCACGTGACTTTAAGCGTGAAACGACTCCCCTGATAGATTAAACAGAAATTGCAATGCACTGATAATGCTACGAAATTCACGCATGCCCAGTACAGCTCTATTTCATGGAATGTAGGCTTGGTATAGTCGGCTACTACCAACTTTCTCGTGACGTCACACCCTCCTATCTCTTACCTCGGCTGCGTTCAGTAACACTCATCAGGAAAAACATCGATGTTTGGGAAAATGAAATCGGTGTTCTTTTGACGTCATGATGACGTTGCAGTTGTTGAACGGCACAATTTTGTGTAATCGATGCTTTTCTTAATGGCGACGATATTATGATAACGTTACGGCAGAGGCTTAAATAATAAATCCGAACTATTTACAAAGATATTGTACTTCAATTTATAAATTATATCAAAATTCTGTCAGAATCCATTTTTTTACCAAAATAATATATTGCTTTTTAGTGTTTTTATCCATAAGGATAATATTTGTGAATTCTTCATTATTTAAAATTGGTGGAGATTGGTCGCGGCACAAAATGACGAAATTTACGTCATGAATCCGATGCTCATCAAAAAAACCTCTTCTCACAGCTGATTTTTCTGATGGGCATCCGATGAGCATCATGACATCACGCCCAAAGACGCGAAAAACCGTTCAGTAAGACATCGATGTCATCTTTTAGTCATCGATGTTTTTGATGCCGGTTACTGAACGCAGCCCTCGGTTTTGGCGACCATGTTGGAAGTCGTCAGCTCAGGCCATGCAATTTAGACTACCAATATTGACGTCACGTCTCCGTAGCTCCTCCCCTCTCAGTATTACTCTATTGGCTCCGCCCCTGCATACCGCATTGTACATCCCTTTAAACGAGAGAATTATGATGCTTGGTGCAGTTACTCTATGGAAGGTCTAGGTTCTCTCGGTTTTAATGTAACTATTCAAGGTCAAATGTTACAGTCATAGGTCCATGCTGTAAAAGACATTGTATTTTTCTAAATAGTTAAAGTTTTAGTTTGATTGCTATTGGTGGGTTATGATACTCTGATCTCTAATTTAATACGGAAATAATTTTCAGGTCATTACTATAGAAAAGAAAGAGAATAAAATGATGGAGGCAATAAAGGAGGTCACGGTGTCACGTGTGGCGTTTTACGTAGTAAAGGCGTTATTCGGTACATGCTCCGTGACGGTCATGGAATCGCCTCGTTTAATCCACAGATAGTGTATGCCAGGATATCCGGTTCGGCATGATTTAACGATTTGGCTACGAACCGAAATCGCGTCTTTTTTTTTATAAACAATGTCGTGTATATTAACGATAGACAGTCAGTATGTCTGAACAGACTAAAAAATACTTTTGTCCTCGGTTATTGGACTATTTGGTCTTAGTCGGGGCCAGACAACATAGTAGAAATGCCATCCAAAACCCCGAAATGTTGCGCCGATATCCGGCCGACGACCATAAAGATTTTCCTTTGCCTCCCGACGTTGTCTTCTTTTGCCAACCGGAAGGGTGCGTCAGCGCCGGACCCAAGAGGATCAGTTTGAGAGAGTCCAATTCCTTCGTCTTCGCGTTAACCGAGAAGGACACCAGTAGAACTCGCTTCGGTATTTGCGTTAACTTTTACCGGCCTATTGATAAACGCGCCAGACAGAGTTTGAGGCAAAAGAAGTCCAACGACGGACATCCTTTATTATCGCGAAAGAAAACGGGAGATTCTGATACGGACAGTACCAACGCGGCCTCTCAGTACTTGTCCGCCGCCGCCGCCACTGGAACCAACAGGGACTCTGATAACGAGTCGGGACCACCTTCCCCGAGACCTCACAGGTACAACCCGAATTAATTCATGTTTCCCGCGGGAAGTACTCGATGTACTCGGGATAGAAACGTGTCAGGGACAACTGTTTGGTAAAAATCCGGGGGTAATTATGTTTTCAGGCACCAGAGAGTGAAGAGTCACTCTTTGACGTCATTTTGCATCATCAGTCACCATCCTTTCTTTTCGACGATTCGCGAATGTCTTTACATCTTGCGGCGCTTGGTAGAAGCGGCCAATGACAGGAGACGCTTGGGGAGCAACGCCAATCAAAACAGGGAGAGTGTATGGTCAGTTCTCTTGGGAAAAGTGACCGAGAACACGCCTCCCGCTCTTTTACACGACGTCAAAGAGATCGAAACGTGGATACTGCGACTCCTCAGCGCACCCGTACCAGTTCCTGGTAAAACCAGAGTCGAGGTACGTACCCCGCCCGGTTACATTTCGTTAAATTCTCATAGGCGGGGAACGTCTCTAAAGTATTTTTTGGGGGATTTGTTATTATTCTTATAAAGGTGGAAGTGTTAATGCGGGAATTACAACCACCTTTGACGTTCGCACTTCCGGATCACACGCGATTTTCTCTGGTTGATTTCCCCTTGCATTTACCGCTAGAACTATTAGGAGTAGATACGTGCATGAAAGTCTTAACCTGTATTTTACTCGAACATAAGGTAAAATATTTATCGATCCAAGTAAAAATAGACCAATTTAAAAACAGGAATAGGCCTTAGTATTTTTGTTTTTTTTTTTTACAAGATGGTTTGGGTTATCTATATCTATATAAATCAAAGTCCTGACTGACTGACAGACTGACTGATAATCAACGCCCAGCCCAAACCGCTTGCCCTAGAAGGCTGAAAATTTGCAGGAACGTTACTCATAAGTAGTAGACGCGTACTAAGAAAGATTTCCCCCCAATACGCCGCCATCTTAAAAAATGGCGCCCAGAAATGTAAAATGAATCTTCTCTATGCAACTAAGTTCGCGCGTTTCAACCGATTTCACAGATATTTAGTACACGGGCTTCCTTTAACCTATTGACGGGCTGAATGGTCTTTCGGGTTCAATTTGCTGCCATCTTTTTAAATGGCGGCCAAAAACTAAAATCCCTTCTTTATGGAATAATGCCCGCGTGAAAAGTAATAAAAAATGCATCCCGACGGGCTGACGGGCAACGCCGAGTGCCTTCGCTTCAAGGGTGCTACAAAAATATTAGTCATCAGTAAAATCTACCCATTCTTTGCATCATTTTGTTGAAAGTTCTTATTACACGCGAGCGACGCCGCCAGTAACAGCTAGTAAACCATAAATTTTTAAATTGGTCGAAAGAAATAGGTTAAAGAATAAACGGATGTATTGTAATTGTTTTTTTAATCTTGATTAATTAGTTGTTGTTACAATCTCGCGATTACAACGCCCTTTCCATGAGCGTCATGGCGTTCGTGACGATGATCTACCCTTTAGAATACATGTTCCCAGTTATCCCTCTTTTGCCTACATGTATGAACTCCGCCGAACAAGTAATTATCGACTATAGATTAGCTTTTCGATACTTGTTCGATTAAATTAACCGATTAAACGTTGTTTAGCTGCTTTTGGCGCCAACGCCTTACATTATCGGTGTTCCCGCGAGTTTTCTATTATTTAAGAAATGGTTTCAGTTGCCGGATGACGTCTGGCTGGTAGATTTAGATTCCAATAAGGTGCGTCTATTTCAAGGTCAATTCCGTTGACATTGGTTGACTTTATAAGTTCGATGTTGTTTGAATTTAATTAAAAGATAACGAAACCGAGCGCGGCGGAAGAGCTTCCGGTTTTGAGTGATCCGGAGAGTATGGTCTTGATGAATCATTTGAAACAGGCGTTAACTTCTATGAGTATGAGTCCTCAACCCATTAAAAATTTGGACCGGATTGAGACGTCAACGGTTGAAGCGGTGGCTCCGCCCGAACCCAATTTAATGGCCGCCTCCACGGGCTTCAACCCTTTGATTTACGGAAACGACGTGGATTCTGTAGACGTTGCCACTCGGGTAGCCATGGTCAGGTTCTTTAATTCGCCGAGCATGCTGGGTAATTTCATGGAACATACCCGGACTCTTCGGCTATACCCTCGACCTGTCATAGCGTTTCAAGTCAACAGTTTTCTGCAGTCGCGACCTCGCGTTTCCCATTTCCTTAGTAAGTTCGTCCGGACGCAAGCCGTCGAATTTTTCGCCGAATGGTCCTTGTGTCCCACCAATGTCGCTTTCCTGCGAGTCCAAACGGGCGTCTTCGACCCGACAGTCGTCGGTGATAAGGCCAAGTGGTTTAGCCATCAACTTGATCCCATTTTCTTTAAAGTATGGAACGAACATAGTTCATTGGCCAACGCTTTGGCAACCACCTCCCAAGGAGACGAAATATCCTCCGGTAAATAATTACAATTTTTCAGACTTCCATTCAATTATTATGAAAATATTTCCCATAAATTAACACAACCCAATATGGCTGACCTCACCCTAAACACGGGTGTATTGTAAGCATACACACTTTTAAAGGGGCTCATAGAAATAACATGGCTCTCGTTTACCCTGAATGTAGGCTTTCCCCACAACACCTTCCCGTAGATTTAACATGGCGCCTGTTGGGTGACTTCACCCTAGAACACGGGTGTATTGTAAGCTTACACACTTTTACAGGGGCTCATAGAAATAGCATGGCTCTCTTTCACCCTGAATGTAGGCTTTACCCTCAAAACCGTCCCGTAGAATTAACATGGCGCCTGTTGGGTGACTTCACCCTAGAACACGGGTGTATTGTAAGCATACACACTTTTACAGGGGCCCATAGAAATAACGTGGCTCTCTTTCACCCTGAATGTAGGCTTATCCCACGAGAACCTCCCATAGAATTAACATGGCCCCTGGTGGGTGACTTCACCCTAGAACACGGGTGTATTGTAAGCATACACACTTTTACAGGCGCCCAAAGAAATAACATGAGATTACTTCACCCTGAATGCAGGCTTTCCCTAATGACTTTAAAAATATTAAAGTTCAATATAACGAAACCGAAATTAAGTTAAAGGAAGAATGTTTTTTGTGGTTTATGTGTTTTTTTAGAAGAGAGTGGGTCGGACAGCGATGGAGCGGGCAGTACCAGTTCCTCTTATTCTTCTTTGAGTGATTTTGTCAGTGATTTGGTCAACAGTGATATAATCGGTGAGATTAAAGGTGCGATTTCGCTTATTGGCTGCTTCTTCTATTAACAATCTTAATTCCTTTAATTGACTTAACCATTTCGCTGACGTTGATTGCTGTGAATGGCGTGGCAATTTATAACCCCAATCTTCTTTTATCCCTAAACTAATTAATTAGCGTTTCTTTTTCCTTCTTATTAATGGCTTAGGAACTGGAGCGGATGCTGCTACTCGTAACCAGACGCTGTTCGATCACAAATCGGTTTACGCCCCTCCCAATACCTTGCAGTTGTCCGCTTCCGGGCCAGATGGAGTCGGTGGCAGCGATTCCGCCTTCTCCGTTCCCGGATCAGTCTCAACGTCTTCTTCCCAGTCCTCGAGATCCAGGTAACTACTTGAACCACTTTAGTTGGTCCTAGAGTTATAACTTGGTGGGAATGGTGGGTGTCCAGCGTCTTAATTAGGCCTAACTTGGTTCCTAGAGTTATAGCCTGGTGGGTGTCCAGCGCCTTAGGCCTAACTTGGTTCCTAGAGTTATAGCTTGGTGGGTGTCCAGCGCCTTAGGCCTAACTTGGTTCCTAGAGTTATAGCTTGGTGGGTGTCCAGCGCCTTAGGCCTAACTTGGTCCACTGTTATTTGTATTATAGCAGTCCGTCGTTTAACTGCGATCCTGAAGGCGATTTGGCACGAGCGGCGGGTCAAGCGGAAACGACGAGTTTCCAACCTTTGGCCTTTCGCTCGGAGTCCCAGGAGCAAGGAGATGCCGACATTGATACGTTCAGCAGTCAGGACGCGGACACGGCTACCTTGACGCCCTCGACCATTCGCTCTGTCCTGGCTTCCCCCTTGCCACCTTTGCAAGGACGTAGTCCGGCTGAGAGTTATAGTAGTGACCACGAGCATACTCCCGATCGGGAGCAACATCCCGGAGTGGCTGCCGCCCACAGCGCCCTCCACGCCACCGCGGGGGGTTCCCCCCGTTCATCCCCTTCATCCATCGGGTCAGTCTTCCAAAAGTTTCGATCCGCCGGCTCCGTTCTCTCCTCCGAGCATTCTTTGGACAAAGGTAAATAAATAAACCCTTTTTTGGAAAAATGCTTTGGTCAGTTGGGTGCACGAACATCGATGGGTTCCTTAGCGTTCTAGAATATCAAGGTCATTCTAAAATTAATCTCACGGAACTCCAGGGTTGTTTAAAGATATGAGCGCGTTGGGACATAAATATTTGGGTCGGGCTCACTCCTGTATGTCAAGCTTTTGGGCGACAAAGTTTGAGGGGATATGACGCATAAAACTTAGTTTTTCGGTGGTGCGTGATTTCTTAGGGTCTACTGGATCCGCTTCGACGGCCTCGGGCACACCCGTACCTACTCCCACACGTACGATTAGCATCAGCAGCGTTTTGAGTCGAGCTGGTTCCCTCGGGGGCGCCACTTTGACGCAACAAAGCAGCCAATCTTCACTATTGGAAAGTATGGGTTCTATGGCCAGGGAAGCGCGACATGTAGCCGTCGAAGCCAGCCGTACCGCCATGGAAGTCACCAAACCGGCGCGCGAAGCCGGACGTAAGACCATCTTGAAGAATCTACCTTCTTTACCCTTGAGGGATCGACGGGGTTCCAATTCCACCACCACTTCCGATTCTCAACAATCGGGACATCATGGCCCTGGTCAAATGGATGGAATGGTTCCTCAAGGTACCAAGGAACGGACGCCACCTCATAATTCAAACACGGGCAATATTGGCGGAAGTGGAGGTAGCCAACAAACCGGCGTCTCCAGTCCTGGTTCAATTATTTCTAGTATGAGTTCTGAATTGAATGGCTTCGCGGCCCAAACAACAAGCATGATATCCGGTCTCTTCGGTAAGTTATTTATTCCTTTAACTATTTATTTATTTATTAAATTAAGGCTTCGGTTAGTTAAAATAATTAATTCAGGGTTGCACGTCATGGGTCAAGGAAATTAAAATTAGCCCCAAAAACAAAAAAGGGCTTTGATTTTAATATTAAATATTTTTTGGGCTTACTCTTAATTGCAATCAACATTGAACAGCGAGGGTTAATTAAGAGTTGACTTGTTTATAACCCAGTAGTATTATTAACAAATATCCCTCTTAACATTGACAACTAGCTTTTGAAAATTAATTAGGTTAAATTTAATTAATTAGGTTAAATTTAAATACTTAGGTTAAATTTAATTAATTAGGTTAAATTTAATTAATTAGGTTAAATTTAATTAATTAGGTTAAATTTAAATACTTAGGTTAAATTTAATTAATTAGGTTAAATTTAATTAATTAGGTTAACTTTAATTAATTAGGTTAAATTTAATTAATTAGGTTAACTTTAATTAATTAGGTTAAATTTAATTAATTAGGTTAAATTTAATTAATTAGGTTAAATTTAATTAATTAGGTTAAATTTAATTAATTAGGTTAAATTTAATTAATTAGGTTAAATTTAATTAATTAGGTTAAATTTAATTAATTAGGTTAAATTTAATTAATTAGGTTAAATTTAATTAATTAGGTTAAATTTAATTAATTAGGTTAAATTTAATTAATTAGGTTAAATTTAATTAATTAGGTTAAATTTAATTAATTAGGTTAAATTTAATTAATTAGGTTAAATTTAATTAATTTTGTTAAATTTAATTAATTTTGTTAAATTTAATTAATTAGGTTAAATTTAATTAATTAGGTTAAATTTAATTAATTTTGTTAAATTTAATTAATTGGGTTAAATTTAATTAATTGGGTTAAATTTAATTAATTGGGTTAAATTTAATTAATTAGGTTAAATTTAATTAATTAGGTTAAATTTAATTAATTAGGTTAAATTTAATTAATTAAATAACGGGTTTAAAGGTCACGTATACAAATTTGATGACCCTGAAAATGATTTATTTTAAATTTTTATGGCAACCCTGAATAAGGGACCCGGGTTAGTTGGTTATTAGGGGAAGTTGTATTGTTATGGTGTACTTGTAATTGTCTTCGTCTTAAACGATTACTTATCCCTGTGATGATGTTACTTGCGCGGGAATGTCCTTACAATGCTGTTTCGAGCTACGCATTGTGGTCTGTGGCCATGATTAGTTAAATTAAAGAATTGTACTTGAAACGTACCATGATAATTTTTCGTATCAGGTAACAAGACTGCGGCCAACGCAAAAACTAAGGAGCGAACCCAACCTTTTGGTCCATTCCCAAAAGGTAGATTCAACCATCTAATCCACGCTATGCCTTTAAGAGGTCTGTGAGATTTATAACAAATATTTTATATCGGAAACAAATTCGTATTTCTTCTCTTCTAAAACTATACTATCGAAAATACTTAAAAGCACCGTCCAATTTTTTCAAAAAAAAAAAAAAACAATGTTTCCAATTCTCTATCCTTTCTTTAAAAATCTCTCTTAAGATTTCCAAAATCTCACAAATCACTCTAATTCCTTTCGTAAATCGGAAACAATAGACCTTTTCCCGTCTATTGTATCTGCCTCTTTGTCTGTCTGTCTGTCTATAAAACAAAGGTGCTAATTCGCATGGTTTGGTACGCCTACTAAAGACCTTTTCAAACAATACAACTTTTGACTCAACTAGATGGGTCAAAACGTTCTATAAGCAAAAATTTCTCAGTGATCAATAGAGCTAGTGTGACGTCATCCATGCTATTTGCCCATAGAGTGCTGTCAGTTGTGACGGTCAGATCCAAGGTTAAACGTCACGAGTCTGCTTTTAGCAATGGGCAGCCTTGACAGTTACCGTTTTTTCTTTATGGGAAAACAGTATGGGTGACGTCACACCGGCGCTTCTGACAGCACTCTATAGAACCAAAGTGGTACCAAATATGACCACCCGCACTGCCAAAGCTAAGTAAACCCTATGCACTGACGTCATAACTGACGTAGCTCTATTTATAATTTTGTGATTCAACTTGTTCAACCAAATTCGGTTTACACGACCCAACTACTTCACTCAACTCAAGTTGACTCATCTAAAAGTTGTATCGTCTGACAGGACCTTTAGTTAATCAATTAAATTTTATTGAGATTTAAATGTTTAGGGGCTAGATTAATAATTAATTTCAAACCACGCATTGGCTGAGCTGATTAATTGAAAACTGCACGACATAATTATGTTTTTTTTCTTATATTTTTCGTCCACGTCTTAATGTTAATTAATTTGGTCATTTTTTACTAACGGTTTGTTTCTCGGACTTGGTTTTTTTTTTTCATTTTAATTACTAACAGGTAGGAAAGGGTTGGTTGAAAAAACCTCGCTTATTAAACATAGCACTAACCAACAAAAGAAACAACAAGAACAACAAAGATTGCAAACGATGGAAGCGCGAAATACCTCTCATAGGTAGAAATACTAATTGCCTTTTAGATTTATTAACACATTTAAAGGCTAATTAAAATTAATTAATTAAATCGGGGGTTTAATTTAAATTTAATGTTGGGGTTGTGGTTGTTTATTTGTACGCAGCGAAAATCAAACTTTTCTTAAAGAAGTTATCAATAACGTTTTGGAAGGGGAAGGTCTCGGTTGGTTGAAATTAAGTCGCGTCCGGAAGTTGATGGAAGACGAAAGTTATCGGAATTTAGTCGTTTCCAGATTGAATAAGACGCTGGATAAGAAAGTTGGACCTGACGATCATATCGAAGATGTCGTAAGTGTTTTGGACTATTTTTTTTATTATTATTATTTTTAATTTCAAATTAGACCACATATCCATGATTGGTAATTAATTGTACGGGTTCACAAGTATTTCTTATTTTCTTTTGCCCTGATTGAGTTAGGCTAAAATAATTAGTATCGTTGGATAGAAAATGATTTTGTCTATCATACCCTGGAAGGATTTTACGTTACTTCTGAAATTGTAATAGTTGTGACCTCTCAAAGTTGACCCCCAAAAGTCTAAAAATGGCTTTTGGTTTAAACTTTAATTAGTCTAGCTCTGATTTTTGTAGGCCGAAATGCTAAGTACCATTAAATAGTAGACAATGTTATCTATCATATCCTCGAAGCATTTTCCCGTGGCTTGTAAATGACCCGAGTTCTGACCTTTCAAATTTTGACATACTTTAGCCATAGTTATGACGTCTCAAAGTTGACCCCCAATGGCTTTATATATACCTTAATTTCTCTAGCTCTGGTTTTTGTGGGCCAAAATATTTAGTGCCATTAAATAGAGGACAATTTTATCTATCATATCCTCGAAGCACTTTCGCGTGGCTTGTAAATGACCCGAGTTTTGACCTTTCAAAGTTTGACTTACCGGGCCGCCTTATATTCATTCGATTGACAGTGCATATCTAAAGCCGTTTGGAAGGGCATGTTACGTATGCTCCTCGCAGTGATAGCCGGCTTGGAAGTTTCGTACGCCAATTTTGGTTTGGGTGGAATGGCCAGCGCCTTACAAATACTGGAGATCGCCCATACTCATTACTGGGCCAGAGAGCTGGTCGGAGATGACCATTTGGGCACTGGCGGACCCAGTACCACCGCCTCCCTATCTCAGGTACGAATAAATCGAGAGAAGTGTACCACAAAACTGGGAAATTGTAACATGATTCTTCCCATCATCCCTTAACATTTGGAGTGTTCAAGGTTACTAAACCGAATCACAAACGCGATAAATAGTTCCCTCATTATTACTGAGTCTATTAGCACTTAACTATTTGCCAAGGCGCATGCGCTTGAGGATTAATTTTTATCCCCTTCTAATATTATTAATTAATCAAAGAATTGGTATCGTTGTAGGGGAGTAGCCCATTTGGAAGTTCCGAAAATATCTACAAGAATTTGGAACCCAATCACGGCCACGATGGAGGTACTCATCCTCCAGGTTCGTACCAACATTTTTCTAAACCTTTTTAAGCCTATATTAAATATTAGAGAGTTTAAGTAAGCGATGGTTAGCTTAATCTCTCTATTAAGAATAGAGATCCGTTAGTATAGATTTATAATATTCGGAAAAGGATTAAAATAAGTTTTGTAAGTAAAAATAAGTTAGCGTTCGAAAATGTCCAGGTTCTTTGGGAAGCAGTCCCATCTGCAGCCCTTCGGCCTTTATCGCTGCCGATTTTCCTCCAATAGGAGAAAGCGCTCTTCCAGCGCAGACGCAGTCAGGTAGCTACATTCAGGCACCAAATCATTCATTTGCGTAGAACTTTTAGGCAATTCGTTTACAAAAAAATAGAAACGCATTTAATTTGCTCAAAAAGGCCGGGTAGAAAACGTCGTTTGAATGCCACGTTGCTGATTGGTTGATTCGTGCATGATTTGCCAAAAAAAAAAAATAGAATGCCAAAAATTATTTATTTTGCAGTAGATTTGGTGGGACAAAATTGCACTCTTAGAAGGATTAACGCTTAATTTTGAATCCTTCTAATATTGCAATTTTGTAATTAGTAAATTTGGAAACGTAATTAGTTTTTTTGGAAACGTTTTTAATTAAAAAGTAGTTGAATGTAAGCGGCGGAAGTTGGAATGTATATTTATTTTTTTGTTAAGTCAACTTCGTGGGGTTTGATTGATAACTGTAGGCGTCTGTTTAGTATAATTGGGGATTGGTCTTGTATAGGTCAAGAATCTAGCCCTCATCGATTAGTCGAGTCTCACTTGGGAAGTCATAATATGTCGGTGAACGTCACCCCTTCGCCGGAAAGTTCTGAGCAAGACGAGTCCGGTGATATGTTGCGATCCATTATAAACGCCAAGAGGAATATTTTGTTCTCGCGGATTACCAGCGTCGAGTCGGAAGTGTCCGATCCGGGCACGGCAATAAGTCAAGGCTCCGACGTCATGGTGCCAAGTTGTAATGCCAGTGATTCTGGAAGTATGACCACCAATCCAGCTTATTATCGCCCAAATAGACCCACTTATAACTCATTCAGATCTACCGTTTCAGACAGCGAAATTGAAGCCGCTACCGTGAGTACCAAACCTCCTTTCACCTTTGACCCCTTCGCTTTTCTATAAATTATGAGATTGTCGTTATATAGAAATTAATTCGGCCTTTAATTTAAGCCAAATAAGGTCAAAATCGGTCCGTAATTAACAAAGTTACCAGAGTTTTTAATCATTTTGTTCGTCACAGTTTTATCTTTTTTTATGGTCCAATTTTAACGCGGTTAATTTCGTTTTAAAGTCAAACTTTTTAAGTTAATTAAATAGAAATTAATTTGGCCTTTAGTTTAAGCCAAATAAGGTCAAAATCGGTCCGTAATTAACAAAGTTACCAGCGTTTTTAATAATTTTGTTCGTCACTGTTTTATCTTTTTATGGTCCAATTTTGACGCGATTAATTTAGTTTTAATGTCAAATTTTTTAATTAAATTAATTTTAATGTTCAATTTCGTGACAGTTTTTAACGACGCGTCAAAAACGGACTCCGAGTATTTGGAGTAGCAAAAGCAGTCTAAGTACCGGTTACCGATACCACGGTGGAAATATGATCAACACAGCCAATCCCAGCATCGACCCCGGACGCGTTTACTTGTTCCAAGGCTTAGTGGGGAAAGAGAGGTCAACTTTGTGGGATCAGATGCAGTTCTGGGAAGACGCCTTCTTCGACGCCGTTGGTCAAGAACGGGACATGGTGGGAATGGACCAAGGCCCCGGCGAAATGATGGAAAGATACAACTCGCTATCGGCCGCCGATAAGAAACGCTTGGAACACGACGAAGATCGACTCTTATCCACCATGCTCTACAATATGGTCGCCTTCATGGTCATGACCAATTGTAATTCCATCGAGTTGAAGAGGAAGGTCAGACGTCTGCTCGGTAAATGCCACATCAGTTTGGTCTTCAGCGCTGAAGTCAACGAATTACTCGATCAAATTAATAATTTGGTAAGTCTAACCTATTTAATATAAGCCCATAGTTTTGAATTCGTCCATCGTTAAGCCTAGATTTTGAATTCGTCCATCGTTAAGCCTAGATTTTGAATTCGTCCGTCGTTAAGCCTAGATTTTGAATTCGTCCGTCGTTAAGCCTAGTTTTTGAATTGGTCCATCGTTAAGCCTAGATTTTGAATTCGTCCATCGTTAAGCCTAGATTTTGAATTCGTCCATCGTTAAGCCTAGTTTTTGAATTCGTCCGTCGTTAAGCCTAGTTTTTGAATTCGTCCATCGTTAAGCCTAGTTTTGGAATTCGCCCGTCTTTAAGCCTAGTTTTGAATTCGTCCGTCTTTAAGCCTAGTTTTGGAATTTGCCCGACTTTAAGCCTAGTTTTGGAATTGGTCCGTCATTAAGCCTAGTTTTTGAATTGGTCCATCGTTAAGCCTACTTTTGTTGTGATCTATCGTTTAGCGCGGTAATGACATCGATTTGAAGCCATTGGGCAGTCGTCAAATGCATCGTCAGTCGTTCACGGTTCACGCGGGAGTTGACGCGACGGGGGATATGCTCTTCATGGAAGTGCGGGATGACGGCATCATCCTGAGAAGCGTCAACGGGACCATCGTGGAACGCTGGTGGTACGAGAGACTCGTCAACATGACCTACAGCCCCAAGAACAAAGTCCTCTGCCTTTGGAGACGGAATGGAGGACAAACGCAGCTACACAAATACTACACCAGGAAGGTAATTGAACCAAAATTAATATTTATTTATTTAGTTTAATTTAATTATTAGTTATTAATTAGCGTTATAATTTGGGTGTTTCCAGTGCAAGGAGCTTTATTATTGCATCAAAGAAGCCATGGAACGCGCCTCTTCCCGGGGAAACGGCGCCATGCCCGGTAAAACAAAATTTTCTTTATTTACATCCCCCCACTTATGACAGTCATACCTCATCCGTAGTTAAACGAGTTCAATTAAATTAAATTTAATTCTATTTGTAATCGTGGTAATTAGGGAAAATATCGTGCTCGTTTTACTACGATGATAGATATCTGTTTTTAAAAATTTTTCTTTGGAAGGAGAGCAGTATTTCGTAGGGATTTTTAACACAAACACCAATTTTAACGTAACTTATTCCCAGAGGGAAAATTCATAAAACTCCAATACCGGTAGAGATTCTTGAAAATTAATAAACAGTTCCCTTAATGATTTTCTAAGGCACTTGAACCGTCTTAGTACCAATTTTTTTGAAAACAATAGAACTAAAAATGTGTACTTACTCGCGACGATCTTCAAGGTTATACATTGTAGCAAACAGTCCCTAGTTGACCTTTAGTCTTCAAGGTCATGATGACAGTTACGTTGTAGCTAAGTCTCCCGAGTCTTCAAGGTCATGATGACAGTTACGTTGTAGCTAACTGTCCCGAGTTGACCTTTAGTCTTCAAGGTCATGATGACAGTTACGTTGTAGCAAACAGTCCCGAGTCGACCTTTAGTCTTCAAGGTCATGATGACAGTTACGTTGTAGCTAACTGTCCCGAGTCGACCTTTAGTCTTCAAGGTCATGATGACAGTTACGTTGTAGCTAACTGTCCCGAGTCGACCTTTAGTCTTCAAGGTCATGATGACAGTTACGTTGTAGCTAACTGTCCCGAGTCGACCTTTAGTCTTCAAGGTCATGATGACAGTTACGTTGTAGCTAACTGTCCCGAGTCGACCTTTAGTCTTCAAGGTCATGATGACAGTTACGTTGTAGCTAACTGTCCCGAGTCGACCTTTAGTCTTCAAGGTCATGATGACAGTTACGTTGTAGCTAACTGTCCCGAGTCGACCTTTAGTCTTCAAGGTCATGATGACAGTTACGTTGTAGCTAACTGTCCCGAGTCGACCTTTAGTCTTCAAGGTCATGATGACAGTTACGTTGTAGCTAACTGTCCCGAGTCGACGTTTAGTCTTCAAGGTCATGATGACAGTTACGTTGTAGCTAACTCTCCCGAGTCGACGTTTAGTCTTCAAGGTCATGATGACAGTTACGTTGTAGCTAACTCTCCCGAGTCGACGTTTAGTCTTCAAGGTCATGATGACAGTTACATTGTAGCTAACTGTCCCGAGTCGACCTTTAGTCTTCAAGGTCATGATGACAGTTACGTTGTAGCTAACTGTCCCGAGTCGACCTTTAGTCTTCAAGGTCATGATGACAGTTACGTTGTAGCTAACTGTCCCGAGTTGACCTTTAGTCTTCAAGGTCATGATGACAGTTTCAGTGTAGTTATTCAAAGTCAAGATGACAGTTGAAAGTTTCTTTGTAGTTATTGAAGGTCATGATGACAATTTCACTGTAGCCAACTGTCCAGAGCTCACCTTCAGTCTTCAAGGTCAGGATGACAGTATCCTTATAGCTATTAGTAGCTGACCTTTATTCTTCAAGGTCGTAAAGACAGTATCCCTGTAGCTAACACTCCCGAGATGAAACGCCATTAGTCTTCAAGGTCATGATGACCTTTTCCTTAATTGTAGTTACCTTCAAAATGCCCATTTTTCAAGAATCTCTGGATGCTGGTTGATTGGTTGGGGCATTTAAGGATCTGGTGAAGAGGAGGGGGTGTTAAGGGGGAGGGGGTGTTAAAAAAGAAAGCAGTCTGCATGAAGTTACCGTTATTGTCACACTGCGCGTGCAGGGGCAGAATTGGGGGGCGAATTCCCCGTGCAGGACATGCGCTCGGGTGAAGGTGGTTTACTACAGGTTTGCATGGAAGGTGTCGGCCTACTTTTTGCCAATAGCAAGGTAAGAAACAATATCACCAAATATTTTCATTTTTTTTTATATATTTATATATATAAATCTTTTTTGATATATCTTTATCTTTCTCTCAATATATTTCTACGCTCGGGGGAGGGAGGGGTGGGTGGTGTTGACCCCCAAATGACCCCCGGCCTCATTTTGCAATCTAAAAAAAACCCCTACGGTCATGTTGAAATTTCGGGGGTGTGTGGGTTCTTCAGGTCAATTAGATTAGTTCCAAATAAACCGCTTTGTATTTTTATTTAGTAAATGTGTTGAACTTTGTTGGTGGTGATATTTTTATGTACACGAAGTAAGGCCGATTTTCGTTAAGTAATTAGTAGTTAAGTAACGTAAATAACATTTAAGTATGAAATGCGCTTATTACCTAAGTATGGTTAGGTCAAATTAAAGTTAAGTGACTCCTGGAGGGGCAAGTTGAGCCAAGAAGTGATATCTAGTTTATTAGGGAGAAGTTATGAATTCGCCACATTTCCAGCTTTATCTCCAGTCCAAACGTAGCCTGTCCGGAGTTAATCCCCGCCGCCTCTAAATTTCAACCAGTATATCATTGGTTCTTGAAAACACACGTTAGCGCGACGCGAATGACGAATAAAATTACGTATTTTCCGACTGAGGAGAGGCAGCGAAATAGCCCGGCCTCCTTTAACGTCCCCCCTTGTATTTTGAAAGGGGGACTGGGACTATGGTGCGCGAATACTTAGGCATCTTATACCTTCTTCCTAATAAACTAGATATCACTTCTTGGTAGAGCCAATAGATGTAAACACCACAATTTGAGTTAATTGTTCTTAAGACATTAATCGCGATGGAAAGCGCGTATCATACTTACTGTTACTACGTTGCTTATACAAATATAGTTTACAGGTGGACCTTCTCAAAAGCAACTTAGAAATAATTAATTACATAATTAATTTAATTTAATTTAATTAATATCGGACATTTACTTGAAAAAATAAATAAATTGGCTTTGGGTTTTCATGTATTTATTTATTTCTTAGAGGATGGGGAGGGGGTTAGTTTTTACTTTAGGCTTAGTTAGATTTTAGTTAAATAATAATGTACAGGGTGTACCAAAAAGAGATCATGGTGGTTGGACCATGTACGGTGGGGTTCTATAGACTATTTTGAATCGAAAATTTAATTTCTACGAAGGAGTGTTTTATGGATGACCCCTTAGTTAAATTACCACTTTTCTTTCAATTCTTTACTAAAATTTAAGGGGTCATCCGTAAAATGTTCATAACTTGTGTCATAGAAATTACATTTTCGACTCAAAATTGATTTCCCACTGAACTTCGGTCCTACCACCTTTCCTTTACGGAACACCCTGTATTTTTTCCCCCAAGCTTTATTATTATTATTATTATTATTATTATTAAATATATATATATCATTGAATTCCATTGTGAAATATTTTTGTCTATAGCACGCACTTCTTAACCCCTTTTAAATATCTTGCATGCATGAATAAGCGGCCATTAATTTATATTATAAATGGGGTTTTTTACTTAATTAATTCATTCATTAATTTTAAGTACCCCATGGGTGGAAGGGAAACGCCAATTAACAATTAATAAAACAGTCACTTTTTTTACTTCAATTTTTTTTCTCAAAAATATATATTTTTTTAATTCACTTTTTTATAATCAGATAAATTTGTATATATCACGTTTTTTTAAAAACCTTTTTTCTTTAAATATCGTGTTCGTGGCTATTTCTTATTTTTTTTATTTATTTTAATTATTTTAAATCAAAATTAATTTTATTTTATTTTTTTTTCGGAACCAAAATTATAAATTAAAAATTTTTAAATAAAAAAAAAGAAAAAAAAAACCGAATTTAAAACGAATTAAAAAATAAATAAATTTATTAATTTAATGATGGAGTCTTTTGAGATGGTCCTTCTGTCTCTGTTTCTCTCTCTCTCTCTTTTCTATCTGTTCTCCTTCTATATATTTTTCGTTTATTTTGTTCAAGCCAAAAAGCTCTACCCCTTCTAATTGCTTAAATCAAAAATTTTCGGGGCCGATAAAAACCGGATTTTTTTTTTTTAATTAATCTTTCATTCGTGCCTTACGGTGGATTGTTGGGTTTCCAAAAATAAAAGGATTTTGAGGTACTGAAAGAAAATTCATAATATTTAATTTTAATTTAGGCAGAAATTATACTACTCTTACTATATATATTTATAAATATTTATTATTTATTTATTTATTTTTTAAATATTAATTTTGTAAAAAAAAAAAATATTTATTATTTTAAATTAGTTGCACACTTGGAAGGGACGTGTAAAATATTAAGGGGATAATTTTAATAAAGATCCTTTCTAAGATTGTAACTAAATTAATATTTAAAATAAATAAACTGAAATAATTTATTTTTATTTTTTTTAATTTAATCGCACTGTAGATTAATTAGAAAAAAGTATTAATTAACGCTGTTTGTGATATTTTTTTTGTTTGGTTTCTTCTACCCCCTTTTCCCCCATACCTGGGGGGGTTTTGTAAATAAAAATATCCTTGCTTGATATGTTATAATTTTTTTTAAACCACAAAATTTAGTAAATCGGCTTAGCAATTAATACTTAGTAATTAGTAGCATGCTATTTATTTATTTATTTATTTTTTTTTTAATTCCTTTTTCTACCGTAGTGTTGTACTAATATAGACCATCTCCAAAGATTATATACTTGCACAGTCACTTAAGTTTTTGGACCAAAAATTAATTAAAAGAATTAATATTAATATTATTAAAAATTTAGACCAAAAAAAAAATTAATCCACTTTATAAAAAATGCTTGTAACCAGAGAATTTTTTTAATTTTTTTATATATAATTTTTTGTTTAATTTTTTTTTTAATATAATTAGGAGTTTGCACCAATTAGCTTTCTCTAACTTCATCTGCACTATTTTTAATTTAGTTATTTGGGGTTTCTTAATTAAGCATGTAGTATTTACGTAGTTTTTGCAACTGCCTATAATTTTAGCCCAAAAACCACGTATGTGCCTGAAAACATTTTTTATCTCGATATATATCTAGGCTTAGCTCGATTGTTTATTTAATTATTTTTATTTATTAATATTTAATAGACGTTTCCATAAATTTAGTAAATATTTTTAATTTAATTTAATTAACGTTTGAAATTAATTTATGGAAGCGTTTATTTAATATTTTTATTATTATTATTATTATTTCTTAATTATTTGCTCGCTTCTTTTTAATTCTTCTAATTAATTTTTTCTCCGTGATTAATTAATTTCACATAGAAACGATTTTTGTTTTTCAGTTCTTTGTAAGGCTGGAAAATATTCGAAAGTGTTTCACTCAAAAAGGAGGCATTTTTGTACTGGAAGAGTGCAGTAAGTTAATTTTAATCGCAATTAATTTTTTTTAATATGTCCTGTTTGTTTTTTTTTCTTTTTATGTGTACTTAATGTTACAATGAATGCTTAAGAATCTCTGTGTTACTGGAAAAATCAGGGAATTTTAAAAATGGGTGTCTGGGGAATTTTAAATTACTGTTGTCTTGGGAATTTTACAAAATGGTGTTAAAAGAATACTCGTCAGGGGAATTTTAAAAAATACTTTTCAGGGGAATTTCAAAAAAATACTTGTCAGGGGAATTTTAAAAAAATACTTGTCAGGGGAATTTTAAAAAAAAATTGTCAGGGGAATTTCAAAAAATACTTGTCAGGGGAATTTTAAAAAAAATTGTCAGGGGAATTTAAAAAAAAAATTGTCAGGGGAATTTTAAAAATTACTTGTCAGGGGAATTTTAAAAAATACTTGTCAGGGAAATTTTAAAAAATACTTGTCAGGGAAATTTTAAAAGATACTTGTCAGGGGAATTTTAAAAAGTACTTGTCACGGGAATTTTAAAAAGTACTTGTCACGGGAATTTTAAAAAGTACTTGTCACGGGAATTTTAAATAGTACTTGTCAGGGGAATTTTAAAAAGTACTTGTCAGGGGAATTTTAAAAAGTACTTGTCAGGGGAATTTTAAAAATTACTTGTCAGGGGAATTTTAAAAATTACTTGTCAGGGGAATTTTAAAAAGTACTTGTCAGGGGAATTTTAAAAAGTACTTGTCAGGGGAATTTTAAAAAGTACTTGTCAGGGGAATTTTAAAAAGTACTTGTCAGGAGAATTTTAAAAATTTTAGAGAAGAAATTTCATATTGGTTGGGTAATTTTTCAGTTATAAAACGTGAGAATTGCTAGGAAGTAAGTGGCGGTATCTGAACCATGGTCTTATAGCAATTGTCACGGGCAGTTTAATGCCCATTTGTGTCACTCATTTTGTCGTTTTTGCTTTGGTGAGGCGTCTTATTTCTGTGTTCTAAATCGTAAAAAAAGCATGTTTTAACTCAAATGTTTCAGCCGCTATCTTGGTCGTCCAAAAAATCTACTTGTGTGTGTGTGTATACTTGTATCGTCGAACTGTATTTTGCGCCAATAATTTTTTGCATTCTAATTTCTCAACGAAATGTTAAACACGCAATTTCTTTTAATATCCGTTTAGACCCAAAATCAAGACACATAATTCAAAGAAAATACCGGTCCCAAATGGTTAGTTTCATTCCTACTTAAAACCCTAAACCATTAAGTAACGTAACATTCAGTAAGTATGATCATAAACTCATGTTCCATAAGTTTGTCACTGGTTACAAACTGTAGCTTGTCATGAAGTAAGTGAGGTAGGTCATAGATTCGAGGTAAAGCGACGCCTGGTGAGGTGCTGCTGTCAAATTGGGGCTTAGTACAGACTAAATAGGACCTAGATGGACTGCAAAATTAATTAACCGAGTCTCACTTGTCTTTCTGCTAGAACTAGCTCGAGCTGTAAGTCTCTAGCATTACGAACTTGTATAGGTAGTGTCATATCAGGGATAGATTTAATTTTATAAGTAGGAATGGAGAACAGAGTAATGTGGGCGCGCGACAAAGTCCCGGACCCCCTTCCACGGGACAGGGGGGTATGAAATAAGAGGCGGGAGCGTCATAGCGACAGAGGTAAAAAGGAATTACGTATTTTTCGCCGCCCCCGTCAGCAACGTCATCAAAACGTAGTTTAAGCGAGCCAATAGGATAATTTAAAGAAAGAAGAGGCGGGTCATAGCGACAGAGGTAAAAAAGAATTACGTATTTTTCGCCGCCCCCGTCAGCAACGTCATCAAAACGTAGTTTAAGTGAGCCAATAAGATAATTTAAACTTTTCGTTACGACGTGTTGGAGGGAGGGGCTCTATACTGGGTGGTCTATGAGTCGGAATAACTGCAGTAAATACTAACCGTTAGACTCCATTCCTACTTCTAAAATTAAATCTATCCCTGGTAGTGTCATACTCATGGAACATATCTTAACAAGTTGGTATTTAACTAAGCGGATATCATACTTATTGTTACGTTACTTATATTTACTTATCATTGTAAACTTATGGTTGAAATAATTCTTTGAAAATTTCTTTTCTTATTCTTTGTGACGTCATTGTGGAATTGTTAGGCCGACCAGATATGCTATGCAGTTTTGTGTGTTTTTAGTTATATAGCCGCAGGCTCTGAACAGAAAAAACGTCGCGATGCCGCGACAATTTCTTCCTCTAGTCACCAAAATTTAAGGAATATTCCATGTAAGAGGTGACATTAGTGGACCTTACTTTTTCAGTTTCTAGTCTTTCTTTTATCATTTCTTTTCTTCTTTTTTTACATTTTTGTTTTTCTAAAAACTAAATAAAACAAATTCCTCTTGGTTAAAAGAAACATTTTTTATAAATTAATAAATAACAATCTTCGTCGTTCTTATACCGTTTTTCAAAATCTCTCTTAATCATAATTAAAAAGTAAGTCAATCAGGATTTTTTAAATACAAAATAATATCATATTTAAATATTTTAAATATAATAGTTAAATAAAAAAAATAATTAAGCCCAAATTAATATTTTTATTAAATATAAAAATAAAAACAAGGCTCAAAAAAAAATATATTAATTTTTAATTTTTACGTTAATTACGCATAGTACAAAATTAAATTAACTTAAAATTAGTAATTTAGATTAATATTGGTTTTAATTAATGGTTGGGATTTAATTATTCGCAGCATAATAGGAAGAAAGCTAGGTTTTTTTAGAAGGAGAAATAATTAATTTTTACTTTTTAGAAAAATTAATTTTTACTTTTTAGAAAAAATATATATTTAATTTTTTTTAATTGAAAATTAATTTTTTAATTTGGTGTAGTCGGAGATTTTTGAGAGCTTTGGAATATATGATATTATATATTAAATAAATAAATACATATAAATATAAATTTAACGTTTTTAAAATTAACGTAAAAAAACTCGAGGAAAAAAAAACGCTTTCTATGAATTAAACATAGATTTTTGCCTTTTTAAAATCATGGAACTATATCTGGCCGGTCCATTTTGGGACACCTGGCATTCAATCATGCAAATTTAATATAACATTAAAATTAAACAGAGTCTAAACAGAAACAAAAATAGAAATGTTCGTTCGTTGTAAATATGTACTCTACAAGAACCAAATTAATTCGATTAATTAATGGGTTAAGTTTAATTGGGAAAAAACCATTACAACAAAATTAAAACAGGTACGGTACAGTTTATTTACGAATTACTATGCAGCAGCCATGTGTTCATGTGATAAAACACACCTTGATTAATTACTTTAATTAGTTGATATTAATGTAAAATATTTTAACGTATTTGGATAGTCGTTGATTAGGGCTTTTAAATGATGCTTGTAACGTGAAAATCGGATGGAAATTAACAAAGTTACACTTTTTTCATGGAAAATATTTCACGGAAAAATCTTTGAAAAATGCGTAGCTTTCTTGGTTTTCATCCGATTTCGACGTTCTCGGTGTCGTTTTAAAGCTGAAATTGAGACTTATTCAAATATGTTTAACAATTCAAGGACTTTATTTTCCATGAGTCATTAATTTCATCGAGCAAAAAAAAAAAATAATAATAATAATCCAGGAAGAGTTCAGTCGTGAATCTAGTGGCGAGTCATGATTTCTCTCTATGTAGACGAACCAAAATTTCACACTAGGGCCAATGTATTTAGACAAATTTATGAGATTTAGGAAAAACTTAAAAACTTAAAAAAAAAAAAGAACAATACACATAGGAGTTTTTCATAGATTAACCCTTGTGCCTTGTTACGTTGAAAAAAATAATAATGAATGGTAATTAATATAATTATTAAACCGAAAAAGGCTGTTTCATTGTTAGCAAAAATTGCAATAAATATATGTTGGATTAAGCAATTGCATTGCAATCAAATATTAATTGTTAATTATATTACTAATAATTTTATTCTATTTCAGAAGCGATTCAAGCCGATACTCCAAATGTTTTAATGGATTAAATTTCTAGAGATTCTAGGTCGATTTTCCTGGTTATTCTAATCGATAAATTCCTAGAGGTTCTATTCGCTTTTCCAAGTGTTCTAATCGATTAAATTTTTAGATATTTTTTTTAAGATGGGTTTTATACTATGTATTTCCTTATTTTTGATTTTTCCTAATTATTTTTAAATTCCTAATAATTTTAGCTAAGAGGTATATTTTGAAAGAAAGTGGTTTGTTTATTATTTATGTATTTAAATCAAAGATACAATTTGCCAAATTGTATCTTTGATTTAAGTAATTAACACCTGGGGAAGGTTTATTAGAAATGGTTTGTTGTTGTCGTGTTTGTGGAGTTCTTGAAGGTTGACCCTTGGTCATTAAGCCTATTTAGAAAAAACCCCTAATTATGTATAGTTATATTGAATCATGATTACCCTAACATCTTTTCAAGCTGAATTCTCTCCTTCTGGGGTAAAACGACGTAAGTTAAATAGTAGATTTCTCCATGGCTGTACACATAGTAAAACGTCGTAAGTCCAACAATACTATTTATATTCAGGGTAAAAAGTCGTAAGTCAGAATACAGGCAAATCCTCCTTTGATAGGTTTACTTCGTATAATAAACTTCTGACAGTGTTAATCAAATTTTAACGAGAAACGGGCGGTAAAAGCTTTTTCCTTTGATTTCACAATAGTTGATAATAAATCATGACATGGGGGGGGGGTTGTACTTTACACATGGGGTGCTTCACGACTCTAACCCCAAAGCATTTCCAAATAAAATAAAACAAACAACTGTTGGTAATAGACTATTTCATTAAATCCAGAAGAGGAGCAAAGACCAGAGGGGCGGGTCCGCCGCCTTTGGTTATTTCCCTCGTACCAAGAACCACCGCTAGAGGCAGCGCGACTGGGCTAGCCTACAGCGTATAGTAGTGAACTCGGGATCTCCACCTGGCGTTACCTCTTGGAAATAACCTAAGATGGCCGCCTTCCCCGCTTTGTGTTGGTTTCTCTGGAAGTAATTAACGGAATGAAATGGTCTATAGCGTTACTTTTGCTTTTGATTTCTGCGCCTTTTAAAATATCGAGTTCCCACGGTAAAAAGAGTGTTTTTGGACTTTGATCTGTTAGCCCCTAGCTGCAAACTTTTATAACCCTCTGGTGACCCTGGGAAACTGTAGAGTAATGGCAGCCCTCTGCCTTCGACTGTATTAAGCTCTATGGGGAAATAACATGGGGTGCCATTAGTCTATAGCCGATGTAGGGATTTTATGGTTCGAATTCGGCTGCCTATTTTATTGCTTCGCTTATCTTCGTTCGTTATTCTCTTGAGATTCTACCAACAAAACTTTCACAAGATGCTTTAAAATGGCGTCCAGATTCTTTTTTTTTTAATCTTTCTATTCAAAGCTCGCTCCCATATTGGCGCCAGGGGGGGCGTGTTCTAATAGCTTTTTTGGAAAAATAAGGACATGTCAAAGTACTTGTGCCATTATTTGCTAACCTTGAAAGGGACTCCAAAGAAGGCAGCGCCGAGGTGGGTGGGTAAACATTATTTGAAATGCTTTGCAAGTACCAGGCTACCAGCTGACGCCAAGATCTAAAGACTATGTATATGGTGTAGGTGGGACCTATAGTCTGTGACTACGAACTTTCTCGTGACGTCAAACCCTCCTATCTCTTACCTCAGTTTTGGCGGCCATATTGGAAGTTGTCAGCTCAGGCCATACAATTTAGACCATACCAATAGTGACGTCACGTCCCCATAGCTCCTCCCCTCTCAGTACCTCTCTATAATAGTTGTTTTAGCTAGAATGCAGCGCCAATTACAAGTTTCTTCCACGGTCACGTGTTTCTGACGCGTTTGGAATAATTTTTACACATCATCAACCCCCGACTTCTTAGGAGTCCCATTAAAAAATGGAAGGGGGTTAGCCCGTCCAAACTAGTCCTTCCAATGAACCGTTTAATTATATAATTTGAATCATAAACTTGAAATTTATATATTCTCACTTCTACCATACCTTTAAAAAATGTAGTTCAGCCGCCTCCCTTGAAAGAGAACGTTTCCAAGAAATTCAAAAGAAAATTGTCAAAGAGGTATTTGGCAAATATTCCTACCCTAATTTATGGGCCTAATCTTTACCTAAAAATAGAGTGACAGCTCGTAACCTTTGAACCTAACAAAAAAATAGAAAATTAGGGATAGGCATGAAAAAACCCTACATATACAGTGTAGAAAAGAAACGACCTTGTTGTGTGGACAAGAAAGATGTTAGATATGGCTTAAAACTATAATAGACCATTTCGGAAGTTGCATACAGAGCAACCAACGCACAGGGGTGATGCTGATATTGGTCCAAGAAGAACCGCTATAGGCAGTCCGTAATGGTTATAGCCTTCCTCCACGTGTAGTGAACTCGGGCTCCGTCTAGCGTTGATTCTTGGCGTAAGGGATAATACCCCAATGAGGCGGACTCGTCCCTGTGTGCTGACTTCTCTATATGTAATTTCTGAAATGGTGGAGTCAGGTAGACTGCTAGAGTACCACCATGGAGACTGGATCTCTAAAGAACCCAGCCTTCATGGTACCACCGTGAAGAGAGAGGTCTATTATAACCTTTCTGGTCGCTGCCTTATCTCAAGGCTTATCTCTTCTTTCTTTGATGAGCTACTTTCTCTCTTATAAGCAGGAAACCACTCTTTTGTCAGGATGATTTTCGCGTGGACCCAATGCAGGTGTGTTTGCTTCCTGGCTTCTACCTGAGTTGGAGACATTTTACCTACCCCTTTGCTTTTCTTGGAAATTTTTTTTTGCTTCTGTGGGCCACTGTGTCACCATGTCACTGTGAGGGGTACGTGAATTTTAGAAATTTGAACAAGAATGTTGAACATGAATTAAGAATTAAGTAAAGAAGAATATTGAACATTGTATTAATTCACTGGCTAACGGTAACCTACCCTGTGGTGTTTAAGGAACTGAAAACAGGAAAGTGTATCCTGTCTATGCAGGCATTAAACACTAATTAGTCTTTACCTCTAACCAAATGAACCATTTATCCAAGGAGGAGAGGCTACTTGGAGGGCAATAGCGGGGACTACTTTGTATTCCAAGTAGCCTTTCGTAAATGGTATGAATCGTCCTAGCCAAAAAATTATACATACTTGGCCGTTCTTAACAAGTTAACAATCGTCCCAACCTTGAGAAAATGTAATGAACCTTAATTTCCCTAGTGTTACTGATATCATAAGTTCATATGTTCCATAAGTTTGTCACTGGTTACAAACTGGAGCTTGTCATGAAGTGAGGAAGGTAGGTCATAGATTCTCGTAAGGCGCTGTCAAAGGCTTAGTAATGCAGACCAAATAGGAAGATGGAAGTCCTGCAAAATTAACCACGTCACGGGCTAAGCTTTGGCAGTGGGCGGCCATGTTTGGTACCGCTTTGGTTCTATGGGCAAATAGCTTGGTGACGTCATCCTAAGGCTTCTGAGATAGCTTTATAGACAAATTCGTTTAGTTCAAACGGAGAGGCCAACATACAAGGGGGAGGCCACCATTAGGGTATCCTCCCTCTCTCTCTCTCTCGCCAAGAAGCTCCGCCAGGGGCAGTGCGAGTTGGTTAGCCTCTCTCCGCGTGTAGCGAACTCGGGCTCCGTCTGGCGTTACTTCTTGGCGAGAGGAAGGACACCCCAATGGCGGTCTCCCCCCTGTGTGTTGACTTCTCCGTTTGAACAAAACGAATCTGTCAGATCTCGCTTGTCGTTCTCGAACTAGCTTGAGCTGTAAGTCTCTACCATTACGAAGTATAGGTAGCGTCATACTTATCATGTAACATATCTTATAAACTTATGCCTATATCAAAAACGCAGTTTGCAATGTCAATCAAATTCAGTAACGAATTGTGACTGTACATATAAAGAACAAGCGTACAAAACAAAATGTTATTATCTGAAACGAAAGACGTCACAACGAAAACTTACAAGAGTTAATAATTAAAAATTTCTAATCGAGTGTTTTGAAAATTAACAATTTGTTTAATTATCCTGATCAAGTCTAATTATAAAACTAGTCTCAATTTGGGAAAGTTGTAAAGAATCCGCAAGGACTATGATAAAGAGAATGTAGCGTCTTTATCAAGCCATAAATATAGATATAGACCAAACCACCTTACACCTTCAGTTAATTAAAATAAGTCAAAAATTAAGAAGAGTATTACACCTTCCCTTTAAATCGTGTTACTGTTCCTTTAAAATAAATTCTTGAAAAACAGCGTTTATGTGGTGCTAAAAGGAATATTTTTGCTAAAATTTCCCCTCAGCCAAATACCCCAAAGAATTTCCATCTGACAAATTGACACACGTGCGCTAAAATTTTGAAGTTTCTCGAAACTAGCCTTCTACAGTACAAAAGACAAGCGATTGCAACATACAACCGAAGGACGAAATAATAGTTCACAAGACAGTGCCAGGCGACATTAAGGCGCTTCAGACCCCCCAAAGCCAACGTGGAACCATGGAACCGAAATGGCTATACTTAGAGGCATCCCGGGGGTTTCGTACCCCTCAAACCCCTTTCAAATTGTCCAATCAGATTTAAAAAGAAAAAAAAATTCAGGGGCATTTGCAGATTTTTTCAACTCCCACCCAATACGTCACTAAGAAGGACCAAGATTGGCCCGGGTTAAATGAGTCCCAAAAATCCCTGGCGAAAAACTAAGGTCCGGAGTGACTCTGGTCCCGTAGAGTAACACTCTTGTACCCACTTGGAAAGAGGCATAGATAATATACACAAGGATCGGCAGGTATGCCTTCCGTAGTGTATCTCTCTTTGCCGCGCCTGTACGGGGGGGGGGCCGCACGCCAAACTTCTGCAGTTGACTTCCGCTTCTGCGTAGACGAGGTCTGCCTGCTCGTTTTTCGTGCATGACTCGCCGTACGCATGCGCTGGTTTCCGGAAGTAGAACCTACCCAGTTTGTACAAAGCGCGGCAAGCTCTCCCCCGACCTTCTGATCCTGGTGTTTATTATCTATGAAAGAGGTAAGAACGGATTTTTTTTTGCTGCAACTTTCTCGAAGTTTGCGCGGGTAGATAATCGTAATAAGATAGATTTTTGTATGGACTGTTAACGGCGCCCATATCCATATTTTCCCGCCCATAGCCACCTCCATATTTTCCCCTAGATGGCGCGAGTACCCTAGGTAACAGGAGATCGATATACGATATAGAGGTTAGGCGAGCTTAACCGAGAGAGGGGTAACACACTTTTTCCCGAGACGTTGGTACGAGAGGTAGGAAACGGCGACGATACAATGTAACGACTACTATTCTATTTTCCTTAAACCATTAAACTATTTAATTAACTTCAATGAGCCTCATTATTTAACCCGAAAACAACGTTAACAATTCAGAAGTGGGATTGACCCATAAAATACGCGAAAACTACGAACTTTAATGGCCCTAACGCCGCGCGAGGCTTTTTTTCGCTAAGCCTAACCCGTACCCCACGCGAGATCGAGAACGGCACCGGCCCTAACACGCACGAGGCTTGCTCCGCTAAGCCTAACGAACTCGTTGCCGATACTAGCCATGTATAGACAATCGGTTGAGAAAACAACGGAAGTTTTCCTATGAACCAACAACGACGCCGATGATAACCTCCGTGAAAGGAAACAAATATAACGAAGATTCAACACGACGAAGTAGACGACTGAAAGGCGAAAATCCAGAATTACCCATAAGCCGGGAAACTAACAAAGGAAAGTCACAGAAGCCCCAACGTTTTCGGGAAGCTAATCTGCAGACTGACGATACCTTAGACGAAGTGACCAACGAAATCGGTAACACCCTGGACGACGTAGATAAAGCCGCGATTCAGCAAAACGACGAGAATCTATATTATTCCAACGATACGGAGGAAAAGGGAAACAAAGTCTGCGATAACGACTCTGACTCATCCTACGACAGCGTAACAGAAAACCATCCAGATAATTTCAACGAACGAAATTTTCTAAACGTAACTTGGGACTTTTCCAACGAAAACGACGACCAGCGATCATTCCACGATAATCAAGACATCGCAAGCGAAATCAACAGCCAAGACGAACCTTTGGCGAAAATACACGAAGACGAATCGCGAGGAACCACGTTTTTGCATCCTCACGAGACACGAGATAACAGCATGCCGCGAGCTGAGGGTGAGCAGGTTGCTCCTATGGGGTTCATTTCCATAAACGACTTCTCAGATTCCGTACAGAGAGCAGTTGAGGCGGCGGTACAACGATCAATTTCTGCCATGTTGGAAGCGCACCTCGCCCAACAAACGCAACTTATGAACGCTCATCAGTTACAACTAGAAGCTCTTCAAGCCAATAATCCTCAACACGTGCCTGCGGCAAATCCAGTACAACACCACCATTACAACGATGGGAGCAAATTAATCCCCGACTTCGATCCAGTCAAATCTCCGCATCAAACCGTCGATTCCTGGATCAATAAAGTCGACGACACGGGTAACGCGTACAACTGGAATGAAACGATGAAGATAAACCATGCAATACCGAAATTGCAAGGGACGGCCAAGGTATGGTATGAAGGCTTGGCCACAGTAAACCATACCTGGGACGAATGGAAGCACTTGCTAAGGGAATGGTTTCCCGTCGTGAAAGGCAATCAGTCTCTTCACCGCGAAATGGAGAGAAGAATGAAACAGCCCCACGAAACCATCGAAGCCTACTACCACGATAAAGTAGCCAAGGCTAGACTAAGCGGGCTACAAGAAGACG
This sequence comes from Phalangium opilio, assembly GCF_054372755.1. Taxonomy (NCBI): domain Eukaryota; kingdom Metazoa; phylum Arthropoda; class Arachnida; order Opiliones; family Phalangiidae; genus Phalangium; species Phalangium opilio. The sequence goes on from NW_028324170.1 coordinate 1,493,141, forward strand.
ACATGATAGATTATATCATCACGGGCCTTAACGACGACCGTCTGATCACATCCCTCAGCAATCGAGATTACAACACGCCACAAGAACTGCTGAAATGCATTAAGACGATGGAAGAAAGGTTAACCCTTGCTCAAGAAAATAAGGACAGAAGTAAGTCCGAACGATTTGACAAGGATAAAAGGGATTTCAGACCCCGTAACTTCCAACAATCGAGCCTGAACCCGAAGCCAACGCACGGCTACGCAAACGAGAAGGAACTCGAACGAATGAAATTCAGGAGGAAGCCAGACCGAAACGACAAAGGCGAGCTTCTATGCTTCAATTGTAGAGAATATGGACATGTCTCCAGAGAATGTCCGAAGCCCCAGCGTAAACAACGTTGCGAGAAATGCAACAAAACTGGCCACGAATCAAAGGACTGTCGCAGAACCGAGACGAAAACAATCGGTCACGTAGACTATAAGACTAACGATGATGCTAACGAAAAGTACTTCCAAGATGCTATCCTTAACGGACACGAAGTAAGATCATATTTAGATCTTGGCAGCAAATGCGTTGCCCTAAGAGCCAGCGATGCCCACAGACTTGGCATAGATCACAACCCGCCGGAAGGTGGAGCGGTGATTGAAGGTTACGGCTCAGGAGTCACGAAGATTCTTGGCGTTTTCACGGCAACCCTAGAACTTGATCAAGCAACGGCTGAAGTAGAAGTCCACGTAGTCCCTGACGAAGCTCAGCAAATTCCCCTCTTGGTCGGGCAACCCTTTTCGGAACAGTCACACATCGTAATCGTCCGTCGCCAGAACACGGTTCGCATCTTTGAAGAAAATAAACCAGTCGAGGAAGAAGATGACTGCCTAAGGCAACTGCAAATACCAGACCTCCCAAAACCGCGTTTGAAGCTTTGGGCCAAAGAGGCAACAGTCATACCTCCAAAATACGTAGGGTTTATTGACGTCCACGTCGGAGAGCGGAAAGAACCGGAAGCCGACCTTTTCGTCGAAATGCACAGGCGCGAAACGCCCGGTTACGAGCATTGCATCCCCAGAAGCATCACCCGAATAAACGCCCTAGGACAATCAGCGATACCTATAATGAATCTGTCGGATAAGGAATTAACCTTTCAAAGAGGACAGAAGATTGTCCAGGCAGAGATTTGCATGGCAGAGGAAGGAAACTCGCCCCTGAGAGTCATGCGGACGGAAAAACGAACATTAACGCCAATCGTAGAACAAGAACTAACCATTGGACCCAGCGTTACGAACGAAGAGAAGAAACGACTAATCGAACTCATCAACGAATACCGAGATATTTTCTCTGACGGGATGGCTAATTTAGGACGAACGGATCGGGCAACGATGAAAATCGAGCTGGAGAACACGAAGCCAGTCACTTTTCGCCCATATCGCCTCTCCCATTCGGAAAGAGAAAAGGTAGCCGAGCAAATGAAGGAACTCATTCAGATGGGAATCATCACGGAATCAGAGTCCCCTTACGCGAGCCCAATTTTAATCGTTAAAAAGAAAAATGGGGACGAACGTCTATGTATAGATTACCGGGCTCTGAACCGAATCACCAAGCGCGACGCTTACCCGCTTCCACGAATAGAAGATCAAATGGAGCGCTTGCAAGGAAACAAATTCTTCTCAAGTTTAGACTTAGCGTCAGGATACTACCAGATCCCCCTAGACCCTTCATCAAAGGAGAAAACTGCATTTGTGACACCAGATGGCCACTACCAATTCGAGGTAATGCCATTCGGTCTCACTAACGGTCCCGCAGTATTCCAGCGGATGATCAACACGATTTTGGGACAACTACGATACACTATAGCGATGGCCTATATGGATGACGTCCTGGTACCAGCGAGCACGGTGCCAGAAAGCCTTAGTCATTTGCGCCAAGTATTCGACGTACTCCGAAAAGCAAAACTGACGCTCAATCGAAAGAAATGCCACTTTTTAATGGACAAGATCGATTATCTTGGTTCGGAAGTCAGCTGCGATGGGGTGAAACCCGGACTGACCAAAATCGTATGCGTTCAGAAGTTCCCAACGCCAAGAAACGTCCACGAAGTACGACGGTTTCTGGGATTAGCTGGATATTTTCGGAAGTTTATCAAAAACTTCGCTCGAATCGCCGGACCCTTGAATCAATTATTAAGGAAGGACGCCACGTGGGTCTGGGATACGGAACAGATAGGAGCATTCGACACGTTAAAATCACGACTGATTGAAAGACCAATTCTGGCACTTTACGACCCCAAGGCGGAAACGGAACTGCATACTGACGCGAGCCAATTGGGACTGGGAGCAGTCCTAATGCAGAAGGGGCAAGACGGAAGAACGCACCCTGTCTATTATGCAAGCCGCGGGACTACCCCAGACGAAGCCAGATATCACTCCTACGAACTGGAGACCCTCGCAATCTGTTGGGCGATAGAGAAGTTTCGAGTGTACTTGTTGGGAAGACACTTCACGATTATAACAGATTGCAACGCCGTTAGGAACACATTTGCCAAGAAAAATATCGTCCCACGAATAGGACGATGGTGTTTGAAACTTGAAGACTTTCATTACGATATCATTCACCGCCCTGGTACGTCCATGATGCACGTCGACGCACTTAGCCGCGCCCCATTTGGCGAACCCGAAGAAGTCGACATAGTCAGCGGACTTCAAATTTGCCACATGTCACTCACGGTTGAAGACTGGTTAGTAACAGCCCAGAAACAAGATCCGAAGATACAGGAAATGATTCGTCAGGTCACGAAGAAAACTAACCTAACGAAAAACGAAATTCAGATCCAAAAGGACTTCACGATGAAGGACGGGCGACTCTACCGACTCGCGTACCACGACGATACCGCACCATTGCGCTGGGTGGTACCAGACAAGGCCCGTTGGCAAATAGTGAAACGAAATCACGACGACATCGGTCACTTTGGCCTTGACAAGACGTATGCGAAACTACAAGAAAGATTTTGGTTTCCACGAATGAAACGATACGTCCGAAGGTATATCACGTCCTGTCTGGAGTGCCTTTACCACAAGACTCCAGGAGGCAAGAAACCAGGCCTTCTACACCCAATCGACAAAATAGGGAAGCCCATGGACACCTTACATGTTGACCATTTAGGCCCATTTGTAACCAGCACAAAAGGGAACGCGTATCTCATCGTCATCGTCGACGCTTTTACGAAATTCACCATCCTGCGTCCGGTACGAAATACGGGCGCCGGACCAACACGAAAGGTATTGGACGACGTCATCGGAATTTTTGGAGCTCCCAGACGAATAATAACAGACCAAGGCACCTGTTACACGAGCAGAATATTCGAGACCTTCTGCAAGGAGACCAATATCGTCCACGTCAAAAACGCAACAGCCACTCCCCGGGGAAATGGCCAAGTCGAACGATATAACAGGACCATAACGCCAGCCATAGCGAGTTCATGCACTCGTGCTGACGAGAAGGATTGGGACGCCCATCTCACGCAAATCCAGTGGGGCGTCAACAATACGATGCATAGAGCTACGAAATGTACCCCATTCTCCGTCCTCTTCAACTTCCCGTCACGACACCCAAGGGGACACGCACTGATCGACGCACTAGATCAGCCAGTTGATGAAACGCTCCAACGGAAGAGGGAACAAGCCCTAGATCACATCAAGGTAGACCAAGCACGACAACGCCAACGGTACAATGCTAAAAGAGCCAAGGCTCCCACGTATGAAGTAGGCGACATGGTAGTGGTTGAAAGAGATCCGGCAGCAACGGGACAACCACACAAAACTAACGCGAAATATAAGGGACCCTACGTCATCGCACAGAAACTCCCTTACGATAGGTTCGTTATCGAGGACCTCCCGGAGATCCAACGTAGCCAGCGGTTCTACCGTAACACCGCACCAGCAGATAAACTTAAACGATGGATTATCTTTGATGGCCATGACGATTTGGCTTCGTCCTCTGATGAAGACGAAACCGACGATATTCCGAACGGTAACGCGATGGCAGCTGGAAGCGACGAGTCCGACAGAGACGATACCACGGCCCCAGAGGAAGATGTTAGCGACGACCCGCCAAAACATAATCTCCCGAAGCCAATGGAACCCTCCTCCTCAGCCACGGATTCCACGGAAGCAGACGATATCACCGAACCCCAGAACCGTACCAGTTCCCGACGTCGACAGATGCCTGCCCACTTAAAGGACTATGAACTATCGTAAAATGATTTGCAAAACGCTCTAAAGTACAAATTTTTTTAAGGTTCCTAAAACCACGTTTGTTAGTACCATTTTTAAGGTTCCTAAAACCACGTTTGTTAGTACAATTTTTCAAGGTTCCTAAAACCCATGTTTCAGTATTATCCGCGTTTATGTTATATGTTTTCTTTTGTTTATGGATATTACTACCGATTTCTCGTAACAACGTTCCCGCTACGTTAGTCAGGAGCCTAATTTTTCAGGATAGCCGAATGTTAACGGCGCCCATATCCATATTTTCCCGCCCATAGCCACCTCCATATTTTCCCCTAGATGGCGCGAGTACCCTAGGTAACAGGAGATCGATATACGATATAGAGGTTAGGCGAGCTTAACCGAGAGAGGGGTAACACACTTTTTCCCGAGACGTTGGTACGAGAGGTAGGAAACGGCGACGATACAATGTAACGACTACTATTCTATTTTCCTTAAACCATTAAACTATTTAATTAACTTCAATGAGCCTCATTATTTAACCCGAAAACAACGTTAACAGGACTTAGAATTTAAATAATATTTTTGTATGGACTTAGAATTTAAATAATACTGTTTTAGATTTAACTTAATTCTTCGGAAGTTAATTCCTTAAGGTTTTATTTAGATTTATAAGGGTAATGGTTCTATCATAACTTTAGAATTAAAAGTTTAATTTACGGGTTAGGTTTAACGGGGGTTGGTTTTTTTTGGTTTTTCAACAAATTTTTAGGTTAGTTGTTTTAAAAGTTACTTTAATATTAATTTAAATAGGATTTATATTAGGTTAATTAAAAGTTATTTTAGATTAAAGGTATTGACTTTGGTTAATTTTTTGTAGTGGCCATGCGAAATTAATTCTACGGGACTCCGACTCCGAGACGAAGTTGCTGGCCCGTCCCGGACTCCAGTCCATGTAGATGACCGCTGGATTACATGGACCTTCTAAACGGTAATACGTTTTTGCTCCTGAGTTATGATTATGAAACGGACGATCTTTAGGCAGGCTCCCCAGTGTTACTTACTAAAATTCCCGTAAATTCAATGGATATTTAAATCCAATTGTAGTTTTTTGAGGGTCAACTTGTAACTTTTTGACCAAATAGACCAAGGGTTAATTTTAGTATCAAAGTTGTTAATTGAAACATTTATACACTGGGGAATCTGCCGTAACATTAACTAATAGATAGTTTACACACTATCTACTGTAGTAATTGGGGTAGTTAATTTAGTTATTAAAAATCGTAATCTTCTTCCGAGATGGACAAAGAAATTTTGGTTAAAGGGGTCATTCCTAAAGGGTCTAAAGTAGATTTTAGTTTCTGAGTAAAGTTTAAGGAATATTTTGAGATTATTTGTTAGGGAATATTATTTAGTAGAAATGCGGTTTCAAAAATACCGAGAAAATGGCCGAAATTACTTTAAAAAAGGCTTAATATCTTAATTAGGTTTATTCTAAATTATAATTAGGTTAATTTTATATTAATTAGGTTAATTTTAAGCGATAATTAAAAATAAAATACTTATATATCGACATAAACATATTTTTTCCAAATCTGAATTTAGAATTTAAAGAAAGTATTTTAGAAGTTTGGCGTAAATTGAAGTTTTTATAATTTCAAATATTTAAAATTTCAATCGCATATTTATTAATTAGAGCTGGTCGCTTGATTTCACCCCTAATCCCTTGGCTGTAACTAACCCGTCTTAACCCGGCACGCTTCTCCTTCGCTGTAACCGTAACCCGCGTAAACTCGGCACGTTAACCCCGGGACCCTTCGCCGCAAAATTCGCGTTAATCCCGGGACCCTTCGCTGTAAAATTCGCGTTAAATCCCGGGACCCTTCGCTGTAACATTCGCATAAATAACCCGTGCATGAAATAAAATAAGTGATCAGCCCTAAAAATTGCGAAAGATTGAACTATAATTAATGCATACTAACTGCATTTTAGTTTTCACGAAAAATAATTCGATTTGGATAAAATGTTACGATAGTATTTTAAATTTCTTAAATTAATTAACTTAATTTTAGATGATTTAAATATAATTTTATGTTAGCGACTGCTTTGTTTCTTGGGGAAGTCCGTATTGGTATAGCCAGGCGCACACTATAATATATTTGATCTCTGATCATGAGATCTTTTTTTTCGGTCTTTTAAATTTAATTTTGAAGGGTTTGTCCATGAATAATTTTTCATTAGAATAAATTTTTTTTTCCATTGAAACATTTCGTTTTTGTAACTTGAATTTTATTAATACATAGTTTTCAAACTAGGATGGTTGATACCATTTACACCAGGAGGCTAGGCTAGGCTAGGCTAGGCTAGGCTAGGCTTGGTCTGCTGGTGTAAATGGTATCAACTCTCCTAGACTGAAAACAACATATTGAACGTAATTTCCACAATATAAAATATTGAAGCACAAACTTCCTATGCACTATTTTAAAGGGAGGGTGAATAATAAAATGTAGTATATTTTTCTACCGCTAGCTAAAACTGGCGCTTATGCGTAGTATAAAAAATATACTAACATTTTTCATTTCACTCTCCCTTTGAGAGTAGTTCCAATTTGTCAATATTGCGTTTTACAAATTAGTTAATTGAATTTGTTCAAAAAATACCGGGCTCGTAAAGTCGGTGGAATCATTTAACGTAGGACTCAAAGCGATTTAGTGCAAGCAAAGGCATTGTCGTTGTGCACAGACGGCCATGCCTTTTCTTGCACTAAATCGCGTTAAACCTTTTTTGAGCGCATATTTGAACTCTAAACTGAAGGTCATGTAATTTTGATCGCAGCGCTCTAAGCCTAGGGCGTAATATTGACAAATTATAAAAATGAGATATATATTAGGCATATTATACCTTCTGGGCTTTTTGGACTTGACTTAATGTTTGACACTTGTTCCAGTTGAAGACCGAGACGAATGCAAGATGGCCGATATTTTACTGATGACGTCATTAGATCTACGGCGGAGGCGCCGTTCTTCGTAGAGCTTCAATAATTCACGGATGACGTCAATAGATCAACGGCGGCGTTCTTACTAGAGCTTCCATCAATTTGGGTATCTTCACACGGTCGCAGTGAGCTGTAGAATTTTCTTATTTTTTAATTTAAAGCTCTAGTTTTTGAATGTTATATTTATACAATTTTTCTCGTGTAAATTAGATGAAGATATTTAAAAGTATATATAGTTTTCAGACTATCGTTGATACCATTTACACCAGGGGCCAGACCACTTGGTGTAAATGGTATCATTAGTTCAAGTCTGAAAACTATGTAGTATGTACACCTTTTATTTTTTTTTTTTTTTTGCACGTTTTAACGCATGCTTTGTTTTTCTATAATACATAAATGATAAATATGATAAGCTGAAATTTTGTATATTAAGTCTTAGTGCAATTTCATAATTTTAGTGTAGTTTAAGGTAACTCTTAAATATGAGGTTTTAGCTACGCGAGTCGAGGGGTTATTCACTGAAATTTTGTGTCTATTAAGGGTTACATGTAATTTAATTATTTTAGCATTGTCTATTAAGTCTTAGTGCAATTTCATATTTTTAGCGTAGTTTAAGGTAACTCTAATATATTGATAAATGTGAAGTTTAAGCTACCCGAATCGAAGGGTTATTCACTGAAATTTTTTGTCTATTAAGGGTTACAAGTAATTTAATTATTTTAGCATTGTTTAAGGTAACGAGGCGAGGGGTTCTTCACTAGAGAAACGTATGCTTGTTTTTATATTTATACATATAAGTGTTACTGTTATGGGGACGCGAATCCGAGGGGTTATTCACTCAAATCTTCCGTATGTCTATGAAGGGTTACGTATAATCACTTTAGTACCATTAAGGGTAAGGCGTCGAGGGGCTCGTCACTAAGGCTATTAAGGGTTAGTGGTAATCGTTATTGTGGCAAATCGTGTACCCCTACCTAAAGAATTTATCTAGAGTTATTCATGCTATTTCAAATATTCTTCTGAGAAGGGTAATTAAGTAGTTTTGAGTTAAGGGGTCATTCCTATAGGGCCCAAATTAGGTTTTAGTTTAAATTCAATTTAAAAGAGTAAAGTTTTTAAAAAGTTAAACATTTTAAAAATGTAGATTTCCAAGCATCAAAAAATATTTTTTCCAAATCTGAATTTAGAATTTAAATACTTTAAATGTAGATTTCCTAACATCGATAATACTTTCCAAATCTGAATTTATAATTTAAATAATTTAGACTTCCTAACATCCGACAAATATTTTTTTTCCAAATCTGAATTTAGAATTTAAATAATTTAGACTTCCTAACATCCGACAAATATTTTTTCCAAATCTGAATTTAGAATTTAAATAATTTAGACTTCCTAACATCCGACAAATATTTTTTCCAAATCTGAATTTAGAATTTAAATAATTTAGACTACCTAACATCCGACAAATATTTTTTCCAAGATTTCCTAACATCGACAAATACTTTTCCAAATTAAATAAATGTAGATTTCGTAACATCGACAAATACTTTTTCCAAATCTGAATTTAGAATTTAAATACTGTAACTTTAAATGTAGATTTCCTAACATCGACAAATACTTTCCAAATCTGATTTTAGAATTTAAATACTTTAAATGTAAATGTAGATTTCCTAACATCGACAAATACTTTCCAAATCTGATTTTAGAATTTAAATACTTTAAATGTAGATATCCTAACATCGACAAATACTTTCCAAATCTGATTTTAGAATTTAAATACTTTAAATGTAGATATCCTAACATCGACAAATACTTTCCAAATCTGATTTTAGAATTTAAATAATTTAGATTTCCTAACATCAAATATTTTTTCCAAATTTGAATTTAGAATTTAATTTGAATTTAGATTTCCAAATATTTTTTCCAAATCTGAATTTAGAATTTAAATAGTTCAAATGTTTAATTTTTAAGAATTAAACATTTTAAAAATGTAGATTTCCTAACATCGACAAATATTTTTTCCAAATCTGAAAATTTAATTGGAAGTTGTGCACATTGTTTTTATTTCGAATTTCAATCGCATATTTGGAGCTGGTCACATGATATTAACCCAAATCCGTCGGCATGTATCCCTCGCGTAAACCCGGGATCGTGTTCCCCTTCGCGTTCGTCCTAACCCGGGTAAACCCGTCGTGTTCGCCTTCGCGTTCGTCCTAACCCGGGTAAACCCGTCAGGTTCCCCTTCGCGTTCGCCGTAACCCGCGTAAACCCGTCGTGTATCCCTTGGCCTTCGCTGTAACATACTAACATTCCCGTAATCGTGCATGAAATAATAAATAAAGTGATCAGCCCCAAAAATTTGCGTCAGATTGAACTTAAATGCCTACTTGTACATAGTTGTGGTCGGCAAAGTGCAGTACCAGCTAGCCTGGCCTACTTTTGTAAATTATACAGATCCTCTTAGTCTGAAAACTCGATCTGTAATGAATTTTTATGGAAAATAACTATTAGATTTGGACAAAGAATTTTCATGGAAAATAGCCTATTAGATTTGGACAAAGAATTTTCATGGAAAATAGCCTATTAGATTTGGACAAAGAATTTTCATGGAAAATAGCCTATTAGATTTGGACAAAGAATTTTCATGGAAAATAGCCTATTAGATTTGGACAAAGAATTTTCATGGAAAATAGCCTATTAGATTTGGACAAAGAATTTTCATGGAAAATAGCCTATTAGATTTGGACAAAGAATTTTTATGGAAAATAGCCTATTAGATTTGGACAAAGAATTTTCATGGAAAATAGCCTATTAGATTTGGACAAAGAATTTTTATGGAAAATAACTATTAGATTTGGACAAAGAATTTTTTATGGAAAATAACTATTAGATTTGGACAAAGAATTTTCATGGAAGTAGCCTATTAGATTTGGACAAAGAATTTTTATGGAAAATAACTATTAGATTTGGACAAAGAATTTTCATGGAAAATAGCCTATTAGATTTGGACAAAGAATTTTCATGGAAAATAGCCTATTAGATTTGGACAAAGAATTTTTATGGAAAATAGCCTATTAGATTTGGACAAAGAATTTTCATGGAAAATAGCCTATTAGATTTGGACAAAGAATTTTTATGGAAAATAACTATTAGATTTGGACAAAGAATTTTTTATGGAAAATAACTATTAGATTTGGACAAAGAATTTTCATGGAAGTAGCCTATTAGATTTGGACAAAGAATTTTTATGGAAAATAACTATTAGATTTGGACAAAGAATTTTTTATGGAAAATAACTATTAGATTTGGACAAAGAATTTTCATGGAAGTAGCCTATTAGATTTGGACAAAGAATTTTCATGGAAGTAGCCTATTAGATTTGGACAAAGAATTTTTATGGAAAATAGCCTATTAGATTTGGACAAAGAATTTTTATGGAAAATAGCCTATTAGATTTGGACAAAGAATGTTTATGGATTTTTTATGGAAAATAACTATTAGATTTGGACAAAACTTTTTATGGAAAATGACTTTTTGATTTGGATAAAGAATTTTTTATGGAAAATAGCCTATTAGATTTGGACAAATTTTTATGGAAAATGACTATTAGATTTGGATAAAGAATTTTTTATGGAAAATAACTATTAGATTTGGACAAAGAATTTTTTATGGAAAATAACTATTAGATTTTCAACAAAGGATGCTTTAAATATAATGAAATGTTAGAGCTAATTTTTAATCCAGTCGCACTACATTTTATCTCTGAACACAACTCTGCTAGAGCTAATTTTAAATCCAGTCGCACAACTATTTAATTTGGAAATTGGGTTCGAATTTAAGTATTAAATTTTGCGTCAAGTGGGGAGAGGGGGATTTGAAATGATTTTATTTTACGCCAAGACGGGGTTTTTTGAATTTGAAAGAATTTCTTTTGAGCCCGTGGGTTGTGAATTTGACTTTTTTGTGAAAGGCTCGTAGCTAAAAAATTAAGTCTAGGGTACGTAGACTCACAGCACCATTAAATGTAATGCGCCTAGGGACTACTCACTTAAGTTAAAAGGTTACGAGTGATTGTTTTAGTGTCGTTATAGATAACGCGTCGAGGGACTATTCACAAATGTCGAGGGCCTAGTAGTATTCACAAAATTTGTCGAGGGACTAGTCACTAAATTGTAAGTTAAACAATGCATAATTATTTTAGTATTGTTATAGATAGATAACTAACTGGTCAAGGGACCATTCTCTAAAAGGTTGCGTATCATTTTGGCACTTACGGGTTGAGGGGGCTATTCACTAAAAGTTTCTAAGGTAAAATTTACGTGTCATTTTAGAACCGTTATGGGTTACGCGTCGAGGGACTGTTCAATAAAAATTCGTGTAAGTCTTGGAGGTTACGTGCCGTTTAGCACTAGTAAATATAGCGCATAGATATTTAGTGTGATTTAACACAGGTAAACAAATGTGGCACTTATGTGCCGCTTACAAATCGTAAGTAATAAATGTGGCGCTTATGTGCCGCTTACAAATCGTAAGTAATAAATGTGGCGCTTATGTGCCGCTTACAAATCGTAAGTAATAAATGTGGCGCTTATGTGCCGCTTACAAATCGTAAGTAATAAATGTGGCGCTTATGTGCCGCTTACAAATCGTAAGTAATAAATGTGGCGCTTATGCGCCGCTTACAAATCGTAAGAACAATTTAACACTGGTAAGCAAATGTGTCGCTTACAAATCGTAAGTAGTAAATGTGGCGCTTATGTGCCGCTTATAAATCGAAGTGCAATTTGACACTGGTAAGAAATTGTGGCGCTTGTGCCGCTTACAAATCGTAAGTGCAATTTAACACAGGTAAACAAATGTGGCACTTATGTGCCGCTTACAAATCGTAAGTAATAAATGTGGCGCTTATGTGCCGCTTACAAATCGTAAGTAATAAATGTGGCGCTTATGTGCCGCTTACAAATCGTAAGTAATAAATGTGGCGCTTATGTGCCGCTTACAAATCGTAAGTAATAAATGTGGCGCTTATGTGCCGCTTACAAATCGTAAGTGCAATTTATCACTGGTAAGAAAATGTGGCGCTTATGTGCCGCTTACAAATCGTAAGTGCAATTTAACACTGGTAAGCAAATGTGGCGCTTATGTGCCGCTTACAAATCGTAAGTACAATTTAACACTGGTAAGAAATTGTGGCGCTTGTGCCGCTTACAAATCGTAAGTGCAATTTAAAACTGGTAAGCAAATGTAAGTAAACGCCGCTTACAAATTGTAAGTGTAATTTAACACTGGTAAGCAAACGTGGCGCTCATGTGCCGCTTACAAATCGTTAGTAGTAAATGTGGCGCTTATGTGCCGCTTACAAAGTTTAAGAGTTGCGCATCGAGGGATTTATGATGAAGGAATTTTTGGTAATGATTTTATAATGCCGTGAAGGTACACACATACAAATATCGTGAAGGTACACACATACAAATGCCGAGAAGGCACACACACACAAATGCCGAGAAGGCACACACATACAAATGCCGAGAAGGCACACACATACATATAAGGCCTAAACAATTTTTAAATAAACAAAAGTTTTGAGTGTATTAAAAAGAAATATGTAAGTCGACTGTAACGAAATTGATGTAAAAATAAATTTTTAATACGCGCCGCGAAGAAGAACAAGAACAATAACAAGAAGAAGAAAACAAATAAAATATCGCCCAAAAACCTTGTCATTACTGCTAACCCGTTTCTTTCAGGTGACTCTCGAAGTCGGAGGGTCATACCTTCTCGTGGTGAGAGTCGTGAGCGGAGTAGATCATGCTTTTTAATTACAGCGAAAGATTTTATCACTGTAGTTGAAAAGTATGATCTACAACGTGACCAAATGACCCACGCAAAATTGTATCGTCTCGTCAGAGATCTGATACTCTACTCTCATCGTCTTGCGAGTTCATATTTTTGAACTACAGTGGAAGAAAGATAGTTTTCTCTCACTGTAGTTGATAAGTATGATCTACAACGAGACCAAATGACCCACGCAATTGTATCGTCTCGTAAGAGATCTGATACTTTACTCAATTGTCCTGCGAGTTCATATTTTTGAACTACAGTTGAAGAAACCTTGTTTCTCTCATTGTAATTTGAAAGTATGAGCTATAACGTGACCAAATGACCCAAGAAATTGTATCGTCTCGTCAGAGATCTGATACTCGGTCATCGCGTGTTTAGTTGGTCAGCAAAACTCAAAAAAAAAATTAAAATTAAATTTACACCCAATTAAAGTAAATTAAATATTAAATTGTATTTATCGTAACCAAAGGAAAGTTAATTAATTTGAAGGGAAAATGAAAGGGATTAGTAAGGAAAGAGACTGAGACAGTTTTGGTATAGTTTTTTTTTAGAAAACCAACTTTTTTATTTTTTGTATGTTTGAGATGACGTTATTATTCACATATGATACAAATTACCCGCGGGTCGAATATATTTAAATTAAAATTCGTTAATTTCATTTTAATTACCCAAAACGTGTTCGAATAATCGAGGTATTAATTTTAATCGGGACGGTTTCAAAATAAAATGAATTTTTTAATTATATTCAGGATTGCAAGCTTAGAATGGACAGATTTTCTTTTACAAATCTAATTTATTTCAAATCCAGTTGATTATAGTCTATTTTATTTGTGATTCTGAGATCTAATCTCGAATTTAATCCTAACTTAATTCCCTCCCATAGCCCCCTGAATAACCTGAATAACATATGTTATTCAGGGGGCTATGTCCCTCCAAAGGAATTTTAATCTATTTATTATTATAAGTTAGCTGCTGGTTATAAGTATGGCGCGTGGAAATAAGCCATTATAGACTGAATAATTTTTCGTAATGAAAGTGCATGGACTCTCGTGTTTTTTCTTTCTTTCTTTTATTTTTGGGGTGATGACGGATACGCCCCTTATTTGTTTACGGAGGTTAGGTCTAACACGGACCGCTTCTATTAGGTCTTCCGTTAGAATGAATAATTAGCGGGGAGCCCCATTACGTGGTATTTCGGAGACCAAAACCGGTAAGCCTATAATAGGCCTGAAAAGACATAGGAAGCGGAACTTCCAGAGAAGGCCGCCACGTCGTAGCGTGCCCTTTGTTGTAAAATAGTCTATCGTTTCTTCGCAGCCTGGGAAAAATGACGTTCAATTTAGCGTAACGCCAAAAACGTGTCGTTCTGTCCATCGGGGATTGAAAAGATAAAGTAATAGCCCTACCAATACATTATCGAATTAAGATTCGCCGGTTTAGCGGGGGAAAATGGACAGCGGTCAACCAAACCACGCCGAAACCACTACGTAATTATAGACTGACCAACTGCATTAATTAATTCAGGATTTGATCGCCGAAAAAAATACCAACAAAACAGTAAGGTTAATAGACAATTTTTAAAACGAGAGAAAGGCTTTTGACTCAACACCGATTGGCTGTGTGGACAACAGAGACGTTAGCAGTCCAGCAAATTCGGTCCGTTTTGTTTGAAGTCATATGTAACGAAATACCGGACTCTGTTTTACCTCCCAACGTTTCAAAAGGATCTATAGACTATTCTATAATTTACTTGTGGGAAATCACACACAGCCATCTTGGGTTATCTCTCGCGCCGAGAGTCACCGCCAGACGGAGCCCGAGTGTTTACTTCACGCTTAGGGAGGCTAACCGACTCGAGCTGCCTCTAACGGTGCTTTTTGGCCCCAGGGGAAATAACCCAATAAGGTCATCTCCCCGCTCCTGTGATGTTTGCTTCTCCTCTGGAATAAATGGAATAGTCTATAGCTACTAATTTTTTACAACTACAAAGTTCAACTTGCTAAGCCTAATTAGAACCACGTGTCTGTTTAGGTTTTAAGCGCAATAATCCACGCCACCAGGGGAAAATAGAACCATTTTCTCTGAGGCAGTAAATAGGCTCATATCCCGCGCTCGTACTTTGTTGGTGGGTGAGTGTCTCTACGGGCCACTTAAGTTTATTTAATTCATAGTGATGCAAATGAGGAAGCTTTATGTAGTGTAAAACGCTTTGTGGATTAAAAAAAAATAACGGTGGCTGTCCAAAACGTCCTTTCTTAATTGAAATTGATAATTTTGAGTCTTTGTTGGCCAGTCGAGTCTATTTCCATTAAAGACAGCTAGCTTTTAAAGAGATTGGACGAATTGTGTGGCCCTCTCCAAAGACGTCCTTCGCTAATTGCGAAAGGAGCTCTCTTAGCTAATTCATCATTATTCGAGGACTTTATGGAGGGGCAGAGTATTCCGTCAAAAGGAAAAGGGGTCCGCTCCCCCTTCTCTTTCTATCTCCATTTTTCCGCGAAAGACCGCGTTTTCGAGGAAGCTGAACTTTGTTGACGCAGGCGCGTCTCTTTCCCGCTATGCTCAGAAGCGTAGAGTACCTGGAAATGGGCTTTTGGGGACGGATATGGACCCGTCGATTTGCCAACGCGACTGACATTCTACTTTGGGACGACGCCACAACCACCAGTTACTCTCTCTCTCTCTCTCTACAACTCACTCTCTCTCTTTCTCTATCCTAAAGTAACCTAACTCAAAGAGGAAATTTTATTTTCAAAGTAAGTTGACGTATTTTAGTTCTTATTTATATTTTTGTAGTGTTTCTTTTATTTATTTAAATATTGAAATGTTTTCACTTACTTTCGATGATATTATGTGTTTCGTTTAATCTGATTTAACATTAACATTTAATAAAATAAGTTACTAGCAAATCTTTCTGGAAACCAGATTCATTTTAGTTTAGTAGGGACACTTGTTGCGCTTTTCTACATCAAGTTGTGTTAGCCTCATCGTCCTAATTGTTGCATTTACCACGGTGTACTTTATTAAGCAAAACCCCATCAGGGAAACCGTAATCTGTCGTTCGTAATTACCGTATTTCTCAATTAATTGAGAGACAAAACTGAAATAATATTTTCTATACAGTCTCATTTTTCTTAATCTTAATTATACCCGTGATAATTATTTATAATGGTCCGGTAATTATTTTATTGTTATTATAATTCCCTGTGTTAATTGTTTATTTCTAATTAGTTAATTATTTTCGAGTTATCCTCTGGGGCCTGCCTGAGTTTCCCCTCTGTGGTGATAAATTCAAGTACCGGATGTATTTGTTACGTGTATTTTTGTTATCATCTCGTTTTGTTTTAGTATTGGCTAGTGAATGACTCGACCACAACTTCGGTGCGCGGTTAGATATTATTTGTTTAACGTATTCAATCGTGTTTAGTAAATCTTTATTTACGTTACGATTCGGGTTATGATTTCCCACGAGATGCAAATCGCGTTTTCTCAAAATCCCGTAAATATTGAGTGCTCGGCGAAAAACGTTACCGCAAAATTTATTTCCGTTTCGATGTATTCCTTAAGGTTGAAGAATTTTTTTGATTTTTTTAAGGATCTATATAAATCCTATGGGAATGGGAAAAACTGGATGCTAGCTTTGCCGATAGGAAAAATATATACAGGGTGTTTATGAAAGGTTTGTCAGAAATTAAGGGGCAATATTTCGAGTCGAAAATGTATTTTCTATCACCATTTTGTACGTGCCAAAGTTAAGATTGGAGTGTTTTAGGGATGACCCCTTAATTAAATTAGAAATCATTGTCTATTGAACAGTTTCTTTATTAAATTTAAGGGGTCATCCGTAAAATACTCCATCCAATCTTAACTTGAAAATGGTGGCCCTTATGTCAAAATTTCATACAATATTATTCTACTTGAAATCACTCAGAGAACACCCCCTTAATTGCTGAGTCCTGACAAAACTTTCAGAAACACCCTGTATAATAACAGAATTCTAGAATATCAAAATTATTCTAAATTAATTTCACTAAACTCACTGTATATCAAGATTACTCTAAATTAATTTCACTAAACTCACTGTAAGGGTTATTCTAAATTAATTAATTTCACTGAACTCACTGTATATCAAAGGTTATTCTAAATTAATTAATTTCACTAAACTCGCTGTATAAGTTCACTTGCATTATGCTATATGAAAACGAGAATTTCTTGAATTAGGTTAGGTTAGCTAACCATGCTGCACTTCCATTAAAATTAATCTAAATTTGTTTTTACGGAATTTATTCGAGAGCGTGGTTAGTTTTTAATATGTTTACAATATTTTAGATATTAGAGAGATTAACTCGAAGGGTGTGATGTTAATGCGAGGGCGGAGACGAGTCGTTTCCGAACCTCCAAAACAAATTGTTATTATTACTACTAGAGAGAAATTGAAATGGATATTTCAATGAAATGACGCTCATTCTCCCAAGAGATTCGTTAACGCCCATTTCTAATCATAAACATTACAAATACGAGGTGATAGACACTCTAACTCTGTACTCCATATGGTTATGGCCGTTTCTAACCACGCTAGTGATTTACCCCTCGATTAGAAATACAGAGAAATTTGTCCGGAATCCTTCCCATCATCCTCTAGTACCGAGAAATTGCTGCTCCTAAATGGTAGCTTACCCAGAAAATCAACTTCAGATTCTTGAATAAAAAGAAAGAGAAGGGTTTTGCTCTGCCATCAATCATTGAAGCTTTGAAAAGAGATAGAGAGAAGCGAGTTAGAAAGCCACGGCCGCTGATCGGATCTTTCAACGGAAACTGTAGTACAGGGTGGTACATATCGGACTAACCAACACTTATTATTATTACTATCGGTGTCGCTGTACTTCTCGTGAAATCAGATATCACTTAAAAAGCGGTGTCATAGTTCTTCGTACAGATCTGTTTGTTAACAAGATTTTACTGAAAAGTAGATTTAGGTCTTATCTATACTACCCTGTAAGTCAAAAACGTGGCTTACAAATACTAGGAGGACATCCTTACCTGACCTTACCAATATCACTAAAGGGGGTAGAAATATTTCCTCCCACGTTTCTTGATTTAAACCGCGCTTAAGAGGGCTGCCAGAAATTTGTTATTAGGCCTAGATCATCTCAGGACTCTGGTTTAGTACCAAATGATCATTGAATCAAACCAGGGATAGGTTAAATTTTAGAAGTAGGAATGGAGAATAGAGTAATCTGGGCGCGCGTCATAGTCCCGGACCCCCTTCCACAGGACGGAGGGGTATGAAAGAAGAGGCGGGTCATAGCGACAGAGGTAAAAAGGAATTACGTATTTTTCGCCTTCCCCGTCAGCAACGTCATCAAAACGTAGTCTAAGTGAGCCAATAAGATAATTTAAACTTTTCGTTACGTGTTGGAGGGAGGGGCTCTATACTGGGTGGTCTATGAGTCGGACTGAAGTAAATACTAACCGTTAGACTCCATTCCTACTTCTAAAATTAAATCTATCCCTGATCAAACAGAATTGTACCAGCTTTCCAATCTGTTGTAGATTGCTATTGAATTGCGCTCAAACAAATCGAATGGCAACACTTGCTCGAACACAATCTTTACATTAACAGAAATTAATTCATACTGATTGTTTTTGTAAAGAAAATGACTTTTTTGCATATATATATATATGCATATATAGGGAAGCTGCGTATCGAATTACGTAAATATATTTGCAAGTTTTAATCGGTTTTTGTCTTTTATCCCGCCCACCTGAGTGGTATTTCTTATACCGTATGTTTCGCCCCCCCCCCTCCACCTTCTTTTACCCGAATTCCTATATTTTTTGTGGGGAGTTTGGCTTTACCCCCTTGGCAATATCCGGTGTAATAATGGTCTCTTATCGATGGGGGGTTTGAATGTCGTTTTGCTATCAGATTGGAGAAGCGGTTGGTAATACATACCTTGCTTGGACGCGACTTATTCTAAAATGGCAAGGAAATTGAGTTAAAGGGACATTGACACGTATCTTTTTTTATGTTTAGATATAATGTCTTTCTTGTTGAGAATATCGGCTTGGTGTTTGATTTTATGCGTCCTTTT
This sequence comes from Phalangium opilio, assembly GCF_054372755.1. Lineage (NCBI taxonomy): Eukaryota > Metazoa > Arthropoda > Arachnida > Opiliones > Phalangiidae > Phalangium > Phalangium opilio. The sequence continues at coordinate 1,512,274 of NW_028324170.1, forward strand.
CACCAACTTGTCCTGGTGCCGAGCGCAACCTACCAGATGCGTCGCGTTGTGTCTAAGGTCCGAAACAGAGGATTCGTGCCAAAGATGTCGTTTAAGGGTTCCTATGCGTTTCGGGAAAAGAACCATGGATACTAATAACAATGGAAGACTCAGGATTCCAATGAGATTCGGGAAACGACACCGTAATTACGGCGATTGCCAACGTACCTTTTAAAATTCAAGTATTATATTTTGTCATTTTGATTCTAATTGTAGAGGATATTGGTGTTGGTCAAGTATTGGAGATGTCCCCCGTCCCCGTATTGCAAAGTAGGAAGGAAACCCCTTCGTCGCAGGAAGGATTGCCCAACAATTTCCAGTTGGACAATCTGGTCGAGAATTGGTTTATGCGTGTTTTAAACGATCCTTCTCTGGCAGACGATAATAACGTTGTCATTGGATCAACCAACGATTACGATCAAAACTAATGAATCGAATATTTATTTAAAAAAAATTATATATATATAAAAATGAAGAGTCCCTAATTGATATATTTCGATTTTATTTGCACAAAATTTCTGTAAATAATTTTTGGCTAGTACAAAACTTTGTATTCGTATTTCCGCAAATTCGCTGATGGGACACCCGATTTTTGGCAATTTGTGTGGTGGCGAGGCGCGTCCACTCGCTATGTTTGCAATAAACGTCCTATTTTACTAACAAGGTCTTTCCCCAAACATCTTTTTCTTCCACTAATTGCTCCGGACACTCTTAATTAATTTTAATACTAATTAGATAGAATAGGTGGCGATAGCGTAGCCGTTTCCTCCAAGCTATAGTTTCGGCCCAAAGACGCTGCGTGGCGCGAGCTCCACGTCTAAGACAAACTTTTCTTAAAGAAATAGAAAACTTGGAAAAATTTTCCTTAAGTCGATTCTAGTCTCTACAGCTGGCGTATTTTGTTAGCAGCGCGATTCGTCTATCCCATTGCCTTCACGAAACGTACCAGAAAATCCCTGACCAATTTTTATCACCAATGGCCCTGACCATGTTTACCACCGATACCCCTGACCACGTTTACCACCGATACCCTAGACCATGTTTACCACCGATACCCCTGACCATGTTTACCACCGATACCCCTGACCATGTTTACCACCGATACCCCTGACCATGTTTACCACCGATACCCCTGACCATGTTTACCACCATTACCCCTGACAATGTTTACAACCGATACCCCTGACCATGTTTACAACCGATACCCCTGACCATGTTTACAACCGATACCCCTGACCACGCTTACCACCGATACCCCTGACCACGCTTACCACCGATACCCCTGACCACGTTTACCACCAATACCCCTGACCATGTTTACCACCAATACCCCTGACCATGTTTACCACCAATACCCCTGACCATGTTTACCACCAATACCCCTGACCATGTTTACCACCAATACCCCTGACGATGTTTACCACCAATACCCCTGACCATGTTTACCACCAATACCCCTGACCATGTTTACCACCAATACCCCTGACCATGTTTACCACCATTACCCCTGACAATGTTTACCACCATTACCCCTGACAATGTTTACCACCATTACCCCTGATATTCCTATCCATGTTTACCACTGATATTCCTATCCATGTTTACCACCGATACCCTGACCATGCATACCCATTTACCAAAACCCATTTTAATTGTTACCTACCAGTACTTATCATTGGTCTCATGATGGAACGAAATCCCTAACGTTTTACCAAACATTTTAAATCCCTGACCTTATCCAGATTGGAACCCCCAAAAGGGTCATTCAATTAAATTTTTCTTTCGATCAAACCAGATATATGGAGGTCATCAAATAAATTTGTTTTTTATTTTTTATCTGGTCAAATGCCGGACATTGTCCCTGAATGCCGCCTCGTTACCCGCTACCCGTACAAGGAAATTTTGTGTTTCGTGAGTTGAACAAAAGGGGTGTGTTAAAAAAAGGTTTTCAATAAGGTAGGTAGATATAACTGTAGTCCTTTTTGCCACAACAGCTTCTTCAAATTGACGAGAACTCTACCAGGAAATTTAGTGACATATTTCACTAAATCTAGTCTTGCAAAGAGAGAAAAAAAAATTGAGAGTCAAATAAATGTATACAAAGCCCGTTTCTCTCTTTCTCTCTCTCTCTCTAGAGAGAGAGAGAGAGAGAGAGAAAGAGAGAGAATGAATCTAAAAATAATTTCAGTCCGATTTCAAAAAGCAATTTCCGCGAATAACATATTGGGTATCGAGATGAAATTTAAATAATTTGAGCTCTTTATTCGTATAAATCAAATCTAATGCTAAATTTAGATCGGATGCATTATTGTTATATCGGAGTTTGTTAACCCTGTCCCGATAGATATCTATTTAATTTTAATACTAATTAAATTAAACAACTCTAAATGTACATGTTTACAAACACTTTAAAGAAAAAAGATATTTTTATAAAGAAATATTTTAAATTTTCTCCGACGCGAAATAACATCATGCAAATTGCAAAATTGCTAATTGCGCCTTCCTTATTTTGTTTTTTTTTTAATAATTTTCCCCCTAAAGTCTCTCGTCAGTAGCCTAATTTGGCCTCTGTTGACTAAAATTCTGAATTAGTGAATGTTTATCTTACCGTAGGATGTTTAGGAGATTTTGTTTGCCAAGTGCTGATTGGTTGAGAAAGATTTTCTTTGTTGTAGTATAGTTTTGGGAGCGGGTTCGAGGGTTAGAGATGGTAGCCGTTTCGTGATCAAACTTTAAGTCGTTCTTGGTGGGATAGCGAAAAGGACCATTAATATAAATAGTGAATAGAATTCAAAGTGCATTTTTTTTATCATTTCCTAACACTCGTCTTTTGTCTAGCGTTAAAGGGGAAAGAGGTGAGACGCTGTCACTCTACCTGTGATTGATGCCACCTTTTCATCGTTTCTTTAAACTTTTTTTAAAATCCATGGCTTATCAATTCGACCGCGCTGTCTGTCTCTTAACCCCTTTAACCCTTATACGTAGTTGCAATGTATTTTAGAAGACTACCTTCTAACCTCAAAAGGGTAAGGGCTAGATTTTAGTTCCTTTTTCGGAGTCGGACCCTCCGCCATTTTGAAAGATGGTGGAGGACCGGGCTTATTCAACCAATTCAAACTTTTATTAACCGTAAAGCCTATCTATAGTGGAATAGTGTTCAGCCATTTATCCAAGATGGAGATGACGAATTGGTCAAAAATGTCTTAGACAGTATACCTTATCGACCACTTAAAAATAATGTTCTTGCAATAAAATTTTGAGCGTGCTACGTATAACAATTTGCGATACGTTCATTATCAGTTAGTCAGTATTTTTTGGAAGTTTTGGCACGGTACAACTATCTAAAAGACATGTGTATCAACCAGTATACTAAAGATTAACGGCTGAAACGTACAATTAACGTTATTCCACAAGGAAGGTGTAGGTTACATTTCTGGATGGTTGCCATTGTTTAAGATGGTAATAGATCATTTAATAAAATAATTCCAGAAGAGATGGCGGTGACGCCTTCTTGGGTTATTTCCCTGGCACCAAGTAGCACCGTCCACTAGAGGCAGCACGTGTAGTGAACTCCATCTGGTGTTGCTTCATGGCGCGAGGGAAATAACCAAAGATGGCGTTATCCAACCCCCTGTGTGTTGGCTTCTTCACAAGTAATTAATAAAATGGTCTATAACGGATTGGTTAAATCTTTCGTTAGCGTATATCTACAACTTCAGAGTGAATTACATAACGTCCCTTCAAACTTATGGTGTTCTGTGTTCAGTTTCCATCTAAGGGTAAAGCGATTTGGGTTGTTTGTGGTAGGTAGGCGTTGATTTCTCGCACGGTACAACTTCTTGAAGGTATTGAAACGGGCAATCCATTGGTATTTTATTATTATTAGTGTAATGATTTTCTTTGGATCTTTGTTATTTCTCTCGGTTGTCTGTCAGTGCTAGGAATATTTCCATCAATCTCGGATAGGTAACTAACTACTCGCGAATCTCCAATGGCGCGCTCATTGTACGCCTAGACACGTTACCAATGGATAGATATTGGAGATTTCTTCCTACAAAAAAGCTGTCAAAATATATTCGATTGTAGGCATAATTTATTATTAAACATTTTTATTCAAATCATCTCGTAAACGATATAGCGTAAAGTTTAATTAAATATCGCCTCCAGGCTTCCAAAAGAAATCAAATTCACTTTGAATGGAATACAACATTTTAAACGCCTTCTACCACTACGTGACTTCAGTATACTTGTAGCTTGTTTTTTACTTTATAGCCAGCGGTAAAAGGAACCCGGCTTTACCCCTGGGGATATTTTTCATACTTTTTCAGCCGCCATTTTAAAGATGGCGGAGGAACTGTTGAGCCCATGAACCCATAGTCTTTCCCATTTTTTATAAAACAGTCCCAGCTACAAGAGATGAACTATTTTCGCTTGATCCCAACATTTTCGGTCGGCAATACAAGACGACCTAAAGTTCTAAATTCCTTTTTTTAGTCTAGATGGGCCTCGTTAGAATATTTTGAATGATTACGGCCACCAAGAGTCATAGGTAAAAGCGAAAACGACGTGATCCATCTTAACATTTGCTTAGAAATCATGCCCGAATTCTTAAAACCCAACTTACTGTAGTAGGGGGAAGGTAGAGATTAAACTAGAGTCTTTTTTATTTATTTTTTCATTTTCAAGAAATCCATTTCAAAATGAGTCTCTAGTTAGTAATAAACCTAACGCCTATCTTTTTAGACAACGCTTTCCAGTGTCAATTAACTTTTAAGAAAGATGCCTTTAAACTTATGAATCAATTTCAAAATTGGAATCTAGAAAGAAAAATCGCCACATCGTACTTGAACCTGAAGCTTAGGAATGATTCCCGATTACATTGTTGAGTGATAATGACGGGGGAAATATTTATCGTCTGCTATGTCGAATAAATCCTTATCGACTTCCTATAACGAGTGACGTCAGAACGAAAGAGAAAGCTTTCCATCTCGAATTTCCTCTTTATCGTCGGAAACGATGTACAATTTTTTCCTTCCCATTTTCCCTTTCTTTACCAAGTTCTATAGTTGTTTTGACATCATTGCTATCTGTAAGTATATTCTGTAAGCTCTGGTAGCACTGCAAAAGGAATTAGAGTTTATATAAAGAGCCATAGGGTGATATTCCCTTAAAGTACGACTTGCATGAATTACGTACTGTAATTATTAATATAAGTTTATAAGATATGTTCTATAAGTATGACACTTAGTATACTTTGTAATGGTAGAGACTTACAGCTCGAGCTAGTTCTAGCAGAATGACAAGCGAGAATTGCATGTCCACACTAGGTGGTTAATTTTGCAGTTAATCTTCTTATTTAGTCTGTACTAAGCCCCAATTTGACATCGCCTCACCAGGCGTCACTTCACCTTGAATCTATGACCTACCACAATCACTTCATGACAAGCTCCAGTTTGTAACCAGTGACAAACTTATGATGGAAGAATATATATTATGAACTTATGTTATTAATTATTGCAGAAAAGATTATTTTGCAATTCATCAAAAAATATCCCTTGGCCGCAGATATCAGATATAAACAACAACAAGATTAGGGTAATTTCGTCGCGCTATTAACGAGGTGGTCCACTTTCCAGATGATACTCGTCCTTGAAATTACCTACTACAAGGTACACTCCATGTTTGTGACACGATATTTTAAAATCAAAAATATTTTATCAACTTAACTTCCTCGTTCGAGTCACTCGATCGTTTTGATGTTTTATTTTATTTATTTTTATTTTATTTTTTTCTTTCACAAATCCAAGTTATAGTAACGTTAACTGTTCGTAGTCTATTTCAAGATGACTGAACTACAATTTGGATAATGGAAAAAATTATTATTCGTAAGCTCTTGGACGGAATTCTGGGTAAGAAACGGACCAAGAGAAACATTGATGGCGGTTTCTCGAACGAGGAAATGTTTCGGACAAAATTTGAATGTGGTGCGTGCTAAGCCTTTGGGGCACGACTTGGCCAGCGTACGTATAGCTGCTGGTTATAATAGTATAAGTATATTTTGGCGAAAAACGTTTCTCGAAATGGATTGTGGGTGGTAACTTTAAATTCGTCACTTATTTTTATTTTTTTCTTACTGGGTTTTGTAACTCCGATTTTAAGGTCAATTCTTTTTAAGGACTATTATTCGAATGTAGTCCAGGGAGCGGTCATTGACCTCTTTATTCTCGGCTGGGTCGTGACCCAAAAAACCTACGGACATCTGACCATAACCCATGGGTCAAAAGTTGCGCATCTTCTTAAGTTACTAACGATTGGATCCATGAGTATTTTCTAATGGTCATTTGGAAAGAATCATCTTTGTCTCGTGGTAGACAATAGCGCGTAGATGTAAGACATATAATTGACCATTGGCGACATTGAGAGAAAGTGGATGGAGAGAAAGCTAGGTAGGGTACTGGACATTTTTTGTTGAAACAATAGGCCTATTATTATTCTTTCATTCAAGATTCTAGATATTGTTCATTGTGTACAGTAGATTTAAGAACGACATTTTGTAGGTTACCTAAATGCTAAATACGGTACTGGTATACCGCCAATTTATCATCCATAAATGACCTTAGAAAAGCGCCAAATTAAACCGACTCTCGTGACGTGTTTAGACGTAATTACAACTCGAAGTAAGTTCATTACCGTACGGGTAAATTAAAAATTAGAGAAAAACAATGTTATTTAGACAAGCAACGAGTTTGTCCCCTTTGCTCGTCTGAGCGGTTCTTCAATGCCAACTAATTTAATTTCAGTCCTCATTTTCGTAATATAAAAAAAAATAAAATAAAAATAGGCCAATTGAATTGAATATTTTTTTTTAAATAAATTTCTCTTAAAAATGTCTTTTATTTACGAAAAGAAATATATATTAACGCGGGTCAAAAGTTATTTAAGGATAGCCCCCAATCTAAATTCGTGACTTACACCATCATGGTGTCAAAGGTCAGAGCAACAGCTGGATTTCTTCCTGGTGGTGGCGCCACTACAAATTAAAAACTCATCCGTAATCTGTAACACAGTTTGCGATGCGAGTTCAATCTGCCTGTAAAAATTACACGAGTAATTTTCTTATCTTAAATTTTATATACATGCTTTTAATTACGCGTCAGAATTAGGCTTAAGTATGTATGTGTGAGAGTTTGAAACCAAGGCTTAGGTAAAATGTGTTATTATCAAGTATTATTAGCAACCAAGAATCAAGGGATCGAGTGATATGTGTCTCGATTCTGATGGCCGTCGCACTTTCACCATAACGGTACGCATGTGGACACGTTTTTCTAATTTTTTTCCTGGTCTCGATTTTGTTATTGGCTGGCCCAGTTCTCGCTTAAAAAGGTCGCTCCCCCTCCCCCTGGGTACTTTTTATACCCTTAAGAATAATTTAGAGAAGTAAAATTTTCCCACACTTCATTTTTGAAAAACACGCAAAGTTTCTAAAGAAAGATACACAGTTTTTAATGCGTAATCGATAACAAAGTTTCACTAATTATTTAACCCTTGGCTATATCTATATAGTTGTAGATCTTTACTGTTCTCCCATTCTATTTTAGGTTTAAGATAATTAGTGCAATGTTGTCAGACCAAGTATAGCTTTCACCTTCGTAATGCAAGGATTCTAGCCTACTTGGGGGACAATGGTGTAGACTACTTTCTATTCCAAGTAACCTGGGATCCTTTTGTAAATGGTATGGATCCTCCTAGTCTTAAAACTACGTATACTCAAGAACTAACTTTAGTTAAAGATAAACTATCATTTATTTCGCTTTTGCATCATTCTTTCGGCTGATAAACAGTCTGGCAAAGCTGCAGTGGGGAAAGGACTAGAAGGGTTTCGTGTCTTCGAGGGAATTGTATTGTTCGTATATAATTGCGTCGTCCAATGACGATTAAGGATGGAAATTGGTATTATTTTGCGCAAATTGCACCCAAATTTTTTGGTGTCTTTTGTTTTAGTATGTCACGGTCCCCATTTTCTATGACAATCGTTATAAACAATCGTTACTACCTCAAGGACAAAATCTACGCGTAGGCTTTAATTGACTTTTAAGCTGACCAGCGACTGGTCGGGGGGTACGATATTATCGTCTGGTATTTGACCTTTTGACCCGTGGCATTGCTTCCCATGGTGCCATCGAATGCATTCTCGTGTTGTAATCCTTCTTCTTCAAAACTCGTAAAACCAACAGCGATCATCGACGATGACGTGACCTTTGTACTAGAAATCAATTAATCGCGCTTCATTCGTCCTGGTATAAGTAATGTAACAACAATAAGTATAATAAATGAAACGCATTAAGCCTCCTTTCCGAGTAAATCGATTTCCGCCAAATCAACTTGCTAGTGGACCATTTTCAAAAATAGGGGGTTGAATTTAGTCTGTGTTTTGACCACCTTTTGGACGCAAAGACGTTAGAACTTTGATGGACTGGTAACGTCTTTGTTATAAACATAACCAATTAACGTTCCGTATTAACCCTATAATTAGCAGACGATACTAAGCCCCTCCTTTGAAAAGGGCCTTGTGCCAATCAAAACTAAATCAACACCTGGAGAATGAGCTGCAGAAAAAATAGGTATAAACACCATGGAGTTAATAATATCACATGACTTAAGAGTTTCAAACAAAAACCTTAATTTGTTTAAGAAATTTAACTACCATTACGACAATCACGCAATATTCGACTATAGCGTCTATCGTATACTTATTGTTGTTAGTTAACTTATGGTTTATTTCATTGTCAAGTCTTTTAAGAACTTCGCGTTCGCTGGGAATCCGGGACTTTAGATGAAGATATTAAAGATTATTTGAAAATCCTTAATCGAAATCAAAACTTTGGAAGCATTTATCATCTGGAGAGAGAGAGAGAGAGAGAGAGAGAGAGAGAGAAAAAAAAAATAGGCGTATGACTGCTTAAAAAGTAAGACTCCAAAAGATGGATCAGTCCTCTTCAAGAATGAATCGCTCGTTTCTCTGAAAAATTTTCAAGAACTTTTCTTGTTAAGTCTTAGCATAAGTTCGTACGATATGTTCCATATTAGTTTGTCACTGGTTACAAACTGGAGCTCGTCATGAAGTGAGTGAGGTAGGTCATAGATTCGAGCTAAAGCGACGCCTGGTGAGGCGCTGTCAAATTGGGGCTTAGTAATGCAGACTAAATAGGAAGATGGAAGTCCTGCAAAATTAACCACAGAGTGTAGGACTTCAATTATCGCTTGTCGTTCTCGCTCGAACTAGCTCTCAGCAGGGGCGTTCCAACATGAGCCAACATTTTATACTTTAGCGGGGGCAAAATGGCTGCCTAATGTTGAAGTCCAATAGAGTTGGCACGACCCTGGCTCTCAGTAAGTCTAGAGCTAGCATTTCGAAGTATAGGAAGAGTAATACTTATGGAAGAACATATCTTATAAACTTATGATCTTAGCTACTCGAAAATAAGGCAACCCCAAGTATTTAACTATAGAGAGTAGAGATGCGCGGAGCCTTAAGGGAGATCCCGGTATAACTGCGGGTCCAAGAGATGGATAGATGGTTCAACAACACTTGAGAAAAACACGACGTCGGTTGTCATTTGAAAATAAATTCAGTCCGCAAAATCGATAAGCGCTTCTTCTTCAAGAATTCGCGTTACTTTGGCTGGCTCGTAATTTGTGTCTTTTGAAAAGATGACGCTCTCATATCGAATCACGCTTGGTTTGCCGCTCTTTTAATTCCGGAGTTATGAATGCCGAGCGGCGCGAAAACACGTCAGGCGAGAAAGAAGCATTTTGCACGACTTTGGCGCGAGCGACTTTTTATTTCTATTTTTTCAGGGGAAAGAAATATCGTTCCAATAATAAGCAACGATTTCTTTCGATAACCGTCTTCATCGAGATGTTTTTCTCGACCCGCGCGATACCACCAAAAATCTTCTTCCTATTCAATCCCGATATATAGAATCGTCGAAATTCCATCCCACCTCGAAATTTAAAAAAATATTATACAAAAGATTTCTCTCAATAACTTTAACAAAAGATATTCTATACAATCCTGGATCAGATCGCGAACTCGCTCGCTAACCGAAGTCTGTAATGTGCTAGTAAGAAGTAAGGTAGATTTCTGATGACTTACACTGAGCGCACCCTTGAATTAACAATATCATAGTTTTAAGGTGGAATTCATAAACGTCGGACGAAACGCAATGTAGTACAGGCGAAGGCAGGGCGTCGTGCGCAGTTTGCCCTGCCTACGCCTGTACTACATTGCGTTGCGTCCGACGTTTATGAATTCCACCATTTATAATTTATTTATTTATAATTATAAGTCTAATCAAAGTTTGTCTTGGGTATAATTGTTGGTGCATTTAGAAAGGGGCATTCTTAATGCAGGGGATATGAAAACTGTGTGTTATAGGCTGCGCTTTGTCAATGTGCAAAAGATAAATATGAAATAACTGCACGGTATGCACTAGCAAGGAGATCGTTAGCGTTCTAATGTATCAAGGTTGTTGTTTTAAATGCAACTTCAGAAGCTAGACAACGTATAAGATTAGGAACTGTATTTGTTTTTCTGTTTATTTCAAGGTCAAATTGCTAATTAAGACCAATTGCTATCAGTTCATTACTTGTTTTCAATTAAAATTATGAATTTAATTACCCTTTTCCTAAACTCCATTATGAAAATTAGGCTTAACGATACATTTTTTAATACAACCATGTATTACTTCTTATGAGGGACTTCAGTTCATCTTTTCTATATATATTTTGCCCTTTGACGGATGGAGTAATTTTTGTTTTGGTTGGGCAGGTGTGTCTGTCCGTCAGGATTTTTGACAAGATTCGATGTTCGGCGGCACCAATTACGCCAAATGATATACATTTAGTTAAAAAAGGCCCGCGCAAACTATTCTCGCAAGAACCTCTTTCATTTTTTGGCCCCCGAACCTAAACCTACTCCGAGCCAACTCCGAACCGAACTTGGTAAATAAAGTTAAAGTTACCCTATAAGACATTTTTTTAATGAATAATTATTATTATTTAAAGTTTATTGACCCCTATATATATGGGGGGTTAATCAAAAAAATAAATAGTCTTTAATTCAGTTTGAAATCAAAGTACCGTACCGTAAATTCTTTGATAATAAATTTTCCGTTTCGACGATCATAGTATAATTCCAAGAAACAAAAGTCTACTAAGGCCTAGTCCTGTTTATAAAATATAGTCCGTTAAAAGGTTAATTTAGTACTCCGTGAAAATCCTGGTTTGGTGGTATGTACCATAAGGTTAAGGACCCGTGCAGCTAGGCTTCATTCTTCATCTTTGGGTCGCCATGAGAAATAAAAGGTTAAATAATTACCTTAAGCTTTCTTAAACCAATATTAAACTTAAATTTCTTATTTATATTCATTCTAGATAATTTTTCTTTCAAATTCTGTTAGCGTTTCAACCCCGGTGTATATATATCCTTCCACCCTCGCGCTAGCCCTATCAAATACTTATAAATCAAAGCCGAATCGATTAAAGGAGCGGAAGCTGCTTTACAAACTTCCTAAATCGTGCAATTATGCAAATTAGCTCTCGAGTTCATCTTCAGAATTTTTTATTTTTTTAAAAAAAAAAATTGGAAATAAAAAATAAAATATCGTTTCGAGTTTGAGGAGCCCCAACTATTTTTTTTTTTACTTTTTTAAAACCGCGGGGTTAAACGTTCCGCGTTTAAATCCAAATCAAAGTGCAGGAGGTTCAGAGGTCAAAGGTCTCTCCTTCAATTTGACCCCTTTTTTTCTTTTCCTAAATTAGATTTTTTTTAAAAAAAAAATTTGCAGCATGCTCAGCGTGTCGAGATGAAAATTCACGAAGTTGAATTAGTTTTGAACGATCCACTATTTATTTTTTTTCTATTTTACCAATTCCTTCTTTTCTTTCTTGAGATTTGACCTCTAAAAAGTTTAAGAAAATCATATTTGGCCCGTTTTTAATATACTGGTAATTGACTAAGGGTCTACTTCCATATCCGCTTGCTATGTAAATTATTTTAAGTAATATAAGAACTATAAGTATGATGAAATGCATTCAACTTAAAAAAAATGAAGGTGTTGTTAATTCGCTAGTAAAACTTTATTTCTCTTCAGACCAACTTGTTAATAAAATTCCACAAGTTTGTCACTGGTTACTGAGAGCTTGTCTTGAAGTGACGTAGGTGAAATGTCATAGATTCTCTAAAGCGACGCCTGGTGAGGCACTGTCAAAGGCTTAATAACGCAGACTAAATAGAAAGATTGACTGCAAATTAACCGAGTGTAGTCAATTCTTTTGTTGTTCTCTAACTAGCTTTCAGTAAAGCCGCGTTTACACGAGACACTTTGAAACCATTTTAAACCGTTTTGGAATGCACAAAAAAGAATATTAAGTTGATAAAGTAAGAGGTCTTTCACGAGAAAATGCAAATGTTATTTTTTAAAAAGTGTTAGGCCTTTCCAAAACGGTTGAAAACGGTTCGAAAGTGTCTCGTGTAAACGCGGCTTTTGTCTCTAGCAAAACCCAAATATCATGAGGAACAAAGCTTAATTATTTTCTGAAGAAATTTACCATTACGATAATCGTGCAATATTTGGGAAGTGCATATCATACATACTTATTGTTAATACGTTACTTATAGTTTAAGGTCAATTTTGTTAAGGAAGAGACTATGGTTTCGTTCTTTATGTTTCAGATATAGTAAATACTTTTATATACATATATATATAGTGTAGGTATATTTTTTTGATTGGTGTTTTCCATTGTACTTGCTCGTATGTCTGGAACATTTTAGCGTTTAATTTTCTTAAAGACAAAGGATTTTTATGGGGGAGGAGGGGGCGGAAATGAGGCTCATCCTGCCCGAAAAGTGAACATTTTATACCAAAAATATTAATAATCATAATAATAAGCCAGTAGTACCACCCCCGCCACCGTCAAACAACAGAAGAAAGACCGGAAATAGCCAACCATACGCCGTACCTTCTTTCCCTTAAAATATATAACCAACATTACTAGATTTTCATTCACAAAATATCAACTTTAATCGAGGGGAGAATCACTCCCACCAACTAAGAAAGACCAAAAAAAAAAAATTATCCAAGGTCTTTACTACTTCATTCTGTTTCAAAAACACGCACCTGTCTTTAGAGCCCGGACAATTTAAGGGAAGGGGAGGTGGTGCAGTTTCGTCTGCTTGGGTTAAGATGGACCCTAAGATGATATAGATTGAACTTCAAAGTTACCAGCATGCACTAAAGTCCTTTGGTATATCTAACCTATCAATGTTCCTACCGTTTTAAGCCTTTTTAAAATGGACTTCGAGTGGTTTCCCCCTCGGAAAAGTATCTTGTACCTTATGTCTGACGATCGTTCGTTTCGTTTCTTGTCGAATTCGAGTAAGCGTAACGTTGCCGTGCTGCCATTAAAGGGTCAGTAAAGGGTCACTACTCAGTCCAAGCATGCCTTCCTCCGGAAACGCCAAATTAATTTATTACCATGCTAATTTAAAATGGTCTGGAATTAAAGTCACAAATCTTCGCAAGTTGAAAGGCATCTTTAAAAAAAATTATTAGCAATTAATAATATGTGAAAACGACTCTGAACCTTTCAAAGGCACCGAGTATTCTATATTTTAAGCGGTTAAGAAACCGGAGAACCTCAAAGATACAAACTAAATCAGTCGGAGACGTAAAAAATGTTTTTATAAATTAATTTTATTTCGTTATGAATGGAGCTCTTTTGAAAGTGTGAATTATTTCTCACGAAAGGTCGTGACCTCTTAATGGCCCAATTAATTACGTCTTAGCTGACGAATCCGCCATTAATTAATTATTTAATAAATTAAAGGAACACTTGTCACCAAACGAAATTCGAAAGTGAAACTTTAAAATTCCCTTTTATCAAATTTAAAAGCAATATTTTTTTCCGCTTTCTTTGGATCCGTTAAAAGCGGAAATAAGTTCGACATAAGAAAATTTGTTTATCATATCCATTCGGGAAACGATGATGGTTGACGAATTGGGGTTTTTGCGGTAACCCTACGCGCGCGCCAGTTGTTATCCGTCTTTAACCGGGATGACGTCAAACTAGACATTTCTTAACGAACCTGGAAGTTAGCTATCCTTTGCCTCCTCGGCTTAACATCGCTTGCTGCCTTTACAATGAAAGTTGGCTTAATGCCGTAAGAATTCAAATTATAACTCAACGTCAAATCCGAGGGGACATGCACTTACTCGGTTTAATCGGGACCATGGCCCGTCAAACGTTTGTAGATTTCAGGAAAACTGCAAATGGGGCCCCTCTAGAAGAAGGTACAGATCCCAGGGGCCACTTAATAGCCGAAATTGGGGGACAAGGCCCATCAAACGTTTGTCGGTTCCGAGAAAACTTGCATGGGCCCCCTCTAGAAGAAGGTTCAGATCCCAGGGGCCACTTACTTGACGAAATTGGGAACAAGGCCCGTCAAACGTTTGTAGATTTCGGGAAAACTGCAGATGGCCCACTCTAGAAGAAGGTACAGATCCCTGGATACTTGTACTTGTAATACATTGTTTTCCAAAAAGGTTGGTGGGACCTAAGTACAGTGCACGGGTTCTGCGAGCGATTTTGAGTTAAAAATACCTAAGGGCCACCCTACACAAGTTACGATTGAATGGCACTTAGATTTAAATAAGATACCGATAAGGGTCATTTGTAAATACTCCAATCATAACTGTAAACGGTGACCATTGGGTTTAATTTCAAATTACAATTTTAACTCACAATCCATTGCCCATAGACCCTGCACTGTTCTTCGATCCTACCACCCACCATTTTTGGAATTTAAACGCCCTACACTCTTCATACTGAGAAAGTACGTAACCCCTTCAAGAGAATCAGAGTGATTATCCCCTCGATCGAGTCTTATTAATTGAGACTTCACTACATGGAATAAAAAAGTGAGTGGTGTACTCGTAAATCTACGGGATCCCTATGGTGTTTAAGTTAGTTAGAGAGAATGATACCTTGCCCATCTATAAATCCATCCGTTGTCCAAGACTTTTATTAAGACATACCAACTCTTTTCATCTACAGACAGAAATCGTTAAATCACTCGGAAGGTCTATCCCCTAATTGAACGGATAGTGGGTAACACCTTGTTGTATGGCATACCATACCGTATATTGGTATCTAATCTTATAGGCATGATCGTTTGTTTGGTCGTTTCGACGGAGCATGGTTGGGGTTCAGGTTCCACTTGAAGTGCTACGCTATTCTTAGGTTTTGGTACATCCCATTTGCAAAAATTCACGTTTTTCCTTATAATTATTAATTTCAATTTGAAACATTCCACATATATATTTTTGCCACGCTTGCTCGAGTTGCTTCGACGCGGCAACAGGTCTATATAGTTCGACCGTCCGAATCGTCGATTGACTGACTCGTTTGAGATTGATGCGTGGCTTATGGGAAAGGCGGAGGAATTAATGGCTCTCAGTTCAGGTTGAAATGGCGTATTTGGTAGTAATTTGTCAGAAATGTTTCGAGGTTGTTGAACGACGGACGACGAAGCGCCCATCCATAAAACACCAACGAGATAAATCCCCAAATAGGTCCGTTTTGCTCAACGAACCGTACCATTCAAGCACCCCAATCAAAAAAACTATAACAATTTCGAAATTTTCTCTTCATTTTTATAATAATCATAATAATTTCCAAAAATAATGAAGTAAATTAAGCGCGTAATCCATCGAAGTTATCAGACGGACTTTGTACCTTTGTTTATACTTAATATATTAAATCAAACCCATCCCAAGGACAATGAACGCTGGAATAACGTCCTCACACTTGATCAGTTGGCATTTGGGGTTAAATTTGCCGCCATCTTTAAAAATGGCGCCTAAAGGACAATAAACATGTTTCGACGAACTGACAGGCAACACCGGGTACCTTTGCTGCAAGTTCAACGTAAACATCGCACCATAAGTTTATAAGATATGTTCCATAAGTATGACAGTTTCTATGCAACTTCATAATACTAGAGACTTACAACTCGAGCTAGTTCGAGAACGACCAGCGAGAATTGAAGTCCTACACTCGGTTAATTAATTTTGCAGTCCATCTAGTCTGCATTACTAAGCCTTTGACAGAGCCTCACCAGGCGTCATTTCACCTACGTCACTTCATAACAATTAAGCTCCAGTTTGTAACCAGTGACAAACTTATGATGGAACATATCAAATGAACTCTTGGTAGAACGAATATTGAAATTTTCGTCGTAATAGAATTAACAACGGTTTGTCATGGATAAATGGAACGCGTGTTGGAAAACGTTTTATAAATTTTACGTTAGTAATTAATTGGAACGATTAAAGTTAATAAATAATCGAAGGTGGCTCGTGGCGTTAAAATAAAAAAAGAGTTAATATGTTTAGAGGGGAAAACCCGGACGTCATGTGTTGACGAAATACCGTTTAATCTTAACGGCATTAAAGTTTCTTTGCCAAAATAATTATATAGGAACGCGCGGCGCGAGTGCATGCGGGTAAATGAAATTCGCGGGAGGTAATACGATTTCATTTCTGGTTTGCTCGCTTAACTAATCGCTTAGTTCCGACTTGGGCGGCACAAACAATGTTTTAAGCCGTTAACGTCTTGTAATCGTAAATATCGTGACGAATCGAATTTCACTTAATTCAATTAGAATCGCAGTTAACCGCCGCGTGCCACAAAAACGTCATTGCGTTATCCTAATTTTGAAACCGCCAGAAAGCTATGTGCTGTTTCAAGGGAATTAAGATAGGTTGACATTATTTGGGGATGGGGGGAGGAGAGGCGGAAATTGTCCTATATTCGGTGGTAAAGGTCATCATCTATATATAATTAATTATGCAATGTGTTTACCAACAATACTTTGATAGCAAACATATTATGTTCAGAGTTGTGGTTTTTAATTTTTCAAGTTCTTGATCCTGTTTTAATTTTTAGTTTATTTACAATTCATAGCCCTAAATCTTTTAGTTTAATTGCAATTCTTAGCCCTAAATCTTTTAGTTTAATTACTATTTTTAGCCTTACATTTTTTAGTTTAATTGCAATCCTTAGCCCTAAATCTTTTAGTTGAATTACTATTTTTAGCCTTAATTTTTTTAGTTTAATTGCAATCCTTAGCCTTTATTTTTGTAAGTTAATTACAATTTAGCCTTATTTTTGTTAGTTAAATAACAATTATTAGCCTTAATTTTGATCATTTTAATTTTTTTAACCTAGTAATTTATTTTATTTTTATTATTTATCATTATAATTTTTTTTAACTAAAATTAGTTTTTGATTATAAGTATTTTAGCAAGGTTTTTTCAGTAGCGTATTGCTACAAATAATAATAATGACCCCTGACTATTTTTTGTCACGAGTTGAATGTATGACCTTGCGCTGACCCTTAAGATAATAAATGCAAAATTGTCTATGAATATTCAGCGATATTGGCATGTAATGTATATAACCAAATGTGATTTATCGTTTTAAATATTTTTTTCATAAATTTATTTCTTGGGAGTTCGAACATTTACCCTTTATATTATCAAATCCATCAGACTTAATCACATTTATCACGCGTAATATCCGACCTCTCGGAACTATAAGTTGTCGAAATAAAAAGTAGGCCTAGAATTAATATTCTACTAGGGTCAGAGGTCAAAAATAGAAAATGTAATGTATCGAAGTATTTCCAAGAGATTTGTATATTCAATTATTTAAATATTTTGTCTAAAAATATTAAGAGGGCCGAGATTCTTTTGATATATTCTTTTTCTAGGAACTTTAAATCATTTATTTAAAATTATAGGAACCATTTCCAGTAGGTGGAGGTGGTTTTTTTTTAAAGAGCAAATGAGTTAGTGGTCGCGGAGTAATACCAAAAGTGTACTCGATCCGATTTGACTAAAAAAAAAAGGAAAAACCGGGGAAAGAAATTTGTTAAAAAAATGAAGTTGCTTAGGTGTTTTAGGAATGAAATTTTTTCCAGGGAAAAATCATTTGACATTTGGTCCCCAATCTATCATAGTGGCCCGTCCAAGTAATTTCGTTAAAACAAACCTCGCGCGCAAACGAACTTGGACAAGTATACGAGAACGTCAAAAATTGAATAAGCACCGCAACCGCGTGTCGGGTCAAAGTTCAAGGTCGCGCGCTCATTGGGTGTTCGAAAGCTCGCGCAATTTGCCCGTTTTCCAATTGCTGATTGAATTTGATCATCGTGATGGTGAGTTTTTATTTAATAACTACTTGGTTACTCAAGCTGTACTCGACCTCTACTTATTGTAGATGACGTAACGTGTACAAGATTGATGTTAATATTTAAGGTAGATAATTAAATGTTCAGGCGCTAATTGTTGTACAAAATACGCGAGGTTTATACGACTAGATTAAGAACTTTCGTCGTAATGCAGTTAGGGTAATGTTTGAACGCTTAATTTCTCTGTTGAAACCGGATTTTAATTGAAAAATCATTTAAGCCTTTGTTTAATTAACAAGTATTTAACATTCCAAAGTCTACGCTGGCAAGTTTCCCGCTGCTTTTGTGAAAGGACTTAAGTTTTAAATCTAAGGAGTGTTATTGCCTGTGAATTATGATAGCCGTAAATTAACTAGGTCCTTAATTTAAAGTTGTATCTAGAAAAACAATTCTTCTTCGGTCGTTTAGGGCGATCTAACTGGAAAATCTAGAGAGCGTTCGTTGCTCGAGACATGGATCTTGTAGACCATACAGGGGATAGGAAAACTGACCGTTAAGCTTCGTCCATGGTACGCGAAAGCAAGAGTGGATAGTGTTCTATAACAGTACATTAAGATCACTCTAAATTAAATGGACGTAAATATTAATACTTATTATTTCTGGTTAAGGTCGATCAGAAGTAATTAAATTCCTAGTGATGACTGTAAAAAAAGGCGCCAAAGTGACATGTAAACAATGTGGTCCCATGGTCTTAGCACCACCAAAACTTGTGTTAAAAACAATTCGGCGTTCTGATTAGGCTAGATT
This sequence comes from Phalangium opilio, assembly GCF_054372755.1. Lineage (NCBI taxonomy): Eukaryota > Metazoa > Arthropoda > Arachnida > Opiliones > Phalangiidae > Phalangium > Phalangium opilio. The sequence continues at coordinate 1,531,376 of NW_028324170.1, forward strand.
TTACACTGAAAGCAGTGTGCATGAGGGTCTTGGGGAGATAGAGCAATAATTGAAATTAACCTACGATAAAGTAGTGGAACCTCAAACTTATCGTACTGTCGTCTGCATGGCAACCATACTCTAAGCTCAATTTACTGCTAACGAAAAATGCTTCGTAACTGGTCCCCTTTTCGAATGAAAGTCCATGGATGCTAGATCGGTTTTTTGGTGTGTTTGAAGGGAGAGAATATGAAATATGTATCTCTTTTCAATTATGAGTTTCGTTCTATTGAAAACACTTACTTCCTCGGGTGCCGGTGCCAGCACCATCGTGCGTGTCTTAGTGGGTGGTTATACTATATTCGAGTTAACTTGAAGTGAAAGATTACTTGACTTTGAGACGCTTTGGCGGAAGACGATATTTCATAGCAATCATATTCAACCCACGCCAGAGGGACACCAACCAACTCCCCCCCCTCGTCCGCACTCCGCGTCATGAACTTATTTATGGATGAATGGCAGGCCAGTTCTTGGTGCAGTTTGCCCTTTTGTTTGACATTGCGGGAGTAAACCTCAAATTGATTTTCTCCATTTTTTTCAACCTCCTTCCGTTCCATTCAGTAATAATGTCCCTTCTTGATTCCATCAAGTGATCCTCTTGGGTCAGTTATCGTTGGCCGTAATTCATAAGAATATTGAGCTTGGTCAGTACCTAATCCCCGATGGGTGTGCCACGAACCGTAAGCTGCACATGATGGACTTAATCATTTGGTCTTACTGTCCGATTGGAGTTGGAATTGAGAGAGATAATATTAAGGGATTATTCCTGGCTATAGAATTTCTTAATTTTGGTTCGAAAGAGGGCGTAAAATTATGACGCAAAATCTGCGTATAAATTAACATGGAAGATATGTGGTAGCGCAGTTATTCCAATTAACTTTATGTATGCCTGGCTTCGTAGAATGAAAAGAATATCCTGGAATATTCCTTTAACTATTTAGAAGTGCTCAAGTATTTGTTTTACAATCATTCACGGCATGCCATGGGTGGAAATGATACGATTCTGCGTGGGTCTTCAGGATATGTAATAACAACTATAATCCGTTTGTTTTAAAACAAAGTGTTATCAATATCAGGCGTTGATGAGCCATTCTAAGCAGCTAAAACCGGGGTTAATTTCTTTTTAATTGATAAGCGCTTCCACTCATTGACTCACATAACAAAATTAAGTAATTAAACTTTTAGTTTCATTTCTATGACAACTTATATTAATATATTTAAGTACTTGATACATTGATTAAAAATTTAAAATAATTTTGTTTTTTAAATCGTGTCCGCGCTAGCCGTTTTTTGATATAATGCCTTAAGGGCCATCCTTGATAAGTTATAGCTGACGTGGATGGTGCTGCTGCGGAGCGCTGATGATGTAACCTTGAAAATCATGTATTTACTTTCAAATTAAGCCCTGGCTATAGAATCGACTTAGACACGACATAAACTCACTACACGTAGTTATTTAAGATAAAAGGGGAATTATTCTAACCGAGAAAAATAATAGCTTAAGCTTGTATATGACATACTTAACAAAAAAGAAAAAAAAAACTACGGCCGATATACGTCTATACTTGTAGCCAACAAATACGTCATCGTGATTATCCGTATTTAGGCGTACGACTCGCGTATCCCCGCTCTTGAATTTCGAATTGGAATTGGAATTGGCTAGCGGGCTATTTTAAATATTTTTTTTTGTTATTTCAAAAGCGGAAAGATTTGCGAAGATTTTCTTATCCAAGAAAAAAATTACCTTTTTCGTAATATTCTGGAATAATTTAATTTAATGTCCGACACTAATTTTAATTACAAGCCATTTTAACGCGCAACCAGTAACAAATGGGACTGTAAAAAAAAACCCACTGTGACGTAGTAAATCTACCTATGTCTTTTTATCATCGTTTTATCGCGTTAGACCTGCAAATTAGTAATTATAAAGAAGACCGCGCGGCTAAGATGCAATTAACGTCTTAGATGACCTTAATATACTAAAACTCTAACTGGTGAATATAACATGGAATACGTTTAATTTTCCACAATATTTGGGTCCTATAATTACACTTTTTCCTATAACACCCTGTGTAGTGTTTAAGATTCATGCTGCTATGGGGTACTACGAGGATTCAAAGACGCTCTTTACTCTTGAGGCCTGTGGTATAAAGACCACTGTTCTTGCGTATAATAGAACAATAACTAAAGGGGGTTTGTGGTATCTTTTTGACACTACATTGTGAAAAACTATAAAGTTGTAGACCTAATATTGAGACGTAAAACACTTTCAACTTGGCCGATTTTTGGCGGAAACAAATAAAGTCTAAAAGTTTTTGGGGTTTTTTTGTTTTGTTTAAACGTAATGTTTAACATTGTCTCTGGTCGGGCCGGGCAGACGTCTCAATCTCCAGTAAGTTCGTGGTTGGACGCTGTTCCGCTCTTTAAACTTGACCTTATACCACCATACTTGTGCAAAAAAAAATCTATTTTTTTTTCACTTTGCAACTTTATATAACAATTTAAAGGAAGAATGAAATGATTATACAAGGACTGTTCAGACGATCCAACATTTTTACTCATTCAGATGAGTCAACTTGAGTTGGGTAAACTTGTTGCGACGCGTGAACAGAAATTGGACTTGTTCAATCGCCAAATTAAAATTTATCACTGACCAATTTTTCCTGACTCAAATTTTTCACCCATCTACTTGAGTCAAAAGTTGTATCGTCTGAAAAGACCTTCAGTTTGATCGCGTTACAAACATTGATAAGCCTCTTCGATGCATAAAAGGAATAGGGAACCCTCAGTATCGCTATTGGGACATTCAAAGGGGCTTGATGCTTTGCCATCCCTGCGCACTCTCATCGTAAAAAAAGACTACAGCGCAGGCGCCGAGAAACGAGATGGAAGGCAATGTTTTACCCCCCTTTCTTTCCCTCTTAGAGCTTATGGTCTGCTCATTTCAGTCTCCCTTTTTAAAGGTGTTTTAGAGCAACTTGATAAAGACCATACGCGTTTTAGTATGGCGTATTCATACGCCTTAGCTTCCTTCTATATTGTCAAGTCACTTTGAACGTTATCGACCTTGGAACTACAGTTTAACCAAAAAAAAAAATATCCTTTCCTTAATTTTTACGTCGCTAAAAAACCAACAAAAATTGGTCGAAAATTTCTTCATCCTTTTGGGTTTTTCGCAACTTTTTAAATTTAATTTTACGAAATCCCTTAATTTTAAATAAATTCATCATTGTTTAAAATTCTCTTTTGACGTAAGTCTCAACACTGTGGACTATTATTTTATGTCGCGCGAAAGACGCGGTCGAGTTTAATTATTTCTCTAATTAAGCATTCAATCATGTTAACGTTTAAATTGATCCATTATCTTGTTAGTCTTTCAAAAAAAAAACATAAGTTTAAATACACGACGGACAAACGCACGCCCTTAACTTAACCTTGCGCTATTACGAAAATAACTATTATAATTATATTTAATATAACACATTTTCCTTTAAATTGTTTTAATTAAAGAAATAACACAATAATTCTATTTAATTTGCAAAATGATCTTAATCTCGTTATGGTTATGGTTATAGTTATGGTTATGTTTAATCCTGCTGTAGTTTATTGACCCTTTAGTTTAGTTTAGTAGTTAGCACGCTTTGTTGAACGATGAATTATTTTTGAGCATATATGAAAGTGTAGTGTCTTAATGCATGCTCTGAATCCCTTTACTAAAGGTGTGATTCTGTGAAGGAGCCTTGAAAAATATATTTAAAAATCCTTCACGTGACGTTTTCTTACGAATTAATTTAGAATATTGTTTTTCTTGTGTCTAAATTTATTTATTTGTTAAGCTCCTCTGTTCTTATTGGGTTTAGGAGGAGGCTTAACGTTGATTGGTGGAGGGTTTTAAATGAACGGTTTAATCAATCTGATGTGGGGGAGACGCGAAAGAGACAACCTACAAAAAGAGAAATTGGTAAAAAAAGGTTTCCCCATAAGAGATCTCGACTCTAGGGTGGCTTGAATTTTACGGTAGGGGGGTACTATGATGGCTGTCCAAGATATGCCGTTTTAAAACTACTCGCAAAAAGTTATTGACTATGGAGGTATTAGGACGTGTGCCGTGGATCGTCTTATAGAACACACGTTACGGGACCCCCTAATACTAACGATAATTGTTATTGCTATTGCAATTGCGGTTGGTTGTTCGGTAGTGAGAGTGAATTGTGACTGGCTTGGACATCGGCAATTTTAACGGATAATTTCGCTTGCTTTTACTGGATTTTTTTTTCTCAAGTGTTTTAAATATTTTTCATCATGTTCACAACGGGAATACAAAATTATTACGGCAATAACATTAATCTTGGACAACCTCCACCTAACGTTTATGGAAACATTAATAATCACAGGTTTGTGGAATTTAAATTAAGTTAATTGAAATTTCTCGCGGTTTTGATTTTGCAAAAATGATTGAATTTAGGGCCTGGATTAAGGGCTCAGGGACCATTTTAGAAAATGGTATTAGATATGCATTACTCCAAGGTTGTTTCAACTAGGTTAACTCGATCCTGATTGCATTTGAGATTTCAGGGTTTGCCCTGCAGTTAGGATTCCAGATATTTTAGAGGACCTATTGGGTTTTATTTTAAGGGACCAATGATTTGCATTAGCCCAGGTTGCAGCTCAGCCCCAATTAGATTAACTTAGCTCTGATTGCATTTTAAATTAAAGTTCTCTCAGCATTCCAGGTATTTTAGGTACCTTATATTAAAGAATGGTTTGACCAATCAATGATTTGCATCAGCCCATGCAGGTCTGCCCTAAGTAACATAAATCTTGTGCTTAAAATAGATGTTTGTCCAGGGTTCCACGTGTAATAGGGGCCCAAATTGACCTAGGAATGGTTTGACCAATTAATTATTTTCATTAGCCCAGCTGGTCTGTTCGAAATATGTAAACTAATCCCTAATTGCGTTTTAAAAATTCAATACGCACCTAGCTGTTCTCAAACGGCATGTAAATTAAAATATTTTAGATATATGGAAAGAAAATTTTTCCAGGTAGGTAGGCGTTTGGCGTTTAAACACACTATTGAAATAATCAATTTTATGGCCAGTTGTGGGTGTAAGAGTTTGAATTAGTTCCGCAGTTGGCGAGATATTTGGAATATTCTAATATTTAGATGCGCGCATTTTTATATAGCCATAGTTGTCTGTCCGTTTATGAAAAGGATTAACCTTAAGACGTGTATTATATTATTTATTATAGCCCGTGGTATGGTATGGTATGGTATGGTATGGTATGGAGGGGGAACCTCTAGCTAGGACTTCTTGGCATGAAAAGATTTAACAGAAATTAATGATATTTCGTGGGGACCTAAGTTAATCCCTCGCCTCGATCTCTTTCTCTATTCAATTGGTATCGCGGGTGGCCCACCCCCTCTTTCTACCCTCTCCGAGTTTTTACTTGTATATATTTTTTAAAGGATTAAGAGTTTAAATATAAACCATGATTTATTAAGTTAAAATTTTTGCTCGGAAAGTTTACCGCGGATTTTCCACTTTTAGGAGAGCGGGGGTTTTTTGGTTTCTTTTAGCTTCGTCGTACTAACTTGTTTACCAATTTGAACTCGGATGTAATAGGTAATTCCAGTAACTAATATTACCTAAATTATAGTTGAATCACTGTCTAACGAGTCAGTATGGTTAGGAGAAGAAAAAAGATTTTTTTGTTAAACCCAATATTGCTAACGTGGAATCCCCAGCTTATCCATATTTCCCAAGATACAGAATTCAATATCAGGTTCATGGCACGTGTTATCTCTCCTATTAGAAAGGTTCAAAGGTCAGGGGGTAAAATAGAGTCCAGTGTTTGACCACCTTGTCTTCTTAAGACGGGACATAGATTGGTATGTGGATATCAAAGGCCTTAGGTATACTTCAAACAGGACTGGTAGCTTAGCTTTCTGTAAAGTCTTTGCGTCCATACCGTCCGAATGTTCGCCTTAGCCCTAACCTCTAAAGCAGACGACACTTAAACCCCCTTCCCTATTGAAAAAAGGGTCTAGTTGCACGTGAAAAAACTTTCTTGTGTTTCTTTATCACAAAGCTATACCCTGTATATCTTTCTGAAAATATTTTTAAAAACATAATCTGAAACTCACGAAAAATCACTTTTTACCCAATTTTCTTTTTCTGGTCCTCGGTCCAACTAGGCATATAAATATGTCCACCATTTGGTTTTTTGGCATATGTATCAAGTGCATCGACCCCCGAGAAATGAAAGAGTCAGACCATTCTCTAAGAGGTTTAACAATGACCCTAGCAAAAAAAAAAAAAAAAAAAGCCTAGAGAAAAGAAACGCCAAAAAACCAAAACCCATCCTTTAAACTTTAAGAATTTTATTTATTATTCGGAATTGGAATGAAAAAAACATGGACTTGATAGGGGCTATCACTTTTGGATAGAGTGGTCAAAAAAGACTTTTAGGGTTGGAGATCTTGTAGGTAAAGTATCAATTTTTATTTTAAATAATACCCGCATGAGTGAATTTGAATTCGCACCGTTTGACATGTCGCCAAGAACATTGTGAGACGAGTTAAACGGTTCTTCCGATTCCTGCACATCAAATATCTATCCAGGATGTTTATGATAAGTCTGCCATACATTTAAAAAAACTGTGCACTGTTCTTTGGATCATACTGAATTTAAAGTGACTTTAAGAACATGATGAGGTCTACATACAACATTCAGTTACACGGAGATATGGGCTCCCAAGCATTGATTAGCCCCTAAAACAATTAAGAAAATGGCATCGCATGTTGAGTAAGACACATGGGTCTTCAAAAGTCTTCAATCTAAGAACGATACTGAACCTTCATCTCGTAGCAGAAGTGTATGTACTATTAAATGTGCGTACGCTGCATGGTAAGTGAAGCTAATTACCACACATGTATGCACAATTTCCTTGTTTTGGAGCTTGTATGTCCGTATAAATAAATGTTGTAGACCCTCTCATTTTCTAGTGACACTCTCCACTCAGTTTGACCTTAAAGAACATACCCTTTATTTTATGGCAGACTTATCAGAAACACCCTGTATATTTCTCTTCTGTTTTTTTTTGTCTTCAACTAGCTTTTTCATTCAACTAAAATAGTACGGACATTTTTTAAGGGGTTGTTTAGTAAATACTCATGGTTTTTTTGCGTCGATTTGGAAGTGTTCAACGATGCGATCAGGATGGAAATCTGCCCTCACACATCGTCTAATGATTTTTTGAA